>NC_056738.1:302795847-303108347 GCF_019279795.1 Protopterus annectens | reverse complement strand
CAATCAAACTCTGCGTATCTGTGTCTGTTTCTGCCACCAGGCTGTTCATTCTGTAGCTATTCGTGTTTTTTCCTGCTCCTCCTTTTACAAAGGTATTGTTCTTGCATTCTTCCAGTCTTTGAGTACTTCTGTGTTCATCAATCATCTGTTGAGGATCTCAATTTTGGGATTTGTTAACAGACTGCCCAAAACCCAGAGGACTTGGGAGGCAATCCATCTGTTTCTGATGATGTTCTATCTCTTGGTACCGCAATTTCCCTGTTAACTTTCTCATTCACCATCTTGTAGTCTACAGCTCTTCCATTCTAGTTCCTTCCCAGCATGGCATATTGCCATCCTTTTCCAATGTATAGATTAAGGTGAAACATTCATTCAATACCTTTGCTTTTCTCTGTGTTCCATGAACATACCCCCAGTCATTCTCAGCCTGGCAAAGATAGTCAATCATTATTACATTTTTTACTCATTCTTGACAAGTTTCAGTAACTTCATTTGGTTTGCAATTTTACTGCCTTCACATTCTTTATGTCCCTTGTACTGTGTCCACTACAACTCCTAACACCCTCACTTTCACTTCTTGTATGCTTTCTCTCTCTTTTGCCATGATCTACAGAATCTCATTTCTGTGTAGCCACATTTACATTCTCTTATTTTTTCCTCTGTGCCTTTTTCCACTCTGTCCATAGTCCTAAGTATTCCATCCTAACCCTGATTGTTTCTCATCCCTTACCTCATATCTGGCTCCCTTCCAAAGTTCAATATAAGAGCTAGTAGATTATAATTTAAATAATATTTTTAAACAACTTTTAAATAAGTTATAAACTAGTTATAAACTAGTTCCAACATATTGTTTTTTTCCTTTTTTCTTTTTTCTTATTTATATGTATTTATAGGACAAGATGTGTTATAATTCCCTTATAAAGATTTTTATATGACTGTCTTTTTAAATGTTAATTGTTTGATTTGGTTGACTCATTAAGGAAAATGTATAAAATGAGATTTTGTGTATCATTTTATTGTTCTGATGAAGTCATTTTTTGACCCTTTTTGTTTTTTCAAGAAGTTTTAAAATTAAAGTGTTGTTCTACACTATTGTGGAGTCGGGGACTAGTTATTGGCGCTGGAAGCAGTTTTTTCCTTGTTGGTTGTTTGTTTCTGCTTTCACGCCTGCTGGTTTTATATAATCCCTAAAATCCTACAAAATATTCTTTTATCTTTGGTATCTTACCCTTACTCCATTTGTTAGCCCCAGACTAGTGCAATCACTATTAGATAAAATTATTTTCGTCTGGATATCCCTGACCCATTCCACCTTTGATATGACCACTTTTAAAATGCTGTTCTTTTTGAAATAGTTGTATTCCAACTAGATGACCTTCTCATGGACCAAGAGCTCAATTAAACCCTACTCCCTTCATGTCCACAGCTTGGGATCTCCCAGTCTGTTTCTGTAAGATTTAGATTTTCCATAAATAAAACTTTTTTCTCTTCCTATTAGTCCAAAAGAGTGTAGTCTTCTTTCTTTTATCTTAAATGCACATGAATTTACTTAATGTTCTGACTCACATCATTCCTTTGCCCCTTTATAGGGTGGTGTTCCTTCTCAGAGGTTTATTTAGCCATTCTGATGCCTAGTTTTGTCCCCCTATCTGGCACCTCTCCCAATTCTAAGTTGAGGAGCAAAAAAAAAAAAAAAAAAATACATAGCAGAGAAACCACTTCACTTCTAAAGTCTTAGAGGAAAAAAACTCTTCTCTCTCTTTAAACTTGGGAATTGCTTGCTATATTTATAGCACACAGCTGGTAGAGTCCATACATGGAGCAATAAAGTGCTTCTGAAAATCTTGTACTGGACATTCTAAAAAAAATACTCAAACCAGTTTTTTATTTTTAAACTGCTTGCAACAAACGCAGCTTAAACCACACCTGGAGCCCTAAAGTGCTTTGTTTCAGGTCACAAATAAAATATTGGCATTTAAATGCCAGTAATGCACAGAAGACTGGTCAGTATATACTGATCCTGCCTCCTAACATTTTGCATCTAGGGCAACTTTCCCCTTCACTCCCACCCTAGCTACACTACTCTTCCTTCAACTCACTGACTTCATATATAATGCTATCCCTTCAATAAATACTCCCCTCCTCACCCATCCTTTTTGTCACTCCTAAAACTGTTCATGTTTCTGTAATACTAAACATATCAACCATTCCCTTCTAGATCACTGCTGTCAGCCCTCTTCATCTTCCTTCCTAGATTCCTTGCATCCCATAGTAATACTACTGAACCATGTTCAAGTCACTCTGACTGGTCAAGTGCAGTGTTAGGCATCACTTTTCTCTCTCTCTAAAAGTGCCCAAATGTTTATCCATCTCTTCTGGTACATCAATGATATCTCAACCAGAACTGGGACTACCCCTAAAATGACTGCTTTCACCCTCTTTGTTAAGTCACTCTGTCACTGGTACTGACCTCCAGATTAGGAGAGGCAGAAAATGAAACCATATCCTGTATATGATGCAAAGCTTATGCCATTTTAAAGATGCCTCTCTTTTCATAATCAGGTAGTCAGAAGGGAAATGGATGAGCAGAAGGTTCAAAGAATGGGAGAGTCTTGTAACATAATGGTTTATAAAAAGTATGATTGGGAGATAAAATAAAATTAAATGCAGGACCCCACTGGACTTCAAGAAACAGAAACAAAAGTTACAAATCTAAAAACAGTAAATAATGAAACAACCCCAAATAAAATACACCATAAATAAACCCAGACATTACAACAGGATGAAAAAAACATGCGGCTAAATGACATAAAATATACCAACTAAATGAGCAAATAAAGGGAAAAAAAACAGCATCTCATCTCTAGAGCTACAATGGAAACTGGTAATTTTTAGGATTAACCAGTTGCTTCAGAAAACTAGTCCTAGGTCATTACCAGTTACCAGGGAGTAAGGAAAGTGAACTCGTAATCCAGCTGCCATCCAAAATTAATAAACGTTCCTTTCACACCCAGGGCACAGTCTCAAGAGTATATCAATTCACAAACATAGTTGGAAAACAATATGTGGCTAAGTAGCTGTGTTATCCAGAGGCAGTTCGAAAATGAGGTTGTGAGGGTGGCCTAATGGTTAAGGTGTTTTCCTTACAAACACAAGGTGCAGGGTTTGTCTCACAAGGGATAATTGGCTAGGCTTAAAATGGCTCGCAAGGGCAGTTATCTTAGTATGAACCTATGTATTAAAAGCAAAAAAACAAACATATAATAACCAGAAAGTCATAAAAGGAATTAGAAGTCAGAACAAAAACAGCAGCAATTAAAGACAATAGATGAAATTATCAGAATGAGTGAAAGTTAACAACAGGCTGAGACCAGGAACTTCCTTAGACAACAAAAAGTTCCCCTAGCCTAGACAGTAAGCTTGATCATCTTAACAGCACTGAAATACCTTCCTGGTATTGCATCCAGTTTTCATCAGGAGAATTTCAGCCAGTATGACAAAATCAACAGACATACCAGACATAAAGCATAACTGAAAACTTCCAACCAGCCAACAGCAGAAATTAGTTCATAAGGCTAATAAGCTTGTATTTCCCCATATTTTTCGACTGCCCGTTGTCTACTGTTAGTACATATGCCATTTACAAGTTTTCTGCTTTATTGCTGTAGCCAGTGTCCTGTTGATGATCTTCATTTAAGATGTCTTAGCATACTGGTCAGATTTCAAAGGACCTCGGAAGATACACCTAACGGTTCTTGTACTTTTTTTCTCTGTTCTGATGCCTCTCCACTACTGCTCTCTTTCTTCCCTCCTTCCTGGCAGTTTGGTACTACCTTTTTACTATCCTTCATTAAGAAAGAAGCAACACATTCATTCATTTTCTTTGCTTTTCTAAACTTTTCTTTGATTTCTCTCCCAGCTTTTCCCTACCAGGACACATATGAGTCATCTTCCTCCTTTTTTCTGCTGCATACCTGAAAGTGTTTGTTCTCTTTCCTTACCATTCTGTCACACCCCCTAAAGCTTGTATTTCCTCTGCCCTCACCACCTTTGTGTGGGTATCTGTTTGCCTCCTTGTACTGTGTACCCTTCATCTCCACATCTACTCGGACCTCTTTATTAATAGCCTAAAATCCTTGTGGAGTAATACCTCTTCTCTCACTAATACCACTGTTCATCATAGTGACCTGATATCACCACACCCCCCCCACTTTGTGGAAGAGAATGAAATTCTCATGTGAAGTAGCGTATTGTACACACTTCCATAACAAAAGATTTGGAATCACATACTTTTCATTTTTTAAATATACAGAACAAAAAGCAATTGACTTTACAGAACATCAATTTATATTTTCCACCGACAAAGAAAATATTTAGGATTTTACACTCTGTTAATTGCGTTTTTGTTCACTTGTTCATAGGTTCATAGGTTCATAGGTTCATACTAGGCTATCTGCCCTAGGGCATTTATAAGCCTAGCCAGAGCATGTTTGGCTTTTGCCACCCATTTTAAATTAATTTTGCTATGCCCTTTTTCGAGGTTAGTATACTTTGCCTCTGTCTAACAGTGACACAGAAGTGATACCTGGGGTAAACCTACGATATCCCATACACTCATCAAGATTCCTCTTGAAGAGAGTCAATGAGGGACTCTGCCTAACCTGGACTGGGATTTTATTCCAGAGTGAAGGGAGCCTCTGGGTTATGAATCTGTCCCTCCAGCATGTCCTATTTATTTCAGTGCTGAGGTTCAAGTCTCTCGAGCACGTAGCTCGATGGGATTTGGATTTTCTGAGGTGCAGCATGTCCATTAATTCCGAGTTGGACATGGCTTTATATGTCAGGCACAGATCGCCTCTGAGCAGGTGGTATGCCACTGAGTAGAGCTGGAGTTTCTTTAACCGGGCAGCATATGGCATCTATTTGAGCCCTTTGATCCTCTTGGTGAGGTACTTTTGGGGTCTTTCCAGTTGCTGCAGGTGTCTGGTAAGGTACATCCCAAAGGGGCATTGTACTCAATTATGGGCCTGATGAGGGATGAGTAAAGAGGCACGATGACCTCCCCTGATCTAGATGTGAATCCCTTCATGATTAGGTGGGCTATATAAAATGTTTTTCTAACCACTTTGGCCACGTGGTTGTCAAATGAGAGATTGCTATCAACTTGGGTCCCCAGGTCCCTAATTACTTCTTCCGTTTAATGGATTACCACCTATGTGGTAATTTGTGGGCACTTTGTTTTGCCAAAGGGATGACTATACACCTTTTGGCGTTTAGCTTGAGGCCATGGCTCTGGCACCAGTTGTCTGTTTCTATGAGGCCCTTTTGGAGGATGCTTGTGTCGGCTGGAGAGTCAATTATGGCGCCCAGTTTGCAGTCATCTGCGAACTTGGTCAGCCACAGTCCTTCCGTGTTGGCCTGTACCTCCGAGAAATATATACCGAACAAGAGAGGTCCCAGGACTGAGCCTTGTGGGATGCCACTTGTAACTGGTTTGGAGTCTGACATGGCTCCAGCAATTCTAACCATGTGGGTTCTGTCCTTGAGCCAGTTTGCAACCCATCTAGTGACATAGGGGTTTATATTTAAGCTGGTGAGCTTATCTATAATGCCCAGTGGGGTATTGTATCAAAGGCTTTTGCGAGGTCCAGGTAGGCTGTGTGGACCACCTTCCCCTCGTCAATGGCCTTGGTGAATGTTTCAAAGAAATCAACCAGGTTTAAGAGGCAGGATCTGCCCTTAACAAAGCCGAACTGGGTAGGATCCAGTGTCTGTAGGTCCCCAATATCTTTATTTATGAAGTCCATGATGATCCTTTCCATAGCTTTGCAGACCAAGCTAGTCAGGCTTATGGGGCGATAGTTTCCAGGATCCGTTGAAGCACCGCCTTTGTGGAGAGGGACCACTGTTGCTGTACGCCACTCTTTGGGTACATATCCTGTAGTAAGGCTGAGATTGAACAGTAGTTTTATGTTTGGGTTTAGTTCTTCTTGGAGTTCATGTAGGACACAGCCCAGGATACCGTCTGGTCCCATTGATGCTGTGTTTTTTGCTTTGGAGAGGGCGGCTCTTAACAGTCATTTTTATTACTTATCTGTTTTGGTACCTTCATAGGTTTCAGTACTTCAGTGGAAGATTTATCTCACTCCTTCTTAAAATAACTCATTTGTTACAAGTCACTATTGCTTAACATGCCTCCAAAGTAATACATATATTTTAGATAAAATATCATTATTGCATGCTGCATCATTTTAAGACAATATGTCTTTTTGTGTGGAGTATGTAACATCTGATCATAGGGCTCTGAAAGCACTTATTCAGAATCTGTCACTTTTACAGATTCTCCCGATCATGGCATTTCACTTGTTGATCTGATTGTGATGATTGTATACTCAGTTTGGACATCTCAGAAATGCGGCCTGGATGTGTCCTTGATTTCTGCTTATCATACTTCTGTTGTCAGTTTGTATCACAGATGATCTCACTTCTTCGAATCTGGCAACACTGAGACCTGTTGTCTTCCATCTCTTTCCCACTTAACAGAGAAAGACAGTTTGACTTGAATTTAGGTTAAGGAAGTAACGGAATGAATGTCTTTTTTCATAAAAATATTTATATGCAGATTTTGCTCTTTGGTCATTTTGTTCCACAGCCTCAAATTCCATGGTCTTGAGTAACAACTTTGTGTCCAGCGTTGGAATGGTACTTTGAAGTTGACCAACATCAGTCTAGCTGCACTAGTACAGCTGCATTAAAGCTAAATGGGAATCTGTCTGATGAAAAATGTTCTTAGTTGTTTTTACTGCCTCCTCAGCAGCTTCTGGATAATGCGGACTTGGCATTGTATGGACAAATCCGCATTCCTTTGCAAACTGATCAAACTCCAAGGACATGAATTGATTTCCATCTGGGAAATGTTCTCTTAAACTTAAACTAAGATAGAAGTGGCTGACTAGTTATTGTAGGCAGGCTGACTATCTGTATGTCTCTAAATAGTAATCCACATCTCTACAGGTAGTTTTCCTCACCTTCTGCATATAGTAAAACCTTGATTTTTTTTCTTCGATTTGCCTCACAATGCCTGCTCTTTCAGAAGCTGGCACTGTAGTCTGATGCTGATACAGCAACAGAACTTCATGCTCTCACAAGCAAACTCAAATGACAAAAGTATTTGCACAAGAAATTATTTGCCTCCATACATTTCTTTGGCCACTCATCACAACATAGACAACTATAATGTGTAGGTCAGCATCTTGCTTAGTAGCTTCTCTGAGTACATCCATCTTATCAGAAATCACTGGTCTGCTAGACATTGTAGTTTATAGGTATGCACTCATATCGTCTTCAATATTTGACTGGACTGCCTCAGTCAATTGAATTCTGGAAAGGGTTTTCTGCCACTCCCAAATGTTTCTCTGGGAACATGACTACTTTTTACATTTAATCTTCTGAGCCTCATAAACATCATTGAAATCTTATAGGACATTTGCCTAATACATACAACTTTACCAAAGAAACAAATGGTTTATAATCTCTTTATTTTTTGGAAACCATCCATCCCCAAAGCTAATGTGATAAGCACTCATATCAGAGCCATAGCTGGCTCATCCATAGCCCAGTACAGATCCCCAGGGTAGGGCCCCTCAACACTAAAACCTCGTAAGTTCTCATAGTTATAGTGTTCAGGCCTGAGGGCCATCAAGGAATGCAGTCTCATCAAAAGTAATGTTACAAACATCATTTCCCTTCCAAAGATTAAAGCTGGATTTAAAACAAGCTATACTAGGAGACAACATAACATCAACTGGCAAACAATTCCATAATGTTGGGATAACTTGAGTTATAAATTTGTTCCTGATTGATGTTTTATATTTTGAAATATTAAAATTTAGATTTTCAAATCTGTGGCCATTTTTATTCTGTGATATAGCAATATTATAAATTGTCTGTAACATTTTGTTATTATAAGTTTTATAGGAACTAATAACTTAACCTCCTGTATGTCTAAAATGTATAGAGTTTAAACTCAAAGCATGACATCCATTTTGATAAACGAGATGTCTAACAGAGAGCATTTTCTTCGTAAATATCCTCTATACATATTCAAGCAATATTAGCTGATGTCCTGTTATAGCTACAAAAGGAACTATTGTATTCCAAGATCAGATGAATATACATTTTGTATAGCTGCACCAGACTGTATTTACCTCTTAGTGGTAGGATTATGAAAATAAGTCCTACTAAGAAAAAGTGCACGCTTTCTAATACTATGTACATGATCAGAAAAGGAAAAATCATATTATATTTACATCCCAAATCCTTATAACAGACAAAATGACACTTTTAATATAACTATCAGATTAAATTGATGGTCTGCTAAGGTAAATAACTTTATATTTATTACTACTAAGATTAAAATTAACATTCTTTTTCAACTGGAACATTTTTGCAGGAGCTCAGAAATTATTGAACGGGCCTCATTAAAATCAATTAGAAAACCAAATTTACAGTCAGTCAACATACTTTGCTTGCCAGGTATAGTTGCTTATAGGACAGGTTGAAAACACTAAATTAAATAAAAAAGGTACCAAAACTGATGGACACCTATCAATACTGGTAAATAATTTGATAGCTGACCTTTGACTGATACACACTACAAGTGACCAGTAATCCAATTAGTAATAAATGGATTGCATTTGTGTTTTACAAGAATGAAGGCAGTTGAACAGTGAAACCGTATCAAAAGCTTTTGCCAGATCCAAATAAATAATTTTGACTAAAATTGTAAAATCTAAGGCCAAATTAACTTAATCATAAAACTCAACCAAACTAGTTTTCCAGGTGCAAACCATTGACACAGAATTGATGCTAAACTGATAGGTCTGTAGTTACATATGTCTAATTTGTCACTCTTCTTAGAAACTGATATTAGAGTTGAACATTTGCAGAGCATAGGTACAATATAACTACCGAGTAAATTGCTAAATTTCTAATACAACAGCAGCAACAAGTCATTCTTTAAACCATAAACCAGAACAGATGGAGTTAAATATGGAGTTAGATATGGACCCATAGAGATCTTTGTACTATTTTGTAAGATCATCTAAAATTGCACCCAAAATATATAACTAGACACTAGAACTGGATCATGTATAGTTACAACCCGATCATGAAACAAGGATTGTGAAAAAAAAATTGAATACCTTCATCATTTTAATGGGATCTGATATATTTTCATTAACAAAATTTAAGTGACTATTGTCTTTTATGGATGAATTAATATATTTATAGAAATCAAAGAAGAACTACCACTAACTTCCCAGAACAACAGAGTCCAACAAAAATAAAAGCAAATAATACAAGAACACTGATGGACCCAAGGAAGGCATGACTCTCCAGGTTAAAAGCTTAATTTATTGTATTATAGTTTTTATGTTGCATTTATATGTACATGTTATATGTGCTGTTTAAATAGCATATATTTTAGCTGTGTTTCTTTAAATTTTGTGGTCATGTGACTCAATACTGTTTCACCTTTCTGCTTAAAAGCTAGTTTGGTATAGTGTGTTTGTTATCTGATGAAGCAGCAGTAGCTGTGAAAGTGCTTATGACCTACAATAAATTAAGTTTTTAACCTGGAGAGTCATGCCTTCCTTGGGTCCATCAGTGTTCTTGGAATATTTAGAGAAATGTTTTTTATTCCCATTAGAGGATACAGTTATTTGTTCTTATTTGTTATTTAAGTTCTTTAATAATAAATTTCAGCTTAGTTTTATTCTCAGGTGAAGAATTAATTATATACCTGTAAAATATTCATTTTTTTTCCTTTTATGCAATGTATACAGTTCAACATTTCACCAGTAAGGTAACTTACTTACTGAGTTATAAAGAATCCATTCTAACAGGGAAAAGCCATTATCACTTGTTTTCCTGCCCTAATCCCATTTCACAGATTTTATCAACTCAGAAACAGAATTATAATTTAGTTTTTTGAAGTCATATTTTAATAGTCCTAAGTGAGCAATGTTGACCAGGTAAAAGATTAAATATTAATTTTGAGTTTTGCCAAAGCTTTTCACTACCAAGTTCAATACCTGAGTTTTATGTGGTCTGAAGTACTGCCTTTAGCCTCATCAGAATCAGACTAGAAAATGTCATCCATAACAACCACTGGAGCCTCATGGTCTTTGAAAAGTGTACTCACTTCACACTTAAAAGATTTCAGGTGCTGAAATATTTCTGGCAAGTAGGCATCTAAAACAAAATTTCCTCAATGGAGAAATGCTTTCTGCTTCCTGTGTCAAGGATTATTTGCCAAAACCCACTCAATGTAGCTAACATAAAGAATATCCTTGCACCTTGGGTGGTACAGATTTTAAGGTATAGCTTATTCATTTGGCTGCTTCATTTAACCATTTTAGGTTGACACAGATCTGCAAACTGTCATTTTTTTTCATCCTTGGCTCCATGGGAGCACATCATTCTGTAAGTTCATAACACTTTCAGTCACCCCCCAGGAACTGTTTTCACCTAAGAAGAGATGGGGAACAATATTATTCATGGTGCAGTGAGTGCATATGAAACTGTACTATGTGTTAAACAAATCTCAATTGGCTCAAATTTAAGATGCCCAACATCAGTAAACATATAAGTAATTCATAATTTCTGGCAATTAGCCTGAATTTTCATGCAGCAGCTTTCCTAAGCAGGTTATTAACTAAGGCTCCAGGTACACATAACTCTCAAATATATATTTCTGTCTTTTCCATTCATTTAAGGCTAGAAAATTCCTCTGGCATCTGTGCTTCCTGCCTGGGCTACATACTTCCTTTTCTGCTTATTTCATGATATGACATTTGCAGATATTTCAAGATGTTTCTACGTATGCCACATAACATCACAATTATGTGTGCCTCAGTATCTTGAACCTCAGTGAAATGCCACGAATTGGAAATATGACACAACACACTTCATTTGGGAATGAATGCTTAGTTGTAGAACTCAAGCAAAAAGTTTCCTTCACATCTTCCTCATTATTTGCCTCTGTTGTTAAACTTTTGCCTAACACACAACAGCAAAATATGTTTTTTTCAATTTCATTATCTTCCGTTCCACAAGCTCTAGACTGTATTTCCAAAATATAGCCAAACAATCTACATATGCTATGCTGATGTGCTCAGATATAAGGGTAAAATATGGCATGCCTACAGATGGTGGGGGTTGGGTTTATTGACCTGAATGCTCCAGTAAAGGCATAAAAAGTAAAAAAGCCATGCATCTGAAACACATAGTAAAATCTTCGGCAGAACACCACGGCTGTGCTTGTAGGCAACTGAAAAACTTCCACAAAACACCACAATTCAACAACATAAAAAACTTTAATAGCACATAAAATAAAATGAAATAAAAGCAGGAAACAAATAATAATGATAAGCACTTTCAGCTAAAAATAGCCTTCATGAGATCATAATACATATCCTGCAAAAATAAATTTAAAAAGGGTAGCATCCAATTAGGAATTAACTTTCACCATATTCAACCAATTACAATTCATTTCCTGATAGCTATACATCAACTAATCAAAAATATGAAAAACAAACTTCCCTCTGACTTCATCCAATAGGAATACTGCCAATCACAAGATGTTCTCTAAAATATAAACCAATGGTCTTTTTGGGACAAGTCTAAAAGACAAACAGTAATGCATTCATGTATTACAGGACGGGCCTCCTTAACACTGCCTATCCTTTTGCTTCCCAAAAAAAAAAACACCAATCACCAGCTGGTTGATAAATAAAATAGGAGGGGCTGATCACTGGCTCCATTCCACACGCATCTTCAAAAACAGTTACACTGAAGGTCTAGCTTTCTATTCAAGCTTCAGTTCCAAAGATATCACAGCACTAGATAGCTATAGAGAAATATTTAAAAGGTTAGTTTTTAACAACATCAATATTAATATAATACAAATATTCCAAAATTAATGATTGGCTACTTAGCCTCATTACTTCTTGTGAATGGTAGTTGCTCTGTTTTTTATATCGTGCAAGTAGTCTACCACTAAGATTAATTGCTTGATCAAGCATCTTATGGTACTTGCTTTATTAAGTGTTTTATCGAGACTGCATAAAGATTGGCTTATATCTTATGGCAGATTGTTTGGGCTTGGGATTGTCGGTCATGAACTGCTGGTTAGGCACATAAAGCCCTAGAAAATGGTTTCCATGTGATTGGTTGTCATGTCATCAGTAATATTAATGATTGGATACTTAGCCTTAGTATTTATTGTGAATGGAAGTTGCTCCGTTTTCATATCAGACAAGTAGTCTGTCAATATGAATAACTGCTTGATTAAGTATTATCTAATCTTAGGATATTTCTTTTATTATTTTTGTTTTTTATTAAGTTATTTGAGCTTTTTTGCATTATGAATTAATTGTTTGATTAAGTTTTTTACTAATAGACTACATCATATTTGGCTTATAGCCTATGACAGATTGGTCTCATCACTTTTAATGATTGGAAATCACTTCAATGTTAATACATCTCTGAGGTGCTTTCTGCTTTTTTCATGAAATTATACGACAGTCCAATGTTCTTCTTGCTATAAGCTTTCTGATCACAACCTATTAGCGTGATTTATAAAACTGTACTGTTGGAATGTTTGTATTATATTAATATTGATGTTGTTAAAAACTAACCTTTTAAATTTTTCTCTATAGCTATCTAGTGTTCTGATATCTTTGGAACTGAAGCTTGAATAGAAAGCTAGACCTTCAGCGTAACTGTTTTTGAAGATGCGTGTGGAACGGGGCCAGTGATCAGCCCTCCTATTTTATCTATCAACCAGCTGGTGATTGGTGTTTTTCTTTTTGGGATGCAAAAGGATAGGCAGTCTTAAGGAGGCCCATCCTGTAATACATGAATACATTACTGTTTGTCTTTTAGACTTGTCCCAAAAAGACCATTGGTTTATATTTTAGAGAACAACTTGTGATTGGCAGTATCCCTACTGGATAAAGCCAGAGGGAAGTTTGTTTTTCATGTTTTTGATTAGTTGATGTATAGCTATCAGGAAATGAATTGTAATTGGTTGAATTTGGTGAAAGTTTATTTCTGATTGGATGCTACCCTTTTTAAATTTGTCTTTGCAGGATATGTATTATGACCTGATGAAGGCTATTTTTAGCTGAAAGCGCTTATCATTATCATTTGTTTCCTGCTTTTATTTAATTTTATTTTATGTGCTGTTAAAGATTTTTTTTTTTTTCAATAATAATTCTTTATTTTATTTTTTCCAAACAACTAATACAGTACTACCAACTACTTACAATATGTACATGAATGCTTCCAACCGTTACATAGAATCATTATACCTACCTATACACTTCTAAAAAAAAAAAAATAATGAAGAAAAAAGAACTAGTAACCATATAAGACTTATCTCAATAAAATTCAACAGTTATTCAGTTTTTCCCAGAGAATAGTGGAATGGAACTTTAAGCTAATACAATGTTAAAGATTTGTTCCCATATTTTTGTATTGTTTACATTTTTCTTATGATCACTAATTAGAAATTTATGTGCTAGAATATGTTTGGTGGCTACTATCTTGAAATTTTGCCATGATGTCTGTAAAGGGTTCAACCAATTGGAAGCTATATATAACTTCATCAACAAAAAAATATTGACTAGTATAATTCTTTGGGTTCTTTCCAAGTTGGGTGGTGGAATATGTAAAATCGTAAATTCCCAGGAGAGTGTGGAATGTTGTTGGACAGTGATGCTTCATGGAAGTTTTTTCAGTTGCCTACAAGCACAGCCGTGGTGTTCCAGCAAAGATTTTACTACATTTTGTTCTTTTTATTCCTCGGCAGATTAACCAATGCTAGCAGAATTTTTGCTTGCCATGCATCTGAAACACAAGTATGACCTTAAGGGGTCATTTGCATATATACCATGGGCCTCTGCTAAAGGAAGTTTAAGGTATTACACAGTGAATACTTTAGTCAGTCTGGGTCTTTTATGTTATATTTTATGATACTTGACAATTGGAAGATTGGGACTTTTGAGCATTAGTTCATTGTATTTATTTTCCATATCAGTTGTACACACATATAGCACAATAAGTACCCTCTTCTGCTGTCCATTTTTTCTTCGTCCCAACTTTCAAGTTTTTCATCACTCTACTGCTATTTTCCACATGTCATATATCTTTCAGTCAACTAAGACAGAAAGCATAGCAATATAACAGTGAACAAAATCAGGTCCCCTTCTTTTCATGATTTCTGTTCTTTCTTAGGGTTTCTGTCCTTGAAATGACCTCCACTGCTCATTACTGACAACTTTCACCTTTCAGCATAACCTTTGATTTTGCTCTCAGTTAAATTTCTTACTTGGCTCTGCTCCAATATGTCCTCAGCATGTTTGCCAGACTACTTTTACATAATCCTTGTATCTCTTTGACTCCTTGAAGGCTTTTTGAAGCCGAGGCGCTAGAGAATCTACTGTGAATAAATCGTTTGGATATACTGGCTGTTGTTCTTTTTCTATTTTTCAAAGAGGTGCTTGTGTTTGGCTTTACTTTTACATACTGTCTGGGTCTCTTTTCTTCTAGTTGGTCTCGCATCACTTGGTAGATCAGAACAACTTATGAAACCATTTCCCTTATTGTTATTACTCACTATTCTGCTTTCATGTTTGTGTCTGTCATCCTGATTTGTTTGATTCCTTTGTGTAGAATGTATGTTCCCCTCTTTGCTGCTTTCTAAGGTACCCACATATTATCTGCACTTCTGTTGAGCAAGCCTGGCCTTCTTCATCTATCCAGAAAATGCTTAGTTGCGGAAATGAAACCACTGGCCTACTCCTCCTACTAAATGAAGTGCTCATTCTCCTCTCCTGCCTCCAGCTTTAGGTACTTTCTTACACTTTATTCCAGAATATCACTTTGTAAGAATGATAACACTTATAGGAAATTAGCAGCAACATTGACATCCTTCCCACAATCATCAAATTGTCAAGAAATATAAAATAACTACCTGCCAAGGTTGTCCTTCCTTGTCATAGTACCTTATAACATTTCTTCTGGCATCTACATAGGGGAAGCAATAAACCTCCTGCCCTTTGAACGGTGTGCTTCCACAAAGTGATTCCCTTCTACTCTCTGTCCTAATCAGGTAGTCAAATTTGACACCTTAAAGGGAGAAAATTAATGACTACATGTCTTGCCTCATTGTTAGAGGATCATTTCTTCTTATCTATGTGTCCTAGAAACAGTTATGTATGAAGCCTCAGGGTAGCCAGAAATATTTCTTGATTATATTTGTAGAAACTGCACAAAGATCTGGAACCCAAAACATTTCAATAGGGTAAAGATTCTAACATTTTGTTATATTGTTCAGTTTTGTAACTGAGCCACCCTGCTCCTTTAGGCATCAACTTTGTGTGTTAGGGACTGGGTCACTCAAATTGCCTGTTGAAGTTCGGAAAGAGTAGCATAACCATTGCTAAGACATGCTTCTTCACCATTTAGTTCAGCCATGCTCTGGCAGCTTCAGCCTTCCCTCCCCGCAGCTTGTGACCCCCAACACTACGCTGCTTGATATATTCAGTACATTGTCTGTTACTTCTCTTATTCCTCTAAACTTTATTTGTCTTATTTTACTCTTCTAGCTTCTCAAGCCAAACTTTTGCCTTTATTTTGTTACAAATGATGCAGAGAGAAGATACAAAGCTTAACCACATATCCAGCATGGGAAACAGTGCTCTAAAGACAATGGACTTCTTTACTCCAGCTCTCTGTCCCCCATCCCAGTCTCACAGTTTCTATGAATGATTTTGAATATTGTTTTGTTGGTACTATTAAACTATTTAACAGTCTGTAAGTTCTACAATCACAGCATTGGAAGTCTTTCATAATTTGTAATGCCACTGGCAATATAATTAATTATTTCCCTTTCATTATAATTTCCATTGTTCTTGTGTTTCCTGGCACTTACAAAAGCATTACAATGTGTAACATGCTGAACCATTTTAGGTGTGTGTCTGTGCTGAGTAATTGTCTTCCTGTTGAAATATCAGCCCTTGTAATGGAGAGTGCTGAGAGAACCAAAAAAAAAAAATTAAAATCTAAGAGAAGAAGAAATTTTGAACATCACTCTTCTTCTTCTAACTTCTTTTCAGGGGAAGCAAGCACCCCTGCACCCCCCTCCCAAACTTATATATACCAACACCTAGCTTGCTATACCTCAGAGGAAAGGGAATATTTCAGGAAATAGCCATCTTGGACTTGATATATCTAATTCCATTTTTTTCGCCTTTCAGTTTCTGTGTTTTGGGACTTAGTCTAGCAGGTTCCAACCTTTCAAATGGTTACTGGGTAGTTTCACTGTTTATGTATTTCTACCAGTCCAAAACCACTATTTAAGACTTATCCTTACATTAACATGAAACAGTTATTGTCTTTCATTTTGCATCAAAAATCACTTTTTATGAAAAAGTACATGTTTGAAAATGATTGTCACCTTTTATCTGTTTAATTGATTGTCCCACAAATAGCTTCAAATACCTCTATACATTTCTATATTTACTAATATGTGAAAATGGCCTTGTCTTGATTTTATACAACTTTTACATATTTTTATTTTGAAACACTGATTGCCCTTTCCACTTGCTCAGTCAGCCACAGTTCATTTGAAATATTCTTGTAGAAATTTAAGTGTAGTAGTGTGTGAAATTTGCTTAGTTTTACATTTATGCAATTTTCTAGTTCACCAAAATTTACTCTGTTGACCTGTTTCAATACACAGTCACCTGTATGCATTGTACAAACATCACTGCATATTATCTTTAAATGTATCTGTACTCATAAGAAAATCATTTAATATTCTTTATTTTTCTAATGTTCTGTGCATATAAGCTCTCTCTGTATCGAATGTCACAGAATCTGAAAGTGACTATATTCTTATAAGATGTACACATTGTTTTCTGATAAATATAAAGTCACCATTTAATGACTGATTCACTATATGACAAATAGAACATTTCAGTTACAATTAGTTTTTCAGTTACTTGCTTTACACTGCTGTCCAAGAACTATAGTGTATGATCATTAAAATCATCCAGCATACAGTATTAATATCTCTGAGCATATTTTTATTTTGTAGCATCGCTTTTGATCCCCTTTTTTATTTTACTCATGCAACCACCTATTCGATATGTTGCTCATATATATTTTTTTTATTAAGCCACAATGGGCTTTACACCTTTTTTACCTAATTATGCTGCTTTAAAGATCATGTACATTTTTTTCATCACTCATTCTTGTTGTAGTTCTGCTCATATTTTTGAAAGCAGGCTTTATGATTCTAAATTATAATGTTTTTATTTAAGTTAAGCTAATCGAAGCGTAGTTGATAAGTTTAAATACTTGTGTTTTTAAGTACTGTATACTGAGCAGCTGTCTATTAACTTCCTGATCCTGTTCCAATTGGCAGCAAATTCTGATGGTGCGATAAGGGAGGAAAACAGTATGAAGTTCAATACCTCAAGGCACTTAATTGAATGGCATCTCGTCCTATGCCAGAACAGGCACTGAGCTCATATACCATTCTTTGTTGTTGAATCTCATTACATATTCTGAGAGAGCAAGCTTACCTGAGGACATGGCAGGGCAACAGAATCTGATTGATGCTCTCTGGCTCCGCAGCTCTACCTGTATATTAGACCTGGTAGTGCTGGCAGGGAGCCTCATTTGACATATAGGTGGAGCTGTATGGCTGTGAGGCTTTCCAGCACAAGAACTTCACTTGTAGGGCAGGATGGCTGACACATCAGCATTCTCCCTGGCTTGCAGGACCACTAGCCCACCAGGGGAATTAAATGTATTTTTGAAATCAGAACACAGTGAGCTATTCTCACAGGTATTTAGAAGATGGCTTATGTCACACTGAACCAGGTATTTGCATAGTTCTAGTCTCTTTCATTCTTCAAGCAGAGCCCCACCTGAATAAGGAACTTGGCATATAGAAAGACAGAACAAGTATACATTCCAGTCATGTATTGAACTGGAATAACATCATGGCCGTAGGTATTATTCACACTCTCTTTTGGCTCTTTCAAAAAAAAACAAAGCACAAGCATAATGTTATCCTAGTGCACTACACACCTCTCATCCATTATTGCATTAGTGCTGTCATTAAACCTTGGCTGTCTCCATAACTGCAAGTTCTTTCCCAGTCATAAGGCACTTTCTATTTATCCTTAGACATCACATACCTTGAAATTTCTGATAAAAAAGTAAGCACTGTCCCCTTCATCTATTTCTTTAGCCTTTTTTATACCTGTATGACTGGCTCCACAAAGCCAGTGTAGCTGAGCTGTAACTGAGAACTCACAATTAGTAAGGAGTAGATTCCATTCCTGTTATACAATACAGATTGGTATTTTGAGTAAGAACACCACCAAGTTATCATGCTGGCTTTAACATGTAACTATGGTTTTCAGGTTTCACATATATGATAAACTGACTGACAAATACTTTTCTGTTGGCCCAGAATTTCCACTTCTACAGACAGCTCGTGATTCTGCTATTACAATAGGCAAATCAACCGTAAATATAGTTTGCTGCTGGCTTAAATTCTCATATGTTTTAAAGGTAGACAGACAATATATGTTGTTTGTAGACAATGAGCTTTGGATGTGATGTTTGCAATATGAATGGTGACAAAAAGTAAAAAGCAACCCTTCTTACTATAGAATAACCATATGCAGTTAAGAGCTGGGAACTCTGCAAGGACTCAGAAAGCATAAATACAGTTCAGAAATAGCAAGGTTAACTATAATGAGTTTATTTCTGTAATATATATATATATATATATATATATATATATATATATATATATATATAGAGAGAGAGAGAGAGAGAGAGAGAGCAATGTGAGGAGAAGATATCATTTTTATGTTCAAATCTATTAAATGTGTATGTAGGGCTAATATCAGCTAAAGCAAATGAACAGAATGGAGTCACCCTACAAGAATTGATGATGTAGCATGCAAGGGAATTACAGTATGTTTTCATTCAACCACTAGACCATTTTACTTAGTTATTTATTTGATAGCTGGGTAAGTGGGCTAATCCACAGAACACATTTTTTGTATGTACCTGGAAGACCTTTGACCGCATCACTAGTTTTTAGATGAGTACTTGTTATATAATCATCTAGTAGATTACTACAGTGCTAAACTGAAACAACATATCAAGTAAGGAGAAAGAAAAATGACTTATTGACTAAAGGCCTATACCTAGCAGAAGCATCTTTTACTATTTAAGGATGCATCAGTTATACTCTTCAGCGGGGGGTAATGATACTCATACTAACACACTGATGAAGGGTTGATCCCGAAAGCTTTGCGATTATTTTCCTGTTTGGAATATATGCTGCATTTTACCTCAACATTTCCAGGCTTTGGATTTTTTTACTACTGTTTTACATTTTGTATCCTGCCTGGTTTACTTACGTGCTGTTCTTGTTTCTTTGGATTTTTGGTTCCTACAATAAAATCCCAAGAAAATTGCTGGGATGATCAATGCTAATGCCTAGATCAGGGACTTGCATATCATGTGGTACACATTCCTTCTAGAGCAGACGGTCTAAATAGCTTAAGGAGGCTAGAAACCTATCCTAAGTTTGTGTGTTGTTTACAGGGTATTTTGACAAACATAAATTCATTACATGACATCACTGTAGAGAAAGACCTTTGCAGAAGTGAAGAATATATTTGTTTTGAAGAGTTTATGAGCCTGAAGATATCGAAGTTCAAACTGCAATAATTATCCATCTGGATCTACCAGGAATTCCATCACTGCAAGACACTTTTTGTGTTAAACATCTTTATTGAATTATCAGTTGTGACATAGGCAAATATATTTATGTAGTGTATGAACATTTACAAACATTATACATCACATATATTGTTATATATCATATAGTCGAAGCAACATTACACACAATATTCAGTTCCTGCCTTCTCTTTTTTATTTAGACAAGAAATATCTTTATTAAATTATCACTTATGACATAGACAAGCATACATTTATATAAATGAAAACAAACCATATTGACATAATCCCAGCTGCGAGCATTTTACTTCACAAACCATATTGACACAGTCCTAGCTGCAAACATTATACATCACTAGTAATCTACCCAATCATTGTTAGTTGACATTTCATAGCTTATTCAAGTCCTACCTTAAACCTCATTCCTTCCCTATATGTATTGTTCCCACAATTCCCACTTTTCCTATGTAATTTGCTCCTACCATTTTTTAAAGATCCACTTTCCAATTGTTTTATCTCTGCGACTATATTCACTACTTCTTTGACTTTGATTTTCATATTCTAGTAATTGATTTTTTTGGCAGCCACCATAATTAGACTCAGCAAGGCCTTACAATTCTAGACAATTCTGATTCTGTATCATAACCCCTCATAAAAATAAAATCATTTCCCTAGCTACATCAATTTGTTCACCCAGTGTCTTCAACAAAGTAGTCTGCAGGGGATCTTTAAAGTCTGCCAACTCATTACATTCCCTGAAAATATGTTCCCATTCTTCCCTATCACACCTCCAACATTTGCAGTCCACTTGAGGAAAAATTCTTTGGAGTCTGCTTGGGGTATAAAAATACCTATGTAAATACTTCTAAGCAAAAATACAAAATTTTCTAGACTTTGTTGCATATTTGGGAGCCTTACATATATCCTCCCATTGTTTCTTTGTGATTTGCTTATCCAGTTTCTCTTTCCAATCTTTTCTTACCTCCTCTGATTGAGTCTTACAGTTGTCATGAAATACTTTATATGCCCTACAAATTATTTATTTTTTAACAGCAGCTTCAGTACTAGATTTGACTAAAACTCTACCAGTGCTGGTCTTTTACTTGGGACCCCCCTAGTTCTTTCTCTTTCCTATAGTCTGATATCAATCCTTGACAGGAAAGGCAATCTCTAACCTGCAGTCCAAATGTATTCTTGGCCCGTTCCCATTCTAATAACTTTCCCTCTCTAATTATTTGCTCCTGATACCTTGACTCCTTTGCCAATTTTCTCCAGTAAATTCCAGCCCCGTTTGCTTATTTTCTGTACCCCTAATTGCAATCCTCCCTATCAACAGAATCTCCTTTCTCCATTTCTGTGTTGGCTTAGTTCTTAGAATACTTTCTGTAACTTTATGAATATAATATTCTGTATGGTTATTGTTATTCTCCTAAAGCATATGCATCCAAAATTTCAGTCACTCCTTATTTATTGAGCTATCCCTCTGTTTCATCATCATCCCTTACCACTTTGAATCATAACTTTCTGCTTGTGCTATGTATAGGAGCCATAGCTGTGTAGCTCTGAAATACCCCTTCAAATAATGTAATACCAAATCATTTTGCTCTGGTGGAAGGATCATTGTATCCCCACTTGAATATTGCCCTCTTCCCGTCACAGATAAAATAAAAATAATTTGATACTAAAATCAGTGCAAACAGTAACAGTATACTCAATATTAAGTGATTTTATCAAAGGTCATTTAGCCTGGTGAGTAGTTTAAGGGGAGAGACTTTGCAAAAAAGTGCAGTGCAACTATCTACTGGACCCATTAATATAGGCTTAAAGACCTTAGCTAAAGTCATTTTTCAGAGTCTGGGTATTTGGCATTTGAGAATGGCAAGAAAGACAAATGTAAGCTGCCTGTTAAGCTTGTCAAACCATGATTGCTGAAGACTGATGTTGGGAAGTATACACCACAAGATGCATATTGCAGACCATACAATAGGCGAGTGTCCATTGTTTGTAAAAAGAAGGGGAATAAGGCATATAAAAATACCCAAACCTACCAGGATAAACCTCTTGTACCCATCCCTTGCCTTTCATTGTGGAACTGTTAACAGCAGAACAGAGGAAGAAAAGTACTGGCACTCATCAGGACAGTGAAGGAAGCAAAATACTGCCATTCAGTAGGAGGATGGAGAAGAAAGTACTGTCATTCAGCAGGAGGATGGAGGAAGCAAAGTACTGCTGTTCAGCAGGAGGATGGAGGAAGCAAAGTACTGCCATTCAGCAGGAAGATGGAGAAGAAAGTACTGTCATTCAGCAGGAGGATGGAGGAAGCAAAGTACTGCTAATCAGCAGGAGGATGGAGGAAGCAAAGTAATGCCATTCTGCAGGATGATGGAGAAGAAAGTACTGTCATTCAGCAGGAGGATGGAGGAAGCAAAGTACTGCTATTCAGCAGGAGGATGGAGGAAGCAAAGTAATGCCATTCAGCAGGAGGATGGAGAAGAAAGTACTGTCATTCAGCAGGAGGATGGAGAAGAAAGTACTATCATTCAGTAGGAGGATAGAGGAAGCAAAGTACTGTCATTCAGTAGGAGAATGGAGAGAGCAAAATACTACCATTCAACAGGAGGATGGAGGAAGCAAAGTACTGCTATTCAGCAGGAGGATGGAGGAAGCAAAGTAATGCCATTCTGCAGGAGGATGGAGAAGAAAGTACTGTCATTCAGCAGGAGGATTGAGGAAGCAAAGCACTGCCATTCAGCAGGAGGATTGAGGAATCAAAGTACTGCCATTCAGCAGGGGGATGGAGGAAGCAAAGTACTGCCATTCAGCAGGAAGATGGAGGAATCAAAGTTCTGTCATTCAGCAGGAGGATGGAGAAGAAAGTGCTGTCATTCAGCAGGAGGATGGAGGAAGCAAAGTACTGCCATTCAGCAGAAGGATGGAGAAGAAAGTACTGTCATTCAGCAGGAGGATGGAAAAGAAAGTACTATCATTCAGTAGGAGGATAGAGGAAGCAAAATACTACTATTCAACAGGAGGATGGAGGAAGCAAAGTACTGTCATTCATAAAGACAATAGAAGAAGCAAAGTACTGTCATTCAGCAGGAGGATGGAGGAAGCAAAGTACTGCCATTCAGCAGGAGGATTGAGGAATCAAAGTACTGCCATTCAGCAGGAGGATGGAGGAAGCAAAGTACTGTCATTCATAAAGACAATGGAAGAAGCAAAGTACTGTCATTCAGCAGGGGGATGGAGGAAGCAAAGTACTGCCATTCAGCAGGAAGATGGAGGAATCAAAGTTCTGTCATTCAGCAGGAGGTTGGAGAAGAAAGTGCTGTCATTCAGCAGGAGGATGGAGGAAGCAAAGTACTGCCATTCAGCAGGAGGATGGAAGAAACAAAGTACTGCCATTCAGCAGGAGGATGGAGAAGAAAGTATTATCATTCAGTAGGAGGATGTAGTAAGCAAAGTACTGCCATTCAGCAGGAGGCTGGAGGAAGAAAAGTGCTGCCATTCAGAAAGAGGAAGGAGAAGTAAAGTACTGCCATTCAGCAGGAGGATTGAGGAAGCAAAGCACTGCCATTCAGCAGGAGGATTGAGGAATCAAAGTACTGCCATTCAGCAGGAGGATGGAGGAAGCAATGTACTGCCATTCAGCAAGAGGAAGGAGAAGCAAAGTACTGTCATTCAGCAGGAGGATGGAAGTAAAATACTGTCATTCAGCAGGAGGATGGAGGAAGGAAAGTATTGCCATTCAGCAGGAGGATGGAGGAAAGAAAGTACTGCCATTCAGCAGGAGGATGGGAGAAGGAAACTATTGCTATTCAGCAGGAAGATGCAAGGTTTATGGCATGCATAAAGACAGAAAAGATGTAGAAAATTATAAGTTCATAGTCCTAATGCACACAAAAAAATCACTTTTTTCTATGCATATAGACTGGGCATGTGATGTCTGTGAAAATCGTGTAGCTTATGTTTGTCTGTTAGGTGCACAAACCTTTCAGCCCTGTCAAGGCTTTGATTAGAGTGACAAATGTTTCAAATCATGGAACCTTGCAGCTGTTCATACAATAGGTTTCTAGGAAGTTTCTGTCTGGAGCAGCACATTTTCCTTTTCTCTCTCATATAAGATGTGGCTCACATCCACATGTTCAGAATAGCATTATGTAACCACTCATAATATATTTATCAGTGAGTGAGTGAGACAATAATTTATGGAAAAATACCAATACTTGCTGCTTTAGCACTATTGTTTGGCATAGCTTCATTTTTCATTAAATTTCAACCCTTTCTGACCCTGCTAAAAAAAAGACCTTTTAACAAGCATGTGTCAGTATTCCCATGCTCTTTACTGCTCTTTAGAGGCACTGAGCAAATATCTTATCACAGTTTTGGTCTCTGGAGTCTGGTTGTAGGATAATGGACTGGACACAGCATCATTTCAGTAATCAGCATGACACATTAATTTATTCTTCACACATATTAGCCAAAACAGGACAGTTTAAGATATGTCTGGTTCCATTTTTTTTATATTACACACACTTAGAACTTTCCAAAGAGAAGGCTCGTCTGTGACAAGTTGATCATTTGAGGCAATTTGTTAAGGCATGTGTTGAAATACTGGCAAATTTAGATGGTCTCAAGTTTTAAATTTAAGGACATTCTCACTACATTTTATGTGCATAATTATATTCCTCGCTGCTTGATACTGTAGCCCCTACCACTCCTTGTGAGTATAAATATCTACATATGGTATCCCAGGTACCGGTGCATCAGCTCACATTATGGCCTTCAGAACTGATGTTGACTCAGTCATAAGTGAATCTTACCCAATTTAAAAATAACAGTAAGCTGGATTGTGGACAATTTTGTAGTTATATATAACTGTAAAGCAGCCAGGAGAAAAGTTAAGCAAATTATGAGCTGCTGTCATGGCCACTGACTTGAATCTCAACTTAAAAACAAATAATCGTGCTCTGGTACCTGTATATGGCCCTTGGCAAGGAATTATACCATGCCTCAGATGTGTATATTCTAATAAAAACAACAAGATAGAAACAATTGTTAGAACATATGCAAAGGATGGGGCATTTCAGACCAGAACAAAGAAAGCAGCTGCCTTCACCATACTTTTGGACCATGCTGTTAATGGGTAAGACTTTACAAGTGTCACATTTTAACTGAAGTCATTGGTGTCCTTGGCACAGTTTGACCTTTAGCCCAATACTCTAATGTGACACATATATTCAAGTCCATAGTCCATTAATTTGAATCAGGAGTGGCAATAATCCATGGCTATAAATCCACATAAAACATAACATACTTTTGTATCTGATCACTTTTTAATTGTAAGACACACAGCCATTGTCAATACCAAGGAAAATAGGATTTGCTCTTGTTCACCAAAAGGAACAGCATAATACTCAGATTTTGATGACTGATTTATTTAAGCAACCTGCTAACATCATGTGACAAACCATTATTTTTAGGATGTCTTAATTGACGTAAATTGTATAATTGTAGAATTATTCAACTAAACTGTTGTAATTATAGAATCCATTTAATTACCTTTGCTGTACTTTGCCTGGTGAAACAGAATTGCATATACTGAATGACAATAGCTTTAATCAGCCAGTATAGAGCTGAATGGTTTGGATTACCTCATATATGTGTTGCATATTTAGCTGAAAACGTTTGCCACTTTTTACATAGGTATAATGTACTACCGAATTAGAGATATTTATAACTACATTTATTAAAAATATAGGCGTTCCCACACAAGGATAATTAAAAAACTCTACCTAGAAAATATCACTTAAAAGATACAAGCCAACAACTTTTGACAATCAGTAGTGGAGCTTTGCAAGAGCCCTAACTGAGCTCCAGCACTAGTTTTGACTTGCAGCCATCAACTCAGAAAGAGTGCTTTAAATGGAACTCTCTTGCATAATTAATTAGGAAAGAACTCCAATAGACATAAAAATGCTGGTAAGTACTTAATTTTAAATATTAGCTTGACTATAGCCAGTTAACTGCTTCAACATTATATTCATGTCATAATCTGTTTCATTCATGTTTTAGTTTTCCCTTTTTATCTGTACAAAAGTAAATTGTTAACACATTTTTCCCAGGATTCAATAAATTCCGTGCAGGAATAATGCTATTCCTGCACGGGGTGAAATGTGTCTGTTTTTGCATAGCTTTAACAGCAGCATGCCTTGCATATTAATGAAGGCACGCTACTGCTAAGGCTAAGTGGACACGAACATTACTGAGTGCAGGGGGTGTGTTTAAGTAGTGCATGCACATCTAACATGCCCCCTGCACTCTCAAAGTGCTGTATGGCACTTTTTAAATGCTTTTCAGTGTCCGTGGACACTGAAAGCAAATATAATAGTAATACAATGTCTGTGGTCACTGAAATAGCTAGGAGATCATGAAATAAATGTAGGGGGTGTGTGGCAGGTACTGTCACACATCCTCTGAGTTGCCAAAGTGCCATACGGCATTTTCCAAGTGCTTTCAGTGTCCACAGACAATGAAAGCAGGACATTTAGATAGGAATCAATGCCAGGGGTGTGTGACAGGAACTGTCACACACCCCATGCTTTGTCAAAGTGCTGTACGGCACTTTCCAAGTGCTGTCAGTGTCTGCAGACACTGAAAGCAGGAAGTTTAGATAGGAAGCAATGCAGGGGGTATGTGACAGGTACTGTTACATACCCCCTGCATTGTGAAAGTGCCGTACGGCCATGTCCCTCAACTGTACAGGTTATTGCAGAATGTCCAAATGTCTGCCTCACATATCTCTCAACCTCTTAGAGCAAGAAATCTAGACAAAGCCCTAAATAATGGGGGGACAAAGGCCCAAAAATAGGGACACTCTTTAAATATTGCTCTTACAAACTCGGAAAGTGGATAGAATAACAGGTTTTGCAATAGCACAGATTTTCTGAAGGGTATGCAGTCTGAAACTCAAATGTCTGCCATTATTTTCTGACATAAACCCTGAGTGATTTGCTGATGATTTGCTAGAAAACCACAATCATATGAGAAATGAACCAAACTTATGAGGCAAAAATCTGTACAGTTGTGAGGTATGCTGCATCATATTTTTGGTGTGTTCTCCCAAATATATGTCCCTCCTGGCAAATAGCAGAGGACAGGAGTCATTAATAATGACAATCATTTGAGTTTAAGACTCCACATCTGTCAGAAAAGACATGCTAATGCAAAACCTATTATTCTATTAACTTTCTAAGTTTGTAAGAGCAATATTTAAAATCTGTCCCTGTGTGTCCCCTTAAAATTGCTCTTACTGTGACTGACAAGGAGTATTGATACATGTCAATAAAGTGGTTTTATTAATTTCCTTTTTTTTTCCATTCTAAGGTATGTTTAAGCGTAGCTGAGTGGGTGTGCACATTAGTGCTTTCTGCTCAGCATTGCTCAAACATCTCAATGATGAGATAGTGTAGTGGTTAGAGTTCCAGCTTTGCATGCATGTGTTCATGGCTTGAGTACCAAGACCAGCACTTTATTTTTACATGGCGAAGCATTGTTAAAAGTAATTTTTTATGTTAAATTATGTAGTAAGTGATATTTGTCAGCTAGGGTAGTGTAGCTGGTCCAAAATGGAAGTGTGAGTGGATATAACATGTGAAATCACCCATGTATACACAAGTGTCCCATACAGTATAGTCACACCCCAAGGTAATGTAATAAAAGCACATGGGGGATGTTATGTAAAGTAAATCATATAGACTTAATAATATGTCAGTAATGATGAATTAACCTACAATCCTGATATTGTTTTTAAATGAAAATTGAGCAATGCTAAGTAGTGCTCAGCTATGCTTAGCCCATTTAAGCATTGCTTAGACATAAATGCTAAGCAGCAGTTAGCTCAGCTAAGTGGATTTTCACACTGTTAAGCAGTGCTCAGCATTTACCCCTTTAAGCACTGTTCAACTCAGCTTAGTGGATTTGAGCTCCACTTAGCTGAGCTTAGCAATTTCAAAATGGTCCAGTGACAGCAAATGACAAGAATATGGCCTTATTTAAACTGCACAGGTGGGAATACAGCCAGAACCTGTTGTAGTTGATCTGTACAGGTATTATGTCAGGCATTGGTGAAGACACGAGCTTTCAGGCGCAGTGCTGCGGCATTCAGGAGTCCATGGTCATGGCTGGACACCTTGTAGAAAACCATGATGACAGACTGCTCCAGGACCAGTACCAGGGCTCACAATGCAAAGTGGAGGCCTGGGACCATCTCGCATGTGATCTCACCAGTGCTATTGGCATCCCCCAAATTGGTGAGCAGACATGGCATCATTATGCCAACCTAAAGCGGAGGAAGAGGGCGCTCTTGGCCCAGTGGATCTAAGATACCTGGGCACAGAATGCTCCAGCAGTGTGTAAGTATCAGTAGCAAGTAGTTTGTACCAAAGTCTAGCCTGAATATGTGATAGACAGGTATGCATACTGTTTGTTTTTCTTCCCTACAGCTGCAGCAGAGAGGGCTTGCAACATCGAATCCCATGCTGACAGACTGTTAACCCTGCATCGACAGGCTGGTGAGTACAAATCTATCTGCAGTATACAGTGGAAATAACTAAGAAGGAGTACATTGTTTACTGCCAGTAGGTATACTGTTACTGTGTTAACCGAATAAATAAAGTTTGTCTGACTAATATTGATTTACAGAATATGTAGTACTAAAGCACTGTGTCATGTCACTGTAATAAAGATCTATACCACAAACTGTTGTGTTTACTCTGGTATTTTGTTGCAGAAATAGAATGTATACAGGTTCTACACAGCAAATATGGCTTTGACAGCATGCATTAACTGAGGTTGTTCTGAGAACTACCTGTTAAGAAAAATTGTAGATTCTGGAACTGTAAAACAAAATATAAATGAAATATGAAATATATACTCCACCAAGCTCTGAACCATGAATAGTAATGTGTAATTATCACAGTGTGTCCCACGCAGCATTGCAATGTGTCAACCTTTGCTTTCCAGATTGTATTATTTCAAGGGATTAATGCACAGTACACTATCTGTCATCATGGCCGGCCTTAGGCATAGGCGAACTAGGCACCCGCCTAGGGCGCCATAAATGTCAGCCTCTTAAAGGGCGCAGTTTTTATTTATTTTAATTAACGAAGTTTGCACTCTTCTCAGCGACCTGCCCTGCTGAAGTGTAACCGGAAGCCAGAACTCTGGGGGAGGGGAGTGAGCGCCCTCCCACTTAACAGCTGCAGGTTGGCCAGGACAGTTAAAAAAAAAAAAAAAAGTTACTTTGCATTTAATGCCTCATTGCTCTATTTTTTTCATATATACTGACTGACTTTGTGAAATCCTTTGTTTTTCTGGTGTAGCCCACCCCCACTTATTACCTCACATCCTGCCTAATTCTACATAAGTCCCCTAGAACCAAGGGCGCCATTTTTAAATGATCTACTCTAACTACTTGACCCCCTTTGTCCCACGGCTTAGTGATAGCATGCACACCAGGTAAGATGCAGGAATTAACTGTTGCACTGTTGAATCTTACTCTTGAGAGTTAGTTTTGAATGGAAATGCTTTTGACTGTGAAGAACTGTGTTTAGAAGACACTGAACTGCAAGCAGGGACGATACAAATGTATTAAGATTGTCGTGTTGCTGATACCGCTATCCTTCTGTATTGCATAGTGTTTTACACTGTATCAAACTGTAATTAGGTACTGTTAAATATAGCATTTATATCTTGCTGCCACAGACTTTTCTAACTTATTTGGCTGAGTTTTATTGTAATATTTGTTTAAAAAACCCTGATTTTCTGCTCTATTGCTTTAATATTGTTACAACATAGCAGTTTCGTTATTTTTTTTTTTTGGTATGTGTCAACATGTATATAGAAGGAGAATGCTAAATGTAATGAGCTGTTACATTGCTTCCAAGGTACGGGGGGACAACTCTGCATACAGCACTGTGAATATGAATTTTATTAGATGCCTGTGTGCTTAAACAAATGGAAGTAGTATGAAAATGTGAAACTGAAAGCTGCAAGCTGCATATGGTAATGTTCTTTTGTAGGTAATACAATGACATATGAGATATTGTATAATATTAATACAAGTCCATAAATGTAAGTTAATAAAACAAAAGTAAAATCAATGTTGCAGACCATGTTCTTAGAATGGAAGGTAGTAAAGGTATAAAGAACTCAGGTGTCTTCCACATGGAAATGTGGAACAGTAGTAGTGAGAGAAGTATGTTTTTTTTTTGTAAAATATATAGAGTCTGAGAGATAATTTATTTTCCTACAGGGTCACAATACATCTCACCAAATAATTTTACTGTCATTGTATCAGGAGCCAGGATATCACAGTTTTATTATTATAATAAAAATGTAGTCTACATCAGATTAGTATGAAGAAATTATCATTTATACTCATGTATTATGCAAGAATTGTAGGCCAAATATTTGTCTTAAATTGGGTTCCACTTAAGCACAGATCTTATTAAAGTAAGGACTGCAAATACTGGTATTTTAATTTTCTGCTGTTATTAGCCACATAACCCCACTTCATTCACTGTAAATATAAAAAGAACAAATAAAAACAATAACTGCATCATTGCTGTTGCTATTGTGTATTTTATAGTTCTTTTCCTGTCCCCAGTTCTGTGGAGATAGCATTCAACAAGCCAGTGTCCAAATATGCTGATGAATTATTTTTTGTATCCATCTTCTCACCACTGATATGTTCCCCTTATTCCCAGTCATCCCTGGCTGAATTCTGATGAGGGTGGGGCTCACTGTCCAGGGAGAGAATGATCTTGGAGGTCTGTGACCTCTAAGACTGCCAATCTTCCTTTAAGATGCATGAAAGCTTAAGCGCAGTCTTCATGTAATCATGAATGCATCTAGGGTTGGGGGATTTTTAGGTATGCACAGAAAGGGGAAACCCTAACTTGCTAGAGTTAATATATTCATTGCAAACATCACTACCCACAGCATCAACCTGTTCTCACTCTCAGCTATTGAATGAATGAATAAATGAATTAAAATCTGCCTTCAGCCAAAGACACATGCTACAGGGTTCACTAGGGTGCACCTTGGCTGTAAGCATAACACCAGTCCCTTCATCTGGGATTGGTGAGCTCACGTAAACCATTCACTCCCACTCCTTAACCTGGCTCCTCCAGTAAGTAAACCCCTTCCTTGCAAGTATGGCAAGTCAAATTGCACCTTCTTTTGCAGGCTATATGGGGCAGGCAGGTGGCCCAAGGGAGGTGCTGGGAATTTAGCCACTGCTGTCATTGAGGAAATCAAACACTAGACTACAAACTACCAGACACACCTTACTAACAAAATTAATGCTGGTCTTCACCAGGCATAATATAGTTTGGCATAGGAGGAATCTTATCTTTGAGTAGCATGAACAGTCAAGACATTCAAGGCATTTTGGAAGCTAGACAGTATAGTAAGATTGTAGGCTTTGAAAGAGTTTTGTTTTAAATCTTGTTATTTAAATTGAGTTCCAGTCATTCTGTTTCTAGATTGCATAGTATGGTTCTGTAAATAGTCGTGAAATACTATTACTATTGGAGGTAGGTTTGTAACTACGGAATATCAAGAATATGGAATCATTTACTACAAATATTTGGTCTTTTAGTAATCTTCAGATCTTTATGTGCAATTTTGGATGCACCTCATGGTTTGGCTGAACTTGCTTTAGTTGATCTGATGTGCCATCTGTGGTGTTTGTTTGTGGGTCTGCAAGTGAGACTTGTTTCTGCCAATGGTGTGAATTTGGTTATTTCTGACCGGTCACTCTTTATAAAAAAAATGACTGGATAGTTATTTGTGGCAATTATTACTAATCCGATTACTTTTTTTGAAGTTGTAAATTGTGATGTCCCCTATTTATTGACTTATTTTAACCAAAGTGTATGTGTATAATGTAACATATAGCGATATATACAAATGTGTGCAAGGAGTCTGTTTTGAAAACAGCCCAAATGTAAACTTAATCCTCCACTGACCAGATGCATTTTCTATAAATATGGATTTTCATGCAGTTTCAATGGCAAAAAATTTTACTCTTCATGCCAAGCCTGTTTTCATTTCAAGATTGTATTGTTTATCAAATGGCTGTGTTTGTGCTATTCTAGCTTAAGCTTCTGTACACAGGGAGGAGAGAGGTTGCTATTCTACTTTCCTGAGCTGTAAGGTTTGCTCGCCTACCCAGAGTAAATTAAACTGTTTAAATTAACCTAAGCAACCCTTTGAACTAAGGCACATATAGAAGACATGACTTTTATAGTAAAGTATGTGTGAAAGAGCAACAGATAAAGCAGGTTTATTAAAGGAAATTTCCGTCTTCACTTGCAGTTTAAACTACATTACAAGGTATCTTTTCTTCAATGCATTTAAATAATTAAAGGAAATGACTGGACTGGCTTTCTTGGGGAATGAATGACTGGAGTGGCTTTTTTGGGGGGTGACCTACCTGTGGGCATGGCTCGTAGGGGTGCTTCATGAGCATGACGTGGGTGGGGCTTAAGGGGCGCCGAAGCACTACTTCGCCTAGGGCACCATATCAGCTAAGGCCGGCCCTGTCTGTCATGCATGCATCTCAGGGTTACAAGGTCAGACTGTCTAACCAAGAGAGTATTAGGAAGAAACCAGTCAAGCAAGAAACAGCAGTTCCCCAGTAGCTCAGTGTGATGAGAAATGGCTTAATTGTTAATTTTGCACACCCACACATGGTTCAAATCCAGGGAGTGAAAGTAAGATGTGTGCATATTTACACACAAGGAATCAGGAATAAATGTAGAAACAGTCAGGTAGTGTTAAGATATTTTCTCCACAGGTAAAGAAATGTTGGTAGTACCAGGGTATGAAGGGTATAATAATACACCATGTGCAACTGTTCCACTGTCCAACCCCATACCTGCAAATGACAGCAGGATAGGTACATACATGCACTCTTCCAGATACATGTCTCTCAAGTGTCATGCTGTCATGGCTAGTGGTCACTGCTGCCAATAACCCTGGACACAGATAGGAAACCAGGTGAAGTATACCAGTAGCACACTCACATAACAGCAGTGCAGGGTATCCATTATGAGCCAGATATGTAACCCTGACATGTACAAGTCACCTCTAGTCATGTACTCAGTGTTGTTACAGTTTGCCCCATACCATTCCAGGTTGACAGTTTAACAGGTATGTTTGTTCTACAGAAGCTATGGGCCATAGGTAAATGTAAAGTGAGGGCAGACCTGTAGAGTATTGAGCAGTACTGTTGTGAAGAATAGAAGCATTAAAGTTGTTAATGGACTTTCTCTCTCACTCCCACCCCTTATCTGCATCAATAATTCTCATCCATATACTATGGGTATGTTGTTCAAAAAAACTAATGTTGGGACTTGTGCTCTATTACTGTTCATATATTTGATTGGTTGCATGTTAACATACCTTGTTCAAATACCATTGTTGGTGGCTTGTTGTCGTCAATGTTACTGGCACACTGTTACAATGCATATTGTTGTTCCATTTATGCATATGTTCTATTTGCTATGCAGCTGATTCAAATCTGTTGTATGGGGTTAAGTAGAACACCCACAGATGCTGTTATAACTAATTTTGAAATGTTTTGTTCATGACTAGCCAATATATTTTATAAAACTTCAACATCATAGCACGTTTGGGAAGGCAGATCCAGGTAGATACACCTGTTCTGCTTCATCTGGCCATGGCACTGGGTCCCAGCATGTCTGGGACCCAACCTGGAACTGCCTCCTCCACTGGTCCTGCATCACCTTGGGAACTGCCTCAGGGGATGTGGCCCACCCCCCTGGCATGGGTGCAGAGAGGAGCCCATCATCCACTGCCAGTTCCAGGGTATGATGTGCAGTGACATCTGTATGGATATTTGGAGTTGGTTGGATGGCTGTGCCAGATGGAGGGCCGTCTGGTGCACCTCAAGGGACAGGCTGCTTCTCCTGTCAGGCCCCCAGCAAAGCCACCTTTAGGGCCGTGAAGGTTGAGTGGTGACTGCCCATGGGTGGGGACCTCAGTACCACTGTATCCATTTGGGGGCTCTTGGGCTTCAGATTCCCAACCACCCTCCCCATCAAAGATGTTTACCCCCTCATGTGTCATATACTGCCCCTGTCTGCTGTCTTGTCTATCTTGTCTGTCTCTGAATGCAACATATCCTACCCAACCTACCTCCCCAAACATAACTAAAGCCCTTTCCCAGTATCCCACTATCACCTTAAAAAAGGGCATCTGTCTCGCAAAAAAACATTGCCCTATACATAGCTCTACATTTCGCACCCCTGTACAGTGAAATTAATCAATCTACCCAAACATTATTCTACAAATGTCTGTCACCAATGCACCTCCCTGTGGGGCGTGGGGCTGTAAATTCCAAATTCTTCACATTATTCACAGCTACTGCTGCAGAAGAAATGTAAAGCTATGGTCCTTCCCTACAATTGTCATGCACATGCCTAGCTGGGGGTCTGTGTGCATGTCCATGTGTGGGTGTGTGTGTGTGTGTGTGTGTGTGTGTGTGTGTGTGTGTGTGTGTGTGTGTGTGTGTGTGTGTGTGTGTGTGTGTGTGTGCGTGTGTGTGTGTGCATGTGTGTATGTACCAGAAAACCTTATATTGAAGGTATTAATTTACATGTGTTGTCTTCCTCTCACAGGTGGACATGGGGGTCGTGGTTCCTCCTGCTTAGAACCTGATGTCAGTGTCTCTCCGGACTCTGATGATGATGGTGGTCATAGTCAGGCACAGGTGGGGTTATCAGATGCTGAATCAGTTGACATCCCACTGTCAACCAAAATGTCCCCGCATGCAGTCACAATGCCCACACATACCCCATCCCCAGCAGCAACAGATAATGGACAATTGTTGGGTGGTGGCATGGAACAGGCTAGTGTGGTGACTATGGCAAGTGTGAGTGTAGACATAGCCAGAGAACAGGCGAGGTCCCACACAGGTGGAAGGACAAGGGCACTCAAAAGAGGACTACTACTGTGAAGCCCCAGTCACAAGTGCACAGCAGGTATCACCAGACCCATGTTTTGGACCATCATGGAGGCCCAGGCACGTACTGAACACAACACCAGACAGATACTAAAGGTCTTGGATGCTACTCTTCCTGGCATAATAGTGAGGTCATGGATAGATGGTGGGATGAGACATTGGCAATCCTTGACCATGGAATGTCTGTGCTGGAGCGTGTGGTGGGAGATAAGCATCAGCCACATGGATGTAGGTCAACAACCAGATCAGCTGAGAGTCTATGGGGCCATGCACATTCACATTCCTGTAGTGACAGCACCACCAGCACTACCGAGGGGGGCTGCTGTTCACACCGCAGTAGAGCAGGCCATTGGCATGTGGTCCTGGCCAGTCCCATCAGGGACACAGATCCAGCAGACAGCAGTCACCATCGGGGAGTAGTACTACATCTCACCTTGGGCCTGGTGGTGCCAGTGAGTCCCCTGGGAGGACAATTTCCCATGCCAATGGCCAGAGACAGTGAACTGTACAGCCTGCCATGTATGGTCCACAACTGTCCAATATTCCTGTGTAGGGAAGTCACATGGTGTGACTGTGTGCATACAAACACACATACAGCTGTATCACAGGCAGGTCACTTCCAGACACAAACAGCACCTCTGCACATCCCATTTATAGAACACCCCTCCAAACCCACACACACACACACACACACACACACACACACACACACACACACACACACACACACACACACACACACAGTGTCAACTCTATGGCCCAGCCTAGGCCTCTGGCAAACCCACACCACACTCTGTGCATATGATGATGATGTATGTGCCACATCCCTGTCATCCATACCATAGATGCAGGGACATGCTAATATGGGTCTGATGCACAGGGTGAATATAGTACAGTGTAGCTATGTAATGCTGTGTAAGGTGCTCTCTGCTTGCATTTGTTATGGGTACACTTCACAGGATATGTACCTTATTAGCAATGATGCATTATTGGTGTTATTACTGCTGACTGAATGTAGTCTGACATGCTGTATTCGGTTTGTGCTCCAGGTGTCTGTGTGTCTGCAGGCTGTAGCCCTGCAGACATTACCAATGGGAAGTATGGCAAAGTAGAAATGCATCAACCATGTCATAGCCAAAATACAGCTGTATATGTACATGTTTACCAAGTGTGTATGCATGCAACAGTGTGTGAGGGACACTTTTGGCAGACAGTGTGACCTTGCATACATACCCCTTGTCACCTCAGTGTTCTGTAGTACCACAGGCTTATACATACAGAGGAGGTTACTGGAGTACTGGCACTAGATCCCACACAAGCCTTGCCATGACCTTAACCACAATAGATTCACCTAACTTGTGGGCACACAGTAGTCACAGTGCCTTACATGTGTGCATATTGTACACACATGGGCAACACGCAATGTGTGTGTTACATTATCAATTGTGGAGTGTGGGACATGAGTTGTAGTGCTGTGACAGTTGGCAACACATAGCATCCCCACGGCAAGTGCAACACACAGAATGCCCTCTGGTATGCAAGTATGACACCTTCTTTGTGTGACATTACATTCACTTACAGTATTTCTCATGACATTAAGGTGCTTCTGATGTGCAATCACTTCTCTATGCAAGCAGTACAGAACTATATGACATGTTTCCTGTCCCACAGTTCTGGGACCTCTTAACTATTTCAGATGTTATCACAGGTTACACCTTGCCAAACATGGACTACAACCTGCAGGGTGGTTCAGACATACTTCTCAAATGTACAGTTTACACAGACTGTCCTGATGCATGCCACATATCAGTAGTCCATTTTCTCATACACCTGTATCTGTCTGGCAAATTGTTGCCAAATCATTGCAGGCTGCAGTCATAACATACTGGCAGACATTATGAGTTGCACTTTATACCATTCAGACCATCTATGCTAATGCAAACCCTGTTATGCTATCACTGTTATATGTTTGTAAGAGCAATATTTGACAGGTGTCCCTATTATGTATCCTTTGTCACCCTATTATATATGGCTTTGTAAACATTCCTTGCTCCAACAGCTTGGGAGGTATGGGTACAGATGGTGGCCATACCTCTGACCTCTGCATATGTCTGCAGATTGTCTTGATCTTTGACACATGATTTCTTCACATCAGTCATGAACATGTGGTTTTCTGGCCAACATCTGTTAAAATCATAACATACTGAAATTGTAGGCTAATGACAGCTATTGTTGTGTAACAACATATACCCTTTGGATGGTGCATTCAGTTGCATGACCTGTTCCGCTATCCATTTTCCATGTGTGTCACAGCAATATGTGATGGGTGTGCCCAGCTGTTTGCCCCAGCTTCACATATAGAGTTCACATGATGTCTGTCTGTAGACTGCTGCAAGGTGATGTGATACAGAGTAACAGACTGTCTATCAGTATTATGTCTCAGACAGGTATGAGGTCTACTGCTGCTGCCATGTCTGTCACTACAGTGACTGTGACAGTTTGGCAATGTGTCTCATAAATGCCCATTAAGGGCATATTGGTTGCAAACATCCGTATATTCCATATGTACAGAGGGCTGGTATGGCTTGCACAGTTTAACATGTTGCATGTACAGCAGATGCCATTAACTGGCTCTGCAAACTAATGCCATGGTGAGAGAGTCAACAGCCCTTAAAATGGTGTAACCAACACACAGAGCAGCCACAGGGAATATGCTTCTCTCTCTCTCTCACACACACACACACACACACACACACACACACACACACACACACACACACACACACACACACACACACACACACACACACACACACACACTATCACAGTTGCCAGTATTGCGTTTAGAACCCCTACCTATCAAGTTATTGGTACTACAGTGTTATGCAGTTATCGCATGCACCATGGAGCTTATAGGGTCGAAGAGTGCCTCAAGATTCTTTTAAGGTGATTAACATCACCAGCCCTTGTAAGGTATGGCAATGAACAGTGTACTGGGAGGGTAAGGCCTAAAAATACTGTATCCTACAAATATACACACTTACAAACACATACACACACACCTATACACCAATTTGCCAGAGCTGAGATGAGAAGCTCTGCCTATCTAATTGTACTGTAGTATTACACAGTTATTGCATGAGCTACAAGGCTTATAGGGCTGAGAAGTGTATACAGGTACTTCTATGGTGGATGACATCAGCAGCCCTTGTAAAGAGGGCAGTGGGTAGGGTACTGTGTGGAACACACCTAAAAATGATAAAACCCACACCCCTAGAGGATATGGCCTCAGCAAAACACAAACACAGAATGCTGTTCTCAAACACACACACACACACACACACACACACACACACACACACACACACACACACACACACAGTATCACAGTTTCCAGTATTGAGTTTAGAACCCTTACCTATCTAGTTGTTGGCACTACAGTGTTATGCAGTTATCGCACATGCCACAGAGCTTATAGAGTTGGAGAGTGTCCCAAAGTACTTCTAAGGTGTATAACATCACCAGCCCTTGTAAAGTATGGCAATGGGGAAGTGTCCTGGGAGAGAAAGGCCTCAAAATACTGTATCCTACAAATATACACACTTACAAACACACTTACATTTGCCAGGACTGAGGTTAGAACTCCTACAGTTCTAGTTATTTGTACTATACTGTTAAGTGGTTATTGCATGTACCATAGAGTTTATAGAGCTGAGGGTTGTCCAACAGTACTTTTAAGGTTAATGACATCAACAGCCCTTGTAAAGTAGGGCACTTGGACATGTTGTGGATGGGAAGGTCCGCAAAACACTTTATCCTACAAATATACACACTTATACACACACTTACCAGTACTGAGAGTAGAACCTCTGCTTATCTAGTCATTTGTACTATAGTGTTCCACAGTTATCGCATACGCCACAGAGCTTATATTTCTGATGCTGTCCAAAGGTACTTCTAAGGTCAATTACACCAGCAAATCTTGTATAGTAGGGCAATGGGAAATCTACTTGGTGGGAAAGGCCTCTTAATACTTAAACCTACAGACACACACATATACACACACACACACACACACACACACACACACACACACACACACACACACACACACACAAAGATAGGTGATGTGATATTACAGCCCCCACCTCAGTACTATCACACAATAGATCTCACCTTCATGTTGGCACGTGCGATTGGTTACAACTAGTATGCAACTGTCTGCAGCAGGACATCGCTCCATGCCATTCAGGGTATTCCTGTGTATCACTCTCTCTCTCTCTCTGAGTTTCCCTGTGTCTCTCTCTGTATCACTGTCTGTCTCTCTCTCTTCTCCATGTCTATGTGTGTGTATGCTTGACATATTGTACTATGTTGCCTATATATATATATATATATATATATATATATATATATATGTGTGTGTGTGTGTGTGTGTGTGTGTGTATCACATGCAACAGATGCAGATATACCACAATTGGGCCACCTATAGCTGGCTGTGGGTAATCCTTCTGATGGGTGTATGTGGAGACAGTTAAGGTGTGCATAGCTGTGCGTATGCAAAGACATCTGCACAATACAGATATATAGTCCAATGTGGTTTCCGACATGGGCTTTACTTCTCTAAGTATAGGAGCATGTCCAGTATGACCTTTTATAGTAAGTGTGGGACTCCATTCCAGAGATTATTGTACTCCAGTCCATGGTTTTGTGTGCTACAGCCATACCTCTCAACCTGTTAGTGCAAGATATCTGGAGATAGCCTGCCAAAATGGGTGACAGTGGGCCAAACATAGGGAGATACTGTAACTATTACTCTTATTAATGTATGAGTTGCTAGAGTTACAGAGCTTGTTTTAGCAGACATTTTCTGACATATATGACATTTGACAATGCAATGTATTGTGTCATTACCTACTGACAGAAATCCTGAGATCATCACAGTGATTTACCAGAGAAATACAAGACGGATGATGCACAGACCAATATTATGAGCCAAACGTTAGACATTCTTGCACAATCTGGCCAGTTGAGAAGTGTGGCTACAGCCGAATGACTGATGAAGCTGTGCAAACAGTCCAGCACCTTGGTGATGTACTGACTGGGGATCTCCTGCTTGTGTAGTATTCTTCTTATCTGAAAGGTCATATCCTGGTGTGGGCATACCTCTCAAGTGTACATTTTTTTTCAGATGATTGTCTATTTTTTGTCCATGTGTAAGAAACTTGTGATTTTCTAGCATTTTGGTGGCATATATTTAAAGACTGAGAATTTGGAAAATAATGACAGAACATTTGTGTTTCAGACTTCATAACCTTCAGACAATTCATGCTAATGCAAAACCTATTATTCTACCAAATGTCTTGTAAAGGCAATATTTGAAACACAAGCCTATCACTGGGCCTTTGTCTCACTTATCTTTATGACCTTGTCCAGATGTCTTGCTATAAGAGGTTGAGAGGTATGGGTGTGGGTACAGAATGCATTCTACTGGCAGAGATGTCCATTATATATGTGGTACATTCCACATAGCACTGTGATTTCCAGGTATGTCAGTGGCAGAGCAGTACAGAGTAATGTGGTGAACCACTGACAGACATCTGTGTACAAGCTGATAGGCTGATATGAGGTTAGTAGGCTATTGGTCCAGAAGACCTTATAACCCTTGCAGATGAGACTGTAGCCCATGTTAAGACATGTCAGCTCCCAGAGCTGCTGTCCAGCAGGGACACAGGTGGAATCACAGGACTGTATGTTTTGTTTCTCATGCACTTATACAGGGAGCACTTCACTAGGGGTATTGAGGCACTTGGCTTGGTGTGGACAGGGGAGTGTATTCTACAGATGGGGGAGTGTGTGAGACATGTATCTGTCACACCAACAATCCCTGTTGATATCACAGACCAGGTTGATGCTGCGCCTACAGATAGATCAAGTGGGCCTTGACTTCCAGAAGTGCAACAGTTCCATCAAGGCTGGGTCTGGATTGCTTTGTATGCCAGATAGGGGTCACCTCTGCAGAGTCTGTATGGAACTGAGCAGAGGGACAGTGCTGTTAGCCTATCTGTGTAGGGTAGGTGTTTGTCTTCCTGCATTCTCCCGGTGTGGAACCTCTGTGGTCTCTCTGGCTGCTACATGTGCTTTGTGAGGTACATGCCAAAGGGGGCTTTGAACAAAATAATTGGCCTTATAAGATTAGCAAACATGGATCTTGTAACCTCTTTGTCCCTGGATGGAAAACCCTTATGTTTGAGTTGTCCCATCTATGAAGCTTTCTGTACAATGGAAGCAACATGGTGCTCAGACTTCAGGTGGCTATCAACCTGGGTGTCCAAATGCCTCACTGCTGATTGTGTATGTAGGACATTGTTGTTAATGTGATACTATGTTGGGCTGTCAGTCTCCCCGATTGGGATGCTGATGCATCTGCAGACACTCAGCTTGAGATGATGTTTCTGGCATCAGTCATTTGTTTTGGTGAGACCCTGTTGTAGGACATCCACATCACTTTGGGTATTGATGTCTGCTCCCAGCTTGGAGTCATCTGCATACTTGGTCAGTCATAGGCCAGTCTTTTTGGCCTGCACCTCAGGGACATATATTCCACATATCAGGGGCCCCCAGAATGATCCCTGGGTAGGCCAATCAGTATGTCTGTACTGTTTCAGTTGGCTACCCCTATTATGATTATGTGGGTTCTCTCAATGAACTGGTTTGCTACCCATCTGGTAACATATGGATTGCTGCCTCGTTGACAGAGTTCATGTACTATGGCCAAGTGGGGAATAGTGTGTAAGGCTTTGGCCAGGTGATGGTGGCTGGAGTGCACCATCTTTCCCTCATCCATGCCTTTGTTGGCTACCTCAGGGATGTCATCCAGAGTTTACTGACATACCCCCTCTGAGAATGGCAGACTGTGTAGGGTAATGTATTTGGATTTTGCCAATGTCCCTATTAATGAGATCCATGATAATTCATTGCATGGTCTTGCAGATCAGACTAGTTAGGCTAATGGGTTGTTCATTTCCTGGATTTGTGAACAGTCCATCTTGGTGTGAAGTGATGACAGTGGCTGTCTGCCACTCAGCTGAGACAAAGACAATACTCTAGGTTTTGGTGTGTAGGATGCATAATGATGCTGCCAGTTCATGCCTGGGTTCCTGTAAGTTGCAGTCTGGGATGTCTTCAGGTCCCATGGAGGCTGTCTTCTTGACTTTGAGAGGGCAGTGATGCCCTATTCCCTAGTGATAAGGGTTAGGTGTTCAGGTACTGGGAATGTCCTGCTTCCATGATGGGGGGCAAAGTAAAACATTTCCACTGAATTTGTCAGCCAGTGGATTGGCTATAACTATGGCATTTATGTATGTGATGTCCTTGACCACCAGTTCTGCACAGATCTGGGAGCTTCCTTTGGGAATGCAGACATATGTGAGGAAGGCCTTACGATTGTCTGTCATAGATGTGGGCAATTTGGACTTGGATTTGCCTTTAGTGGATTTCACTGGTGCTCTTCTTTGTTTGTTCAGGCTAAGGGGTGATTACTTCCAATTGTGCATCTGCAATAAAGGAACTATATAACACAAAGATAACATTGCTGAACAGGACCAAGAAGGAGCAGGTGCACAATTGGAAGTAATGTTGTCTTGTCAGGTGTTTCTGATTTCATGTATCTCTATTTATATGCTGGCATAGTCATTTTGTGTGCATTTGTAAGTTGGTGCCTGTTCTGACAGTGGGGTAGGGGGCTGTTCAGCTGTTTATACCATCCCACTGGTGGTTGTGATCAGCTTTTGGGACATCTTCCTTTTATCATGGCTAGAGGGGGGTCAGGGATGATGGTGATATGACACCTGACCACTTTACTGTGGGATCCTGCTGGGGAGGATGATACCATAGGGGTGTTGCAGTGGTTGATCATGTTGGTTACTGCCAAAACCAACATAAGTATCACATCTTCTGGGGGTATCAAGTGGCTGTCCTAAGGATGTAGCATTGCTAAGATGGGGGAATCTCTGTGCATTTCTGTTCTGGCACGATTGGATTTCCAATCCATGGCTGGGTAATATAAGTCAGCAAGGATCAAGGTGATGGGTGGAATCCTGTTTGATTTGTAGAGGGCTAGATATGTGGGGTGGGTGTCCTGAGTTAGATATGTTGGCCTGTAGCTACCTTTAATTTGCAGAGGGGACTTGTCAATGGTTGACTGCACTTGGAGTGTCTCGTGTGTGTCAGACTGTTTGAACAGCCTAGAGGTGTATGTCTCTCTAACATATATTTATACTCCACCTCCTTTGGCTCTGCTGCCCACATTTTGGGGTCTGGCTGTGTGATAGGATTATTGATCAGGTAAGGATGTGTTTCTCTCCATGGCTGTGGGGCATGTTTTTTTGAGTGCAGACATGTCACCATCTTCCAGGGTACAACTGTCTGCAATGAGTGCATTTCTCTGTTTAGACTTCTAGCCATACGTCTCAAATGTACAGATTTTTACAGAATGTCCAGATTCATGCCTCATATATCTGGTCAGTTTCCCATAAAATTGTGGTTTTCCAGCAAGTTTATTGTGAATCACTCAAGGTTGAAGTCAGGAAATAATGACAGAGACATTTCAGTTTCAGACTTCATACCTTTCAGTAAATCCATTCTAATACAAACCCTGTTATTCTATCACCTTTCTGACATTATAAGAGCAATATTTAAAAAGTGTCCCTATATTTGGGCCTTTATCCCTCATTATGCATGGCTTAGTCCAGATTTCTTGCCCTACGAGGATGAGAGGTGTGTTCCTAGCATTTAGCGGCATGTCCTTTCATTTGCATTTTGTTGACTGTGTTATGCTGGTAATATGGACCCCATGACATTCCCAACAAAGGCACTGTGGGTGAGACATGGGCATTTGCCAGAGGCCTGCAGGCCAGGTGAGACAGATGCAGGCCATCTGTAGCAAGGCAGCACATTTTGTTGATCATATGTTCCCAGGCTGCCAGGCAGTGAATCCCCATGGGATGACACCAGTAAGTGAGCCAAGTGTTACTGACAATCATTTTCTGTTTTTATTGAGACATCACTCTGGGTGACAGCAGGATGGCTAGGGACATACCTGCATCGGACACATATTCAGCAATCTGAATCATGTCTGTCTTCCTATAGTCCAGGAGGTACATCTGACATCGTTCACACCACCATGGACCAGGCCAGAGTGATACCTGTACCTGTTGTGTGGTGGCTTAAGTGCATGTGTGATATGGCAGATTATGGCACCTGACAAACAAGTAACCATGACTTTCTCCTTATTCTCCCTGGTGTGTGGCACATCTGTGTGTCTCACAGTGGAGACTTCCATGAGTAATATGTTGGGTTTATGGTAAGGCCTTAGTGTTTGTAAGACCCTAGTGGGTGGACTATGCGTGGTCTGTGGTGTGTGAGTTTGTGGGGTTCTCATGTGTTCTTGCCTTTGAGGTGTCCTTTGCTTGGGGGTTTGAGTTTTTGCAGACCTCCACTTATGTGGGTGTGTGTTGTGTATTTGCAGGTGATGTTTACTGACTCCATACACTGCATGGCACCTGTGTTATTGCACAATTTGTTCTGATGTGCACATTCTCTATTTGTCTGGCCAGTGGTTCCCCTTATGCATGTCTCCTTGTCCTTCTGTAGTCCAGTCACAGGCTTTGCCTACAGTGGCTGCTGTTATGTATTTGTAATTCCAGTGTGAGTGGGGTAAATGCCATAACACCACACACAAGGTTGTGGACTTCACACCTCTGAGCGTACCTATATAGCAGGTTGTCCATCATTGCATCACTACATCTGCTGTGCTCCTCAGATGGTTTGCATTGCTATATGTTATTATGAGGCTACATGTTGGCTTAGCTGTCATACCATCACAGACTCTGACATCTGGACAGGCCCATATATGACAGTCAGACGAAGGCCCACACATGGGGACAGGGTGTTATACTGTTCTGCCAAACATAGACAGTTGGGGACCAGTTTGGTTTTTGGTTGGTTTCTGTTATGGGTATGATGTCTGCTTCTCCACTGTCTGCCATTGGTGTTTTGACATGACATTTTCTTGTTTTCCAAATAGTTGGCGGGCAAATGCAATGTTAGGACAAGTAGAACAGATATACTAGGCATACTTCTGCTCCTTCTGTGACAACGTCTGTCATTGCAGGGATATGGCTGTTGGCCAGTGACATGTTGTCAGTGCTGACACAGAAAGGTGGCAGTACACTGACCTTCACGTACCTGCTGTCCTACTAGGCACCATGCCTCTTGACTATTTAGAGCCAGACATCTAGACAAAGCCATAAGTAATTTGGGGGCAAAGGCCTACATATAGGGACCATTGTTAACCATTGGCCTTACAAACCTAGAAAGGTGATACAATAACAGGTTTTGCATTAGCATGCATTTTCCTAAAGGGGTATGAAGTCTGAAACTTCAATATGTCATTATTTTCTGACCTTAGTCTTGTGTGATTTGCCAGTGAATTGCCAGACAACCACTATTTCATGATATATAGACTACAAATATGATGCAAACCTCTGGAAATACTACAATAGTTCTGTACAGTTGAGAGGTATGGCAGGCACTGTGTAGGTTACCCCAAGCTGAGCACTGTGCATATGTGTGGCCCCCTGTCCATGACCTGATGTTTGGACAGTATGTATGACTCCTACCATAGGTGTAGCTGACATGCAAAATAGTTGGCACTGCAGTTCTTGGAACATGGCCCTGTCAGCCACAGTACTGTACCTAGGCCACTAAGACACAACAGCCAGGAGTAAGTGCTGGCCACATCCTGACAGGATTAACTACACATATACATAGCTCATTGACCCCTGCATATTGTGGACATGCAACACATTATCATGTTGATTGGGACAGCCCTGGCAATGTGTGCTCTGCTGCTGTTTCTCTACAAACATACATGTTACTGCATTTCTATGGGAAAATGGGTATTAGAGGGGCACATCTGTCAACTGTATAGATTTACACAGATTGTGCTGAGATTTGCTTTACATTTTGGTTCCATTTAGCATAATATTGTGCCCTGTCTTGGAGAATAGAGGCATATCACTAAGGACCACAGGTCAGATTGTAATGGCATACATTTGAGTTTCAGACTTCTTACCCTTCAGAGCCTTACTGCAACTGCAAGACCTGCTGTAATATCACTGTGTATGTCTGTAGGGGAGTATTTCATCATTGTCACCATTTGGGTGCCTTTGCCAGATGTTTCTTTATTGTTTTCTATGGCTGACTTGCTGGGTGAGGCTGAAGGGTGAGTATGGGACCCCCACATTGACATCCATGCATGTGATGTATGACCCCCCAGTTAGTTAGTCCCCCACACATACTGTAGTTGTATTTGTCACCTTGAGTGCTACTGCATAGTGTGGGGAAGCCAGTATTGGGTAAAGCATTTCCTGGTGTCCCACATAGCTGTCAGTTGTCTGCTGCTATCCCAGTAGGCCACCCCATTCCCTTGGATGCATGCAGCAATACCATAGATATGGTACCAGAACATACTACTCCATTCATTTATTGTTAAGAAGACTGACTTACCTTGTGCCTGCGGCAGTTGTGAGGATGGTGCTTGAGGGTTGTCTATGTTGGATGTGCGCAGTACACTGCCTATACATGGTAAAGTACAGTTGGTGTGATGTGTGTGGCATCCATTTTACTGTGTGTGAGTCAGAGAGAGGTGTCAGTCCCTGGGTCCCTACAGTGTCTGTGTGTGTGCTATGCATTGCCTCTTTGCCAAGGCCAGGGCATACTGGGCACACCTCTGTCTGCCTACAGTAGCAGGCTCAGAGGGTTCCTCCTCTGTGTCTCTCTGTGCCTGTGGGACATTGGTAATGGTGGGGAGCTGTGTGGCCCTTCCCCATGCTGTCCCTGCTGCAGTTGTTTCCAGTGGATCATATTATGCAGCATTGCACATACTATGAACATGTGTGCACATGTAGCTGGAGAGTACTTTAGGGCTCTACCAGATATGTCAAGGCAGCAGAACTGTGACTTGAGCATCACAAACAAATGCTTTATAATGATCCTGGTTTGTACGTGTGCCTCATTATGGGATTCTTGAGTGCATGTGTGCGCATTTCTTATGGGTGTCATCATTCATGGCTCCAGTGCATAGCCAGCATCCCCACCAGATGGCCATACAGGATGTCCTCTCTGGCAAATCCCTGGTACAGCTGTGAGTAATGCCAGATGTGGGAGTCGTGATAGCTTCCAGGGCTGCCAGCACACACATTAATGATAATGCTCTGGGCATTGCACGTGACCTGGCAGTGAAGTGAAAGCCCTTGTGGTTTACATAGACCTTACCCTCTTCACCAGGTAGTGCTTTGATGTGGATGTGCATGCAGTCTATGGCACCCATTACCTCAGGGTAGTCTGCTACACGGTGGAAGAGGCTCATATTGCTGGTACTCTCCTCAGGGGTGCTGGGGAAGTAAATGTGCTCACTGGCATGTGGTAGCATGGCATCCAGGAACTACTGGAGTAACCTGGATGCAGATGCCTGTGAGACCCCCATGATGTCCCCAGTAGGTCTTTGGAAAGTACCTGTAGCTAGTATGTGTAATACCTTGGTATCCACTGGGATGGGTTCCCCTCTTTTGGCTCTGGGTCTGAGATGAGGCCAGAACAGCTCAATGATTTGCTGAAGTATGTCCCTGTCCCCAAAGCACCCTAATATCTCCAGATCATATAGTCCCTGGTAGGTTTCCCTGGGTCTGAACACTCTTCTCCTCCTTCTCAGTCTGGGGCGGTTGTCAGCATTATCCTCCTCACTGCCCTCAGCCTCTAGCACATACTGATGTATCAAAGTGACAGCAGCCCCTAAAATTTTGCCAGTTAAAATTCCCCTGTGTGTGTACACCAATGGTGCAGAGTTTGTGGGGAAAAAAAACAGACTGAAAGGTGTTTGCATAGTTTATACTGTTGTGCTGCAGATGCTGCCTGTGTGATTGGCTGACTATGATACATTCCGCCTGCCCGTTATATTATTTGTACTTGAATGCCTTTATTCTGCTATTCCTCTTTTTTTTCTTCCCATTTCCACCCCTTCTAAGCCCCACGGCTTGCTGTGCACACCCGCTGCTCAAATGTAAACACTTCTGCTAGTTCCTGTTGTTTTTTTTTTTTCTTGTTTCCCTTGTTTTTAAGCCCCATGGTATGCAGCACAAACTTGCAGCTATAGCAAACAGGTTTTAGTAGAAAGGACCCTCCCAGGGATGCAAACACGCTCAGTATTTCATGAACTAGCTCATATACACCCCCTTGCTTAGTTAAGCGCAAATAGAGGCAGTAGAGCTCCAATTTTTTAAATTTTTATTTATTTTACATTTGTTGACCGGGCTAGTCTAGCTGGATTAATGTCCATTTTCAGTAGAGGCCCGGGGAGAAAAGCTCCACAGTAAGACATAATTTTACAAACATAGTTGTTCAGAGGGTGTATTTAAAGACAGACTGTAGTACATAACATTTTCATAAAAGTCTAAAACTACTAGTAGCATCAACAGGAAAAAGTACATTAGATTCTTCTTTTAAACATCCATCCATCATAGTGGTATTGAGAATCCAAGATTAAAATAAGTAGAAGTAAAGAAACAGTAAGATAATATCTTGTTATAGATAGCAGGAGAAAGGAAAAGGCATGGAACAAAAAAGGATTAGTCAGGGTTAGAACAAGGGCAGAGCCACTGGGAATAAAGCCATGATTTTATATGCTTCTTGAAAGTAGGTAAAGAGGTAATAGACATAAGTTCACTTGGAAGTTTGTTCCAGATGGGTGCAGTCCAGTTGGAGAACAGACTATCCCCAGCTTTGTTGTTGGATTTGTTGGAGGCAGCTAGTAGCTTGGTAGCAGAGCGTAGGGAAGAGATGTTTTTATATGGGGTAATAAGGGAACAGAGTATAGTGATATTAGTGGGCTGATGAAAGATTTTGTGGGTAATGGTCAGTTGCAGAAGTCATATATGATTTTGTAATTCTAGCCAGCCTAGCTGTTTGAGATTAGAGCAATGGTGGGTACGAAATGGGGCTCCTGTTGCAAATCTGGCTATGTTATGGTAAGCTGTTGCTAGTTTGTTGAGGTTACTTTTAGTTAGGTTTGTATAGATTGGAGAGGCATAAAATAGGGTAGAGATTAGGTGGGTTTGTGCTAAAGTACTTCTGGCTGAGGGAGTGAGGAAGGGTTTAAGTCTGTAGAGATCCAAGTTTTCTATTGATTGATTTGATAGTTAAGTTAATATGGGAATCAAAGTTGAGGTTGTGGTCTATTGTGACACCAAGAAGTTTGGTTGTAGGATCAGGGGATATTATGGTGCCATTGTTAGAGGATATATTGAAGGAGAGAGAGGATGACTTATGTGATGGAGCAAATAGTAATAGTTTAGTCTTTTTTGGATTCAGTAAGAGGCAATATTGTTGGAACCAGTTTTCGGCTGCTGTGAAAGCTTTTTGAGTGATATTTTGAAGGTCATTAATGGAAGAAGCTGAGCATATGAGTGTTGAATCATCAGTATATTGAATACAGATTGACTGAGGAAGGGACTTATCTAGGTTGTTTATGAAAATAGAAAAGAGGAGAGGTCCAAGAATTGAGCCTTGTGGTACACCTATTTTGATAGGAAGAAGAGATGATAAGTGATTTTCCCATTGCACTGCTTGTTGTCTATTATTTAAGTAGGAATAGAACCACTGGATAGCCTGAGAGTCCAAAGCAAGAGATTGCAAGATGCTAAGTAAGAGAGTGTGGTTGACCATATCAAAGGCTTTAGATAGGTCTAAGAATAGAGCAGAGGACAGTAAGTTGTTATTCCAATTTCTATTAATATGGTCAGTGAAAGACAAGAGCGCAGTAGTAGTACTGTGATGAGGTCTAAAACCATGTTGACTGTCTGCTAGGAGATTGTTTTGGAGGAGGTGATTAAGTAATTGCCTATGTATACATCTTTCCATGATTTTTGCTAGAGGGGAAAGTAAGGCTATGGGACAGAAGTTAGAGAGGTCATTTAAGTTGCCACCTTTATGTAATGGGATGATATGAGAGACTTTCCAAAGGATTGGGATACAGCCTTCTGTTATGGTATGATTGATTAAAATAGAGACAGGGAAGGCCAGTGGTTTGGCTGCAATCTGTAGGTATTCGGCTGGAATGAGGTCAGCTGAAGGGGTACAAGGTTTTAGCTTGGTAAGTAATTTATGAATGAGATCTGTTGAGACTGGTTGTAGTTTAAATGAGGGGGGATTATTGTTTAGGGAGTTGGGTGCTTGTGTGGATGGTGGGGATAGGGATGAAGCTGGGGAAGTAACAGTATCTTTGAAAAATGAGTTAAATACATCAGCAATTTGAATTGGGGAAGTCTGAGTGAGGTTTGAGGGTGTAGGTGTTTTGGAGTTACCTGGGTGCAGTAATTTGTTGATACCTCTCCAGAATTTTTGGGGGTTTTGATTATAGGTTCATAGGTTCATAGGTTCATACTAGGCTATCTGCCCAAGGGCATTTATAAGCCTAGCCCATAGTTATGTGGCTTTCGCCACCCCTTTAGTTTGAATAAAAACTATGCCTATCATTTTTCTGTGCCTCTGTCAAGCAGTGACACTGAAGTAATCCCTGGGGTATATCTGCGATCTCCCATCCATTGGTCAAGATTCCTCTTGAACAAGGCCAGCGAGGTGCTCTGCCTCACATGTACCGGGATTTTGTTCCACAGCATAGGGAGTCTCTGGGTGATGAATCTGTCCCTCCAGCACGTTCTATTTATAACCGTGTCAAGGTTTAAGTCTCCGCCCTTGTGGTTCTGAGGGATCTAGATTTTTGAGGTGAAGCATATTCATCAAATCTGGGTTTGACATGGCCTTATATGTCAGGCACAGGTCACCTCTGAGCAAGCGGTATGAGACTGAATAGAGCTGGAGTTCTTTCAGTCGGGCAGCATAAGACATATTTTTGAGACCCTTTATCCTTTTGGTGAGGAACTTTTGGGGCCTTTCAAGCTGCAGCAGGTGTCTGGTCAGATACATTCGACAGCATTGTACTCAATCATAGGTCTAATGAGTGATGAGTACAGGGGGACGATGACCTCCCTTGATCTAGATGTGAATCCCTTCATGATCAGATGGGCGATATAGAAGGTTTTCCTAACTACTTTAGCAACATGAGTGTCAAGCGAAGGCTACTGTCAACTTGGGTCCCCAGATCCCTGATGACTTTTCTGTGCTCAGTGGATTGCCACCTATATGGTAGCTAGGGGTAACCTTGTTTTTCCTGAAGGGTGCGACTATGCATTTTTGGCATTTAACTTCAGGCCATGGCTCTGGCACCAGTTATCCGTTTCTGTGAGGCCCTTCTGGAGGATATCTGTGTCAGATGTGTTTTCGACTATGGCGCCCAGTTTGCAGTCATCTGCAAACTTTGTCAGCCATAACCCTCCTGTGTTTGCTTGTACTTCAGAAAAGTAGATGCCGAACAAGAGTGGACCCAGGACTGAGCCCTGTGGGACACCACTTGTGACAGGCTTTAAGTCTGACATGGCTCCAGCAACTCTGACCCTGTGGGTTCTGTCACTTAGCCAGTTTGCAACCCATCTTGTGATGTATGGGTTTACATTCAAGCTGATGAGTTTTTCGATGATACCTGAGTGGGGTATTGTGTCGAAGGCCTTTGCCAGGTCGAGGTAGGCTGTATGGACTGCCTTTCCCTCATCAATGGCCTTGGTGACTGTCTCGAAAAAGTCAACCAAGTTTAAGAGGCAGGATCTGCCTTTGACAAAGCCAAACTGGGTTGGATCCAAAGTCTGCAAGTTCCCTATGTCTTTATTTATGAGTTCCATTATGATCCTCTCCATGGCTTTGCAGATAAGGCTTGTCAAGCTAATGGGGCGGTAATTTCCAGGGTCTGTGGAGGCACCGCCCTTATGAAGTGGGACCACAGTCACCGTTCGCCACTCCTTGGAGTGCGTATCCTGAGGTGAGGCTAAGATTAAACAGCTGTCCTAACTGTGGGTTTAATTCCTCGTTGAGTTCATGAAGCACACAGCCGGGGACACCATCCGGTCCCATGGATGCTGTGTTTTTGCCTTAGTGAGGGCAGTTCTCACCTGGGCGTTGGAGATGTTTGGGGGCTACAATCCTCTGGAATAGATATCTCTCCTTTTGGGGAGGGAGAAGTTTGCACTGAACCTGTCAGCCAGTATGTTAGCAATGTGTGTAGGTTCAGTAATTTTCACATCATTTTGAACTAATTCTGAGCATATCTGGGAGTTTCCTCCTAGGTTTCTAACATAGCTAAAGAAGGCCTTATGATTGTCTTTAGAGTCCTTGGCAATTTTTCTCTCAAAATTTGCCTTGGATGATTTTATGAGAGCTCTTAGTTTTTACTTATAATGATCAAAGGTGTCTTACCTTTCAAGGATTTTGCTCTATCTTGTAGTAGCTTCCTCCTTTTGTTGTAGAGCTTGTTTATGGCTGGGGTCCACCAGACTGGGCGCTTGCCTTTGGTACAGAGAGTCTTAGTTTTGTTTGGGATTGCCTGATCCATGCAGTCCTGTAGGTGCTGGTAGAAGGCATTTGTAAGTGATTCAGCGGTTTGAGTAATGTTTACCACTGGCTCAGGGGCCTTAAAGGAGACCACACTAGTTTTTAGAAGTGTGAAATCGGCTTTTGAAAAGTTTTTCACTGTGGTCTTTTTGTTTCAGGTGTGGGCGGGATGAGGACCTCCAGCGAGATTAGTTTATGATCTGATCTCACCAGTGAGGGGTATACTTCCGGTGTTGAACATTTTGATCCCATGTTCGTGATGATGAGATCAAGTATGTTTTCTCCTCTTGTGGGGATGGTGACTAGTTGTTCCATGGCATTTGAGTTTATGAACTCCAGGAATCTTTGGGTTAGAGTGTTCGGGCTTGAGTAGTGTTCCCAGTCTATATTAGGGTAGTTGAAGTCACCTAGTATGATGGTGTTTGGAGATACATTTATCCCCTCCAATGTTTTCAGGAAGGCCATGTGAGGTTCCTGAGTTTGAGAGGGTGGCCTGTAACATGCTACAAATTGCAGAGCAGTCTTGCCTATGGTTAATTGCACCTGGATGGTCTCCGATGCATCGTGCGTTGCCACCAACCTTGAGGTGTGGGTGTCCTTTATGAATATGGACACCCCCCCTCCTTTCTTGGTGTTGTCCAGATTTTGGGGCGGAACGCATGATATGAGGTGAAACCTGTTAGTGCTGGGGTGCTCTCAGGAGCCTTGAACCAGGTTTCTGTCACAGCACAGACATCAATGTTCTCCATATTGAGAAGGGCCTCGAGTGCGTGCATCTTGAGATTGAGACTTCTGGCATTGAGCAGCATTACCCTTAGTTTTTTCCTTTTTGGTGTTCTAGGGTGGTAGGTTTAGAATTTGAGCCTTGCCTAAAAAAGGCACTATGGGGGTGGCAAGAGCCTTTGCCAATATCCGGAAGCCCAGGGGTGACAGGTGCAAGCCGTCCCTTGTGAAGCAGCGTGGCTTGTCCAGCATGTCATCCCAGGCAGACCGACATTGGATCCCCTTTGAATGACACCAGAATTTAAGCCAATTATTAAAGCTGATCATCTTATCACTGTATTGTGGCATCATTCTAGGTGAAGGTAGGATACTGCTCAAGGTCAGGGTCATACCTGCCTGGGCTACATAATCAGAGAGCTCCTCGATGTCCCTTTTCATGTAGTCCAAGGAGGTACGTCTCAGGTCATTGACACCAGCGTGGACAATGACTGAGTCATACTTGTACCTGCTGTTGAGAGACCTGAGTGCTTGCGTTATGTGGCGGATTCTAGCCCGACAGGCAGCTTACTGTGACCTTCTCCTTACTCAGTCTGGTGGCGGGGCGTCAGTGTGTCTGACTATGGAATCACCAATGACAAGTGTGTCTGGCATTTTGTTTGGCCTTAAGGGCTGTGACTGTTTGACACTCTGACTGTGTGGTCTATGTGTTGCATGTGTTGGGTCGTGAGGTGGTAGTTGTTTGGGTGTCTGCTTTGGAGGCCTCTGCTGTTTTGGTAAATTTTTGATCAGAGCCTCCGAGTATGTCTTTGTGTGAGTATGTGTATGATTTGAAGTTGTGATGGTACCATGTGTGACTGGGTATGTATTGTGTGTGGTTACCTTCTCCTCCTGTCTGGTCTTGCCAGTCCTATGTTGAGAGAGCTCAGCCTCCAGTTTGGCCGTATAGTTGCATCTCGCATGTATTTGTGTTTTGTGGGAGAAGGAGAGGATTGTCTGTGTACATGAGGCAATTGTAACATTGCCTCAATATTCCCAGGTTCACCAGTTGAGCTGGAAAGGACACTAGCAACTGATCCCTCGACATACTAGAAGTAGTAGATAAAGAGACTTTCAAAGGACTCCGGGAGAAGTGGGTTTTAGGCTGGTGGGGTACTATCTATAATAAGAGTGCTTTATCAAGGTGCAAGTACTGTAGGAGTAAGTGCTAGGCTTTACAGATAGAGAATAGTCTACTTGGGAATCAAGTAGAGATGAACTTTTCAGTTATAGGATATGCTGGTTAGATCAGCAGTACAGCTCGAGGAAGGTAGTTCTAAGGGAAAATTTGAAGAGTGGAATTTAGATAGTTTAACCTTGTTTAACCGCCGCTGCTCTTGTGTGCAACAGTGGCAACTCCGCGCTCATCGGCACGTTTAAGCGTGTTTTATAGCACGGGGCTGAAGGGAGCTAGGAATTGGCCCAAAACGACCAATGGACTACTAGTTTCTGGCTGAAACTTCACCAAATCGGACAAAAAGGCCGCTCAGTGCTTCCCACTCCCACTGGTAAGCAAAGAAACTTCCCTCCTTTCTAATAAGGCAATGGATCAGTAACAGGAACTAAAAACAAAGCCCAGGGATCAGCAACTCTGAAACTGGACTACTCTAGTTCAGTAGGGCGGGAAAACAAGAGATTTTTTTTTGTTTTATTACAGAGATAAGGAAAAAAACAGACAGTAAATGCTATAAATGCTGTAAATCGGCTAGCGCACTTTAGTGTGTAGCCTACAGAAACAATTTGCAACAATTAGTAACTTAAAGTGCAATAAACAGTGTAAAATGCAGAAATCACTTAAAGTAGCAGTAAAACAGGCGAAATGCAGTCGCTAGCTTAATAACAGTGGGAAAGCCACAAAAAATACTTCTATCTGGTAGAAAGTCACTCTTTTAGCTCTCTGCTGCTTGGATCACTCTGCAGGCCACCACGAGGATCTGTGCTGAGTTGGTACAAGCTAGAAAACGCATGTTTAGCGTGTTTTATAGCAGGGGGCTGAAAGGAGCTAGGAATTGGCCCAAAACGACCAATGGACTACTAGTTTCTGGCTGAAACTTCACCAATTCGGACAAAAAGGCTGCTCAGTGCTTCCCACTCCCACTGGTAAGCAAAGAAACTTCCCTCCTTCCTAATAAGGCAATGGATCAGTAACAGGAACTAAAAACAAAGCCCAGGGATCAGCAACTCTGAAACTGGACTACTCTAGTTCAGTAAGGTGGGAAAACAAGAGATTTTTTTTTTTTTTTTTTTTTTTTACAGAGACAAGGAAAAAACAGACAGTAAATGCTATAAATGCTTTTAAGCGGCTAGCACACTTGAGTGTGTTAGCCTACAGGTAAAATTAAGCAACAGATAACTTTTAAGAGTGCAAAACAGTTAATCAACACAAAAACAGTTTAAATAGAATGCAGAGCTGTATAAACAGGCTAAGATGCAGTCGCTAAGCAGTAAATATTCAAAAGCCAGAAAAAATACTTAAATCAGTTATAGCAAATACAGTTATAACAAATGCTCTGAAATATACTGTATATTTCCAATATGTTTGAGAAGGACAGTCAGAACACAAGAAGGTTCAGGCGAAAAAGAAAAAAAAAGTTTTGTTTTACTTTTTGAAAAGGTAAAAAGGAGGAACAGAAGGCCTTATCAAATGTTCTCTCTGTATTAAGAAGAATGAGCTAATGACACTAGACTGGGAGGTGTGTCACAGTAGGGGCGGGCAACTGCAAAGCCACCATAGCCTAAGAAAGCACTACAGAGTCAAATGAAAGTTTTTAAACAGATAAGGATTTGTGAAGATTCTGAATAGACAAAGTGCTTTATATATATTAAATTATAAAAACAGTAATCTGTAAAAATAATCAAAAGATACTTATATTTTGTAGCTCAGTTGCGGTCAAACAACTTCTCCAGCCTGCACTGTGTGCAAAGACAGAGACCCTACCAAAGTTAGGGCAAGACCAGAACAACAACTTTTTTTTACAAGAACACAAAAGAACCAGCCCCACTAGCCAAGAGATAATTACACAGAGTAAATGTTTCAGTTTATACAATAGCCTAAGACAGCAAAGCACTACAGAGTCAAATGAAAGTTTTTAAACAGATAAGGATTTGTGAAGATTCTGAATAGACAAAGTGCTTTATATATATTAAATTATAAAACAGTAATCTGTAAAAATAATCAAAAGATACTTCTATTTTGTAGCTAAGTTCTTGGTCAAACAACTTCTCTAGCCTGCACTGTGTGCAAAGACAGAGACCCTACCAAAGTTAGGGCAAGACCAGAACAACAACTTTTTTTTTACAAGAACACAAAAGAACCAGCCGCCACTAGCCAAGAGATAATTGCACAGAGTAAATGTTTCAGTTTATACAATAGCCTAAGACAGCAAAGCACTACAGAGTCAAATGAAAGTTTTTAAACAGATAAGGATTTGTGAAGATTCTGAATAGACAAAGTGCTTTATATATATTAAATTATAAAAACAGTAATCTGTAAAAATAATCAAAAGATAATTATATTTTGTAGCTCAGTTGCGGTCAAACAACTTCTCCAGCCTGCACTGTGTGCAAAGATGTTGTGCATATTGGACTTTTGAGTAGTAATTTCTTTTATCAGTGACTATCAGTTTCTTTGTTTGATTTCTAAGTTGTTTAAAGGTCACATGGTCAGCTGGGTTTTTGGTAGCTCTCCATTTGTCCCATGTTCTATTTCTACGTAACATATTTTGTTTGGTTTCTTTGGATAGCCAAGGAGCAGGCTTTGTTTTGGTTCTTGTTACTCTTGTAGGGGCATGGTGGTCATGGATTTGAAGGAATTTATTGTTAAAGTAAGAGACAGCTTCATCTAGAGGCAAATATTTCAGAGGAGACCAGTTGCAAGCTTTAAGCTCTAATAGGAAGTTGTGTATGTTGAAGTTAGTTTTGTTCCTGTTTGTTCTGAGTTGAGTATTAGCGGGGATGGGGATGTTTTGTCAGTTGATAAAAGTGATTTGATGGTCACTGATATTATCAGGTAGTGTACCTGTGATATAACACATAGGGTTAGTGTTAACTAGGATCCAGTCCAGGATACTCTGTTTGGAACTGGTTTTATTTATTCGGGTAGGGACGGTAATAGTCTGAGTAAAGCCATAGAGGTTGATGTGAGAGGTTGGAAATTGGGAAATACAACAGTTCCAATCAATATTAAAGTCACCTAATAGTATGGTTTCCTGAGGGAAAGAGGTTGAGAGCCAGCTCAGTAGGTTTTCTAGACTAATGATATTGTTACCTGGGGGGATATAACAGCAAATGATGTAAATGGATTTATTTTTATTAATTTCTAGTTTGGTGATTAAGATTTCACTGTTGTTGAGTGAAGGTGGTTTAGACTCTACTAAGGTAACTAATAGTTCAGTTTTGTAGAGTATTGCTACTCCTCCGCCCTTTTTGATCTGACGATCAAGTCTAATGATGTTATAACCTGGTGTAAGTATGTCATTGTTCTTGGTGTCTACTTTTAGCCAGGTTTCAGTTAGGCATATGATATCAAAGGAGTAGAGGTCTAGGAGAGCATGTAGTTGGGTTATCTTATTATTTAGGCTCCGAATATTGAGATGAGCAATCTGGAGAGTATTGGTCTTGGTTATAGGATTAATAAGATCAGTTGGGTTGTTAGTTGGCATAATGGGTTGGTCATGGTTTGGGCCAGGATTAGGGTGAATGTAGCCATAAAGGCATAGTAGTTGTTGGTGACTATGTGTGTTTATGGGATGTCTTGAAGAAATTGTAAAAGGTTTCCTGTTTTGGAAAAATTTGATATGAAATGTTCTATGGTAGTGAGGTAAGAGGTATGGAGATGTTGCTTACACCAAGCATGACACCTCCCCTTTTCATGTCAGCTGCTTCTCCTGCTTTCACTGCACTACTATAGCTCCTACACGGTTAGGTGCAGGTGGACACGGTCTCCCATTTTGCTATTCAATAAATTTAGCTCATTTGCATCCCTTACTGCCTTAGTCCCTTGTTAAACCACTACACCGGAGTCTTTCTCCTTAGAAACCAGTGTTACCTGTTATTGTTTTGGTTCTGCATGCTACCCAATATTATGGCAAAATGCAGATTTCACTTAAAATTGTCTTTTCACATTTTTTTTTTATTTTCTGCATGATCTTGTTTGTGCACCTCTGTGCTAAGTTTAAATGGCCGAAACTGGTAAAAAAAAAAAAAAAAAAAACTTTGATTTTTATAATTTTGCAACTGATTTCCATACCAATGGCCATATTTTTGGCCATTGCCATGCCTAATAGTCATAATACATGCTTTATTTTGAGCTGTCATGCCCCCATTTTTATTTTTGCAGAAATGTACATGGTGAGTAACCGAATACATTTCTGCAATTATAACTGCTCCGACATGGATGCCTGCTTGCTTACTGAATCACTAATTCACCTCATTTGCATGGTTTTCATCAGCAAATTAGGTAATTAGCATTATTCAGTGATGTCCGTGCAAGAATAATGCTGCCAAGCTTGTGCACGTCCCCAGGCTTGTTTACTGGATCACTCGGCGGCCATATTTCTGGCAGGAGCGGCTGCACTATTCTGACATGGTAAAATTGCTTTATTGAATCCTGGGGGTTATCTAAAATGTCAGTTTAGACTGTTTCTTTTAAAACATTTTACTCTTAGGAATGCTCTGTTGCCTAATATTGACTGCTCATGATATGTACCGAGCACAACTATTTAATGCTGTGTTTATTTCAAGCTGTTTTATTTATTACACTGTGTTAGGATTAACTTTAGAATAATTAATAATACATTGTGGGCAACTGTAGCATATCATTTAATAAATAAAAAACCAGTGATGAACTGTTTACTTTAATCAGTTATATTAATAAATGCATGCCGTTTTGCATAAACTCCTTTCAGCTTTTCTTATACTAAACTACATGATGTTCTAGTGTTGTTAGTTCATACTTTCCAGATAATTAAGATATTATGGGATTTTAGTGCTGGATTTTGTATGTTTTATTATATTCCATTGAAAATTAGCTATGCATAAATCCATGGTCAGTTTTCCACATGCCTAAATATGATTGTGGGAGAATGTATTCTATTTGTTGAAACGAGTGGGTATAATGTTTGCAGTTTTCCTCTTATTTGAATTTAGTGTGTCATTTGTATGAAGGCCTGAAGTACTATTCCAAACCTTTTATACTCCATAAATGCAGATTTTGTTGATTTTATTGTATGCTTGACTGCTTTACTGGATAATCACTCTTTTTCAGTTTTAGTTAGAAACAAACAGTTGGAAAGCACATGGAGTCTACTTCACACATGCAGGATGGTGCAGTGGTGCAGCGGGTTGCATTGTTGCCTCCTAGTAAGAAGTTCACAGGTTCAATTCTTGGCTGGGATGCCTTCTGTGTGGAGTCTGCATGTCCTCCCTACGTTTGTGTGCATTTCCTCCCACATTACAAAGACGTGTCTAGAGTGTTTTTCCCTGGGCCTGTGCTGAAAATTGGCTTGTTCCAAGTCACACTTTTTGGACTTTCCTGGTAAACAAATGCTAAATAAATTTAAAAAAATAGTATTCCAGGAGTTGGGCAAACCCATCCTCCCAGCAGCTAGACATGATATAACTTTAAAAATCATACATTCAGAAGTAAGAGTTCCTGGGATACTTTGTGTGATGCTGGAGATATGCTACCTGATCCAGACAGATGTTTGATACAATAGCAAAGGCATTTTGTTAGTACCATCAAACATTAAAACATCACAAGACACACATTCCAGAACTTAAGATGTTAGTGGACCATTTTAACATGGTGTACATCCTTTAGTCATAATTGTGAGTTTAAAAGTGAAAATGACAGTAGTCTTAACAAAAGTTAAAACAAGTTAGAAATCATGAAAATGGTGATGTTTTAAATGGGCAAAATGATTATATAAGAGTAGAAAAAACAGGAATGAGGAACTCCACGATGGTATAGCAGACAAAACACTTCTTTATTGTAACCAAAAAGAACAGGAAAGATGAGCGCTTTCTCGTACACACTGTACGCTTCTTCAGATCTAAATTATGTAAAATGCAAAAGCTCTTATATAGTACTTCCAAACCATTATTAAGTAATTAGGATCCTAATCAGCATCCCAAATTGATTGGGCAAGATATACAATTAAACAATTAAACATTTTAAATGGTGCTTAGCATTCAACAGTAGCCGAGAATTGTATTTCCTGTTATTGTAAAACAGCAACATCATTTTAAACTGTCATAAACTATGAAAATTTCATCATAGAAAAACGCAATAAAACATTAGTATCCCACATTGCTCAGACTCATAATTTGGCTTAAAATAAGTCAAAGTATGTATACCTTAGATATATGAGACACGTCAAACATTAAAAGACATCAGAAAAATCTAACACCATTATATAGTTAGATAAAATAGATACATAAAATCAAATAAACCAATAGCTACAGGTAATGACAATTTATATATACTGGCATTATAAAACCAAAAGATCTGTCCACTACCCACATCCGTTTGCATGTTATATTAAAACAGTAAAACGGAACCACATTCAAAGTACTATTCATTATTTTGACGTTAATAGCAGAATGCTATAAAACGTCAACCAAATGCAGCCCTTAAAAGAAGCGTTTGTTTCCGTAAAAGCAGTCCAGTCCAAAGAACCAAAACATACGTGCTCATTTGATGTTAAACTGTCTAGAAGTAGCTTATTCAACATTACTGTACATATAAATCCTAGATGTAAAAATTTTTTTATATATATATAATCATAATCGCCTTTCATCTTAATAAGGTGCTATATATGAAAGTGAGTATATGAAAATATGAACCAAATGTATTATTTATTTATTTAATTATTATAGGTACCTAGCTAAAAATATATACCAAAAAACATAATAATAAATAAAAACATAATATAAAATAAAAAACAAAGTGATAAATTATATATATAAATTTAATATTTACATATTATTGATATATATATGCTTAATAATTTATATATATATACATTATTGATGTTAATAAATATATATATAATTGTATCAGACTAATTAGTCTAGAAAGTCTGTAATATATCAAGACTTTTTTAAGTTATCATTGTGTACTAAACATTCATCAAATTAGCCATTACTTAATATGATATGTTGCCATGACTACAAATCTAATATAAATTTATTTGATAAGTTATATTCAAATAACCCTAAATGATCAGTATCTCATACCTATGACCATTTAATATCCTAGATATTAATAACAGCATATTTATAAAGTGCATGAATGCAAGGATCTAAACATAATATGTCTTGTTAGATACCTAAAGCGTAAAAATGTGCAATATATGAAAAATATATAAAGAATATATATGCAATATATATATAAAAAATGTACAAAAAACATATATACACATATGTAAAAATATATAGAAAACTAACAGCAAAAAACTCTTAATGAAACTTAAAAACACATATAAGTTCATATCATATTATATAAGCATCATCTTATAGTTAATAAGACGTTCAAAAATAATGATAACTTTATAGCCAAGAATTTAGTGTGTCATTCTAACAGTGGACTTAATGAAAAAGGATCCCTGAAAGAAATGACCATTATTTAAACAAGGTATGAGGGTTCCACCCAGATGTTCTCACTTGAGAGTTTCCCAAAGAAGTCAATAGTATAAAAGAAGAAAGTTTTATTATTTCAGACTTCTTTTCTTCAAAACTGATCTAAGGCTCACATACTGGTTAAGGCCTGGAGTGTGGTGCGCTTTAAATTTTAAGATCCATTGAAGCTCTATACTTTCAAGATCATTAAAGATGTCACCTTCCCTACCATTAGGATGTACCAACTGTAGTGTCCTAAAGCTAAAGCTGTGTTCCATATTATTTAAAATATGTTTGCTTAATGCACTTTTTGGATCTTTCTTTTTGATATCATGAATATGGTTATAAATACGCTCCTTCAAGGACCTCGTGGTCATCCCAATGTAGAATGCATCACAGTTCAGGCAATTAGCTAAATAGATCAAATTAGAGCTAATACATGTTGATCTAAATCTGGGTTCAAATTTAATATCAAGTTCAGGGTGTGTGAAACCTATATCTTTTGAAATATATATACACATGTTACATCGATTACATGGAAAAGTTCCTGTTTTTGGCCTATGAGATGATTCCCCTTCTAGATTCTTCTGTAGCTTAAATGTAACCATATTCATCTCACATTCAGATTTCTCAATGCATAATAATCTCTTGAGATTCTTACTATTGGTGTATACAAACCTAGGTTTTAATCCTATCAAGTTCTTTATTTCACTATTAGTAAGTAATATTCCCCAGTTTTTACGGATAATATTGGTGATATTCTTATTATCACTCGTATATCTGGTTAAAAAAGGTATACACCCTTTAGACAACTTAGGTAAAGTATCAATTTTATAGTCTGTCTTTCCAAATATAAAGGGGGTGGGTGTAGTTACTGCTAATAATTTAGCTTGTTGTATTAATTGTACATTATAGTTCCTTTCTATGAACATATCATTTAACTTATCTATTTGTTCAATTCTGTCTTCTTGTTTCTTACACAGTTTATTGACTCTTAAATGTTGACTTTTGATGATTATATAAGAGGTAGAGTTCAAATGATATGTTGAATAAAGACAGAACAAACAAAACTATTCTTCAAAGTTAAAGTGACACCTAAAAGAAACACAGCAATCGATTAGTCTGAAATGCATTATTAGAAATAACATCAATAACAGATCTTTTCACTGATACATACAGTGCTACTGTCTTTTCTTGTAGTCTTGATACCATTGAGTAAGGGAATAAAACTGTTACTCTGCAAGTTGTAAACAAATGAATGGTGTTTAGTTTTTAATTTAATGACCAGCAGAGTAATGTATATGACATTGCGGCACTTCCTTCACAGGTTTTGCTCAGGGGAAATTACCAATAATAGCCAATAAGAGACATAGAATAAGAGGCCGAGGGAAGCATAAGTAAGAAATAAATCTTAGGATAAAGCAAAAATATTCAGTTTTCAAGTACAAATGTCCTCAAAAACATATGTCTGCCTTTTTTATATCCTTTTTACCCTTATAACTATCTGCTTCTTGACATCTTTCAAATCTCTCTGTTTCTTCTATCAATATTTCAGCTTCATCACCCCAACTGCCCTCAACACTGAGATGGTACCTGATTGGCATGCCATGGCAAGAGCGCCACTATGGTCCAGCAACGTTTTCCACACATTTGTACTCCCATACCTGACTTTCCTTATACAGGCAATGTGCTGTTGCAGGCTCAGATATAAACTCTGTCAGACATGCTAGCCTAAAGTACATCTAAGATCTGCCTGGCTTCATAGTGTAAAGGAATAAAGTTCTGACTACAGTATGAGCAACTTGAATTTAAGTAGCAGCTTGGGCATGGGGGGGGGGTTGCAGGCAGGGGAGAATAAGAGTCACTGTCCAATGCTCTCCTACTAGACACCAAGGGGAGAGGATATGACCATAAACATAAGTAACAAGAACAACAACAAAAATGTGATGGCTTTTCAGATGATGGCCTTCTGTGATTAGTGATTGCCCTACTCGGGTAAGAGGGCAAAAAGTATCAGACTATTCAGCAGGCAGTGGAGAAATAAAAAAGACTAAAAATGCATCCAGACAGGGGTGCTTGCACATATACAGAGAGGAGGACAGCCAACTGGGCTAGAGCTTCATAGACCCTCACATTCTTTATTCAGGATGAGAGGAGGCCATCAGCTTCTACATACAGTGGATATAAAAAGTGTACACACCCCTGTTAAAATGCCAGGTTTTTGTGATATAAAAAAAATGAGACCATAATAAATCATTTCAAAACTTTTCCTACCTTTAATGTGATCTATAACCTGTACAATTCAATTGAAAAACAAACAAATCTGTTAGGGAAAAATATAAAAAATAAACAAGTACCTAAAAAGCTGGTAGCATAAGTGTGCACACCCTTAAACTAATACTTTGTTGAAGCACCCTTTGATTTAATTACAGCATTCAGTCTTCTTGAGTACACAACTGCCATCAATTTCAGAGACTCTGATTAACCCCAAATAAAGTTCAGCTGTCCTAGTAGGATTTTCCTGAGATTTACTCAGTTGCCTGCTACAACAAAAGCCATGGTTCGCAGAGAGCTTACAAAGCATCAAAGGGATTTCATTGTTGAAAGGTATCAGTCAGGAGAAGGGTACAAAAAAATTTCCACAGCATTGGCTATACCATGGAACGGATTCACTATACAATCTCGAAATACTGACATGTCGAATTTCAGTATTTTGAGACTGAATAGTCGAAAACCCACATACACGAAAACCCATAATCACGAATACCACAACCACGGCCATTCACACACACACACACACACACACACACACACACACACACACACACACACACACACACACACACACACACACACACACACACACACAAACCAGGACATAATCACACACAAATGCACTACCTAACTAAACAAACATAACAACACACACAAGCACACCTAACCTACCTATAAGCATGGGAGGCAAGCCCACCTGCACCCCCCCATGTGGGGGGCTGCACCCCCACATTCCCCCCTACTTATATATTCTAACTCCGAGGTCACACTAAACACACAAACACACAAAAGACACCACCACACACATTCACATACACTAAACTCCCCACCCAATATCCTCAAATCCACAACACTTACATGAAACCCCAGATAAATTCGCAAACCGCACCACACATCACAAATGCGATACCACGATAGCAGTGGATTTGACATTTGCAGATTCGGCATAGTGTAGTTTCGGCTAACTGCACTTTCCACTATTCAGTCTGGACATACTGAATTTCAACATTTCAATACGTCAAGGTTGTCTAGTGTATCCACCATGGAACACAGTGAAGACAGTCATCAAAAAGTGGAGAAAATATGTGACAACAGTGACCTAGCAAAGAACTGGACGTCCCTCCAAAACTGATGAAAAAACAAGACAAAAACTGGTCAGGGAGGCTGCCAAGAGACCTACAGCAACACTGCAGGAACTGCAGGAATTTCTGGCAAGTACTGGTTGTGTACTACATGTGACAACAATCTCCTGTATTTACCATATGTCTGGGCTATGGGTTAGGGTTGCAAGACAGAAGCCTTTTCTTACACAGAAAAACATCTAGGGCTGGCTAAAATTTGTAAAACAATACATCAAGTCTCCCAAAAGCATGCGGGAAAATGAGTTATGATCTGATGAGACCAAGGTTGAACTTTTTGGCCACAATTCCAAAATGTATGCTTGGTGCAAAAACACATCATCAAAAGAACACCATCCCCATGGAGCAGGGTAGTGGCAGTATCATGCTTTGGGTTGCTTTTCTTCAGCTGGAAGTGGGGCTTTATTCAAGGTGGAGGGCATTATGAACAATTCCAAATACCAGTCACTTTTGGCCCAAAAACCTTCAGGCATCTGCTAGAAAACTGAAGATAAAGAAGAATTTCATCTTTCAGCATGATAATGACCCCAAGCATACATCCAAATCAACAAAAGAATGGCTTCACTAGAAGAAAATTTAAGTTTTGGAATGGCTCAGACAGAGCCCAGACCTAAATCCAATAAAAAATCTGTGGGGTGAACTGAAGACGGCTGTGTATAAGAGATCTCCTTGTAATCTGACAGATTATGAGGGATTTTGCAAGGAAGAGTGAGCAAATATTGCCAAGTCAAGATGTGCCTTGCTGATAGACTCCTACCCAAGAAGACTGAATGCTGTAATTAAATCAAAAGGTGCTTCAACAAAGTATTAATTTAAGGATGTGCACACTTATGCAACCAGCTTTTTATTTTTTATATTTTTCCCCTAACAGATTTGTTTGTTTTTCAATTGAATTGTATAGGTTATAGGTCACATTAAAGGTAGAAAAAATTTTCAAATGGTTTCACTTGCATTTGAAGCTGAAGTTAAGTGCAAACTTGCAGTATTGTATTTTAGTATTTTAAGTACAAACTTGCAGTTTTAAAAGTACTGTATTTCATTTTTTTTGTTACCTAATTGTTTCATTGAATAGTGTGCTGTGTGTCTCTCTGCTTTAAAAGGGGGGTGGTGGTCTTCTCACTTCTTTCTTATCTGATATTTAACTGTTAGCCTAGAGGGCTTCCTCTGTACTTTAAGTGCTAGCCACAAAGTTTGAGAATTCATTTTATGCTCAATTTCTGAGATATTTGGTTGGCTACAATTACCTGCATTAGAAGCTGAAGTTAAGTGCAAACTTGCAGTATTGTATTTTAGTCTTCTGTTAAATACAAACTTGCAGTTTTAGAAGTACTGTATTTCATTTTTTCTGTTACCTAATTGTTTCATTGAATAGTGTGCTGTATGTCTCTCTGCAGTTAGTTCCCCACCCACCCTGCCTGTTCTTGTCTTGGTGTTAGTGTTAGTGTTAGTATTAGTGTCAGTGTTGGTGGCTCTGGAATTGCCCACCCTTCCTGTAAGTCTGTATTTGGACACTCCTCCTAGGTCCATCTCATTTGCTCACTTATCCGAGTACAGTGAGATCATATTCTGAGTCTAGTGTTCACTCTACTTAATACAAAAAGAAGACTTGAGAAGTCCAACCCACTTAGGTTCTTCCTTCCTCTCTCCTTGCACTTTCCTAACAAAAAAATTGCATTTTATTCATCTGCTTTTACTGTATTTGTGTTTCCTCCTACTTTATTTTGCTTTTGCCTCTTCTTAAAAGTACTCAGTTTTATTCATTTTGCTGCATTTATTACTGATTGGTAGTAGCCTGATTAAATTGGAACTGTTATTCTAAGTCTTTTGGTTTATGCACTTGGGCTTCATACCGGTTGTTTTACATTAAAAAGGTTTGTGGTCTGCACTGTTGTGGCAGAACAGGTAGCTTGCATCCTTCTAAGCTGAGAATTGCTGATTGAAGCCTCAGTGTCTGCTATTCTAAAAGTGTATTAGTTTGGTTTAAGCACTTGGGCTTCAGGCCAGTTATTATACATTAAGAAGGTTTGTGGTCTGCACTCTTGTGGGAGGAGAGGCTAGATTCTGCCCTTCTGAGCTGGGAATTTCTGGTCATAGGCTTATTGTGCCTGCTTATTTGAACTGCTTCTTTCTGAAATTGGTGTGCCTTCTTGCTGTAGCATAGACCAGATTCAGGCCTGCTGAATCTAGCTTTATTTGTATAACTTGAGCACTGATCCAGGCCATCTTTTTTTGGAGAAGGTTCCCCTGCACCCTAGTGGCAGGACTGTGCAGTTAGAGCTTGTCTGATTGAAGACTGCTGGAACAGGGCTCAGTTTTGAGCTCTTTTCCGGTTAATTGGGTAACTTGTTTAAATCAGTTTGTTCATTTTCCATTGTTTTATATATAACAAAAAAAAATGCACTTTATTCATCTGCTTTTACTGTATTTGTGTTTCTTCCTACTTTATCACTAGGAGCATTGACTACAACTCTGATCTGAGATATATATATATATATATATATATATATATATATATATATATATATATATATAACAATAAGTATCCTTTTCTGTGGATTTAAAGTGTTTTTTTGATTGTATCTGCTTTATTTTCTGAAAAAAAAAAAACAATATACTTATTTCCTGCCTTTCTAAGACAGTATAGTCCAGTTTTCAGGTTAGTACTGAATTCAGGGCTGTGTTACAAATCTCTGTGTTTGCCCATATCTTACTTGGATAGAAGGAAGTTTCTCTGTTCACCTGTGAGAGAGGGTAGCTTTGCGCAGCCTATCTGTGCCTGGAGGAGTGGTTTCAGCCCAAAAAATAGTAGTTTATTGGCCATTTTGGTCTAATTTCTATCTCTTTCATTTCCCTGCTATAAAAACTGCATTTGCTCTGTTTTGCTTGCCAGGCAGCGCCAGTTAGCTAGGGTATAACTATTCCCTGCTCCACAAAGTCTCCTCTTCAATTTTTCCCTTGGAACTAGACAAACTTTCAACTTAAGCACTTAAGCCATTCATTTCTCAGCCCGGCACTTGCTCAAACCTCATAGCAAGCACTTATAAACCCTAGCACTAGACTCCCCTATACTGTACAGAAGGACAAGGCTCTCTATTCGACCTTACTAGCCATTCAATAAAACAGTTCACTGTACCTATCCAGGTATGTCCAAAGGGCAGTTTCAGGTGTACTCTCCAGTCCAACTGGTGAATCTGGGCATTTTGAGGCAATGTTACAACTGCTTCATGTACACAGACAACCCTCTCCTCCTACCACCAAACACTAATACATGCGAGAGATGCAATTATAAAGCTAAACTGTTGGCTAAGCTCTCTCAACCCAAGATTGGATCAGACAGTCAAGAGGAGAAGGGAAATACTTGCATCACACCACCAATCTCACATAGACCCATTAAACCAGCACCGGCAAAAAACACACATAAATGCACAAAAACATACTTGGAGGTTCTAAATAAAAGTCTGCAAAAGCAACAGAGACCTCCAAAGCAAACATCCAAGCAACCTTCACCCCACAACACAAACCATGAAACACATACTTTACAAAACCAGTGTACCATGCAATCACAGCCCTTAAGGCAAAATAACATACCCAACATACTAGTAATAGGTGACTCTATAGTCAGGCACACTGACATCCCACTCACTAGGCTGAATAAGGAGAAGGTTACTGTTAGCTGCCTGTCAGGTGCCAGGATCCACCACATAGCACAATCACTCAGGTCACTCCAGAACAAGTACAAATACGACTCTGTCATTGTCCATGTTGACGTGAATGACCTGAGCCATACCTCCCTGGACTACATGAAAAGAGACATGGAAGAGCTCTATGATCACGTAGCCCAGGCTGGTATGACCCTGACCCTGAGTAGCATCCTGCCTTCACCAAGAATGATAGCACGTTATAAAGAAACAATTATCAATTTCAACAATTAGCTAAGTTTCTGGTGTCATTCAAAGGGGATCCAGTGTCTGTCCACCTGGGATGACATGCTCGACAAGCCACGATGCTTTGCTAGAGACAACTTGCACCTGTCACCCTTAGGCTTTCGAATACTGGCCAAGGCTCTTGCAACCCCCATAGTGCCTTTTTTTAGGCAAGGCTCAAAAGATAAACCCACCGCTGTAAATAGCACAAGTAACAAAAAACTGAGGGTAATGTTACTCAATGCCAGAAGTCTAAACCTCAAAATGCATGCACTCGAGGCACTCCTCAGTATGGAGAAAATCGATATATGCACAGTAATAGAAACCTGGTTTAAGGCTCCAGACAGCACACCAGCACTACCAGGCTACAACTCATACCATACATTCTGGCCACAGAACCCGGACTGAAATACAAAAGGTGGGGGCGTATCCATATTCATCAAGGATACCCACAACTCCAGGTTAGAGGCACAGCACGATGCTTCAGAGATCATCCACGTGCAACTAGCAATGGGCAAAACTGCAGTTCAAATTGTAGCTTGCTACAGATCACCCATCATGTCCCAGGACCCCATTCTGCATTTCTGGAAACACTGGGAAACATAAAGGTCCCACCAAACACCCTAATATTGAGCAATTTCAAATACCCAAACATTAACTCGGAGAACTACTCAAGTACTAACTCCCTTGCTTGACATTTCCTAGACTTTATAAACTCAAACACCCTGGATCAACTGGTCAACACTCCCACTAGAGGTGACAACATATTGGATCTGGTCATCACCAACATGGGCGACCAGTGTTCCACACCGGAGGTCAACCCCTCACTGGTTAGATCTGACCATAAACAAATCACCTTGGATATCCACATTCCCCCCCACCCCCGGACAAGGAAACTACCATAAAAAACTTTTCAAAAGCAAACTTCATGTTACTTAAGACCAAGGTGGAAAGTTTAAAAGCCCCCATGCTAAAGGATAATGCTGTCCAAGCTGCAAAATCCTTTACTAATGCATTCTACGGGCACCTACAAGAATGCATGGATCATGCTATCCCAAGCAACACCAAGAATCACTCCTCCAAGAAAAGGAAACCAGTCTGGTGGACCCCTGCCATAAACAAGCTATACAATAGAAGGAGGAAACTAGTACAGAAAAGAGTAAAATCCTAAGAAGGGAAGACATCCATGAGCAGTATCAGCAAGAAACTACGATCCCTCATAAAATCATCCAAGGTGTGCTTCGAAAGAAAAATTGCCAATAACTTCAAAGATAACAACAAGGCATTCTTTAGCTATGTCAAGAATCTAAGTGGCAATGCTCAGATCTGCTCGGAGTTAGTGCAGAATGGCACAAAATACACTTAACCGACTGATATCACCAACATCCTGGCAGACAGGTTCAGTGCAAAATGCACCCCCCTCTCACCCCCAAAATTGCCCATAACCATACCAGAAGAATGTAGAGCACCTGAAATTACAGACACTCAGGTTAAAACAGCCCTCTCCAAAGCCAAAAACAAAGCATCAATGGGACCAGGCTGTCTCCTACATATGAGCTCAAAGATGCTCCACAGGCTACGTACCCATAGAGTGGTGCACAGCAGTGGTTATTCCACTCCACAAAGGTGGAGCCACAACAGACTCCGGGAACTATCGCCCTATAAGCCTGACTAGCTTGGTCTGCAAGACTATAGAGCGCATCATCATGGAACTCATTAACAGAGACATTGGGAACCTCCAAACACTGGACCTTACCCAGATCGGCTTTGTTAAGGGCAGATCATGCCTCCTGAACCTGGTGGACTTCTGTGAGACAGTTACCAAGGCTATAGCCTGAACAAAAACCCCTACATCACAAGATGGGTTACCAACTGGCTCACGGACAGAACCCACATGGTGAGAGTTGCAGGAGCAAGGTCCGACTCTAAACTGGTTACAAGTGGCATTCCCCAGCGCTCAGTCCTAGGACCCCTCCTGTTTAGCATATACTTCTCAGAGTTACAGGCAAGCACAGGAGGACTATGGCTGACTGTTAGATTTTATTAATATAATGCTGAAATTAATTATGTTGTAAATATGCTGAAAGAAAAGGCTTGCTTAAATGCAGAAACAGAGTTTAGTAATATGTGATCAGCAGTCATACTAAATGACCATGGCTTGGAAAAGGAATCTGCTGAATGGACATTTTTCCCTTACAGACTTAAAAACAGGATGTATGCAAGAGCAAAAATACAAAATCTGCTTTTAAAGAATGGACATTTTTCCCTTACAGACTTAAAAACAGGATGTATGCAAGAGCAAAAATACAAAATCTGCTTTTAAAGAACACTGACATGCTTTTCTGCATATAAAAAATGGACACAATATGTTTCCTAAAATAACAGGATGGACACAATATGTTTCCTAAAACAACAGGATATGTTTATGACACTGTGACAATGTGTTTTCTCAAAAATATGTTTTTCTGCATGAAAAACAGGATATGGCACAAGAACAGATGTTTTTATACAAAGATCCAAATAAAATACAGGATGTTCACTGTCAGAAAAGCTGATCTCTGACAATGTGTTTTCTCAAAAATATGTTTTTCTGCATAAAAAACAGGATATGCTTATCAGCATTGGCACAAGAACAGATGTTTTTATACACAGATCCAAATAGAATACAGAACAATGTGTTTCCTCAAAAATATGTTTTTCTACATGGACATCAGGACACTGTTACAGGATATTCACACTGTCAGAAAAGCTGGTCTCTTACAAGACATTGTTAAACAAGGAAGCTTAGTATTGTTTCTACAGGACTAAAACTGTATATAAAGAGCTGTATAAATCCAGTTATGTTAGAGGTATGGTAGGGACTCATGTGTCCTAAGGTAAATGTTATATCTCTCACATCATCTGTACTATATGAGAAGTAAAGTTGGAACAGTACTTTTAAGCTGCAACGTGGTTCTGTTTGGTTTATTATAAAAAGTTATTTGTTACTGCTCTCTAAAGTTGATGCTGCAAAGTATATTCTCTCATCAGTGTATATTCTGCAAGTTTCTGTATGCAACAGACTGTGAATGCAAATATAACCAGACTTTGAATTTTAGCAGAATCCAGCCAGCAAGACTGAGTGTCTTAAGAACACTTCAAGTCCATCCCACAGCAAGAAGCAAGTAAGCTCCAGCAAGCAGCACCAAGCAGTAAGAGCCATATAATTTTTTCAATGGCAAGCTAGCCTGCATTTGAACCTACAATCTGCATTCAAACACAGGAGGAGTGATGGTAAGCCCTGCAGAGGGTCACTTCAGTTAAATTGCAGTAACTAACATTTGTACGTATGTGTCAATTCTGAACAGAAGTATTCCAGTTTATGCAGCTTGCAGTAGTACAGTTTTTTAGACATCTACATCCGGAGTGAGACTGAAGTTCCAGTCGCAGTGCCATAATTTCGCTAAGAAAAGGGGAATATCCACTAGCACAGCAGTCCGCTGCCTGTTGTGCTTTCCCAGCTTCTCAAGTGACTCTGAAAAATTTCTAGCCATCTGCAATAACAGCTTGATCACCTGTTTTCTTGCTAACTGGTAAGACTTTTTTTCTGTGTCACATATTTAGTGTGGATGATGTTAACAGTTTGTATATTCTTACATAGTTTATATATTAGATAGTATGAATATTATTTATAATTCATGCAGGAGTAAACCAAACTTTAGTAAATTGCTATGTTGGTATACACAGCACATTAGTAAATGTAAAACCTTATTAGGGCAGGTTGATAGTAAGGCATTATGCAAATGTATTACAATGTTTGGCTGGTATCTCAAAGAAAACCATGTGAAATATGGCAAATGTTTAGTGTGTGCTTCAACAAAAACTGCATTTTGTGTATTATGCCATAAAATAATATTGCATCATATTGCTAAAAAAATAGACTGTAAAGACAGATCTGTTCATGATAAAGAATTACATTCTGATGTTGAACAGTTATGTCCTGTCACCACATGTGAGTCAAATCAGTTACTGATAGAACCCTTAGTACATTTTGTTACAAAGGAATGTAGTAAACTTCTAAAAGACAGACACAATGAGTTCAGGAAGCTTAGACAAGTTACACATACATCTTTTCAAAAGGGCATAGGAGTTTCAAATTCAGCAGAACAGCTTACTAAAGAATGTCAGAAAGACCAAGCAGACTATAAGGAAATTCTTCAACAGCAGTTGCAGGATAAAGGAAATAAATTAGCTGAACTGACAGAGACTGGGAACTTCCTACATACACAATCTGTGCAAAAGAAATATATTTTATAATATGTTTATGTTTTGAAAATATTTAAGCATACATGGTAGGATCTGATGTCTGGACAAATCATTCTTAAATGTTTTACTTTCATTCAGTTAAAGCAAGACATCTATCAGTACTACAGTAAAGTAAAGCATATGAATGCCATTCATTAGCATAGTCAAAAGGTAAACAAAACTGTTCTAGTGTATTATAATATATAAATTAAATAAAAATAGATGAGTAAAAATTTAAAGTCACAAGACATGACATGCTTGTATAAAGATATACATATACAAGACAGACATGCATGTGTGTTCTTTTCATCTAGAGTACATATGTTACAATACACAAGAATAACAGGCAGACAACAGCAAATATAAATAATATAAATATAAATGTGTTGGTTAAACTAATATCTATTTTGTTTTTTACAATTTGTTTATAATTATATAGTAACACCAAACAGTTAAAGTTCTGAATTTTAAAAAGAAAATCACAGATGGTATTATTCCAACAGTTTTTGTAAAATTAATGGCAGGACAGTTAAATAGTTAAATAAATAAATAAAAAATACTGAAATCCTTGTAAGGTAATTGTAAAATAATGTCTATTTATGTTGTATAAATGCATAGTTATGCAAATCACAATCACATTAAAGGAAAAATGCTAAAAGAATTAGCTATAGTTTACAGAGTATGAAATGTGAGCTCAGACCTTCCTAGACTGAATGAATAGTTACAGAAAATGCTGGAAAGATAAGATAAACAACAAGACTGATTGCCAGATAAGTAGCTTGAGTTTTTCTAAAGCATCATTGTTATTAAAACATACTTATAAAATGTTTACAGGCAACACTATTTGGTAATTGTAATAAAATGCCACAATTGTGCATAGATGTCACTGATAATCTGTTTGCAAGTAAATGTTAAAAGGACAAAAAAAAACCTCAGTTGCATCAAGTACAGCCAGCAAATGGGCTATAGTATACATACAGTTCAAATCAATTGTGCAGGAGGGTGTAAATACCTACTAGAGGTAATATACAGTGAAAGCTTTATTTAGTAACCTAATAAAATAAATGTATAACCAAAGTGTTGGGCTGACATACATTCTATTCTCACAGCATAGGGCAGGTAAACAGTGCTGAAGTACTACAGGGGGAGGGGTACTTTCTCAGTTTTACACTGACTGTATAAGGGGGAGGAGCACTTTCTCCATTTACACTGACTGTATAAGCAGTACTGCACAAGGGTCTGAAATAAAGCTACAGAAAAAAATAAACAACAAGGGTCTGAAATAAAGCTACAGAAAAAATAAACAACAAGGGTCTGAAATAAAGCTATAGAAAAAATAAACAAGTGTCTGAAATAAAGCTACTGAAAAAAATAAACAACAAGGGTCTGAAATAAAGCTACAGAAAAAATAAACAACAAGGGTCTAAAATAAAGCTACAGGAAAAAATATCTCATTCCTTCTTGACAATACTGTTTTAGGGAGAGGGAAAAACAGGTATTAGTGTATTAGAAATACTGGTAAACTGGATTAAACCTGACAGGATAAGATATTTTAATAGCTATCATAATTATTGTATTATTTAGAATTAAATTGTATTTACAACCTGTTAAATTGTAAAGCTATACAAGAGATGGGTTTAAAAAACAAGAGATGATTTAAAATTGCTTTATTAAAGCTATACAAGAGAGAATAAAGATATGCAAAATGCATAAATGTTTCTAATAGCAAGAATGGTCACTATTTTTAATATGTTTTTGGCAAAACAATGTTGGCATAAAAAGCATGAATATTTTTAATAATTGTTGAGTATGTAGTTTAAAATAACAGGACATATGAATTTGGTATCAATTCCACTAGATATTTCTAAAGAGACATAAACATTTTCCAAGATTTTGCTTAATATTAATGTTATTAAATTTGTAAGATTAGACTAAATGTACTTTATAGTCTTTGTATGTACAAATGCAGAAGAATTCAGTACAAATGAGATTAATGTCTAGTAATAAATATGTGTGAAAAACCATATTTAAATAAAAAATGGGTCCAGGGTACCTACTAGATTGAAATGCATGAACAGCAAACAGTCTATGTAAATACATACTGTACAGAATACATTGTAATAAGTTTGAAAGTAATTTGTCAAGTTGTAATATCATTGGTTTTACCCCAGTAAAATAATTGCTTTCAAATATTTATTATCTAAGCCTAGTTCACAGTACTTTACCAAGATGTTAATGGGCAGTTCAAAGACATGACCACAATGTTATGGTTAAAAATGGCATTGAAATTGTGTGTTTTCAGAAGTGTATAAATGCTTGCAGTAGCACATGGTTCTAATCTCTTATAGTTAGTTCAACAGTTGCAAAGAGTTAATGAAACAGTTCTAAGTCATAAATGAAATTCTATGATTGCAAAAGAATAAATTGATCAAGTTAAACTAAAGCAGACACAGCTCATAACTGATAAAATATTTTCACAGAATGGTCTGCAAAAGAAAAAGTTGTTAAATACATTCACTTTTGGTAGTAATACTTTAATATCATTGTATTAACTATGTAAAATTGCATTTTGATTTGTTGTATCAAACTAAAGGTTTGTTTCTTAATGTGTTTTCTATATAAAATGTTTTGAGTATGTTTAAAAACAGAGGGAATTGTTAGATTTTATTAATATAATGCTGAAATTAATTATGTTGTAAATATGCTGAAAGAAAAGGCTTGCTTAAATGCAGAAACAGAGTTTAGTAATATGTGATCAGCAGTCATACTAAATGACCATGGCTTGGAAAAGGGATCTGCTGAATGGACATTTTTCCCTTACAGACTTAAAAACAGGATGTATGCAAGAGCAAAATACAAAATCTGCTTTTAAAGAATGGACATTTTTCCCTTACAGACTTAAAAACAGGATGTATGCAAGAGCAAAATGCAAAATCTGCTTTTAAAGAACACTGACATGCTTTTCTGCATATAAAAATGGACACAATATGTTTCCTAAAATAACAGGATGGACACAATATGTTTCCTAAAACAACAGGATATGTTTATGACACTGTGACAATGTGTTTTCTCAAAAATATGTTTTTCTGCATGAAAAACAGGATATGGCACAAGAACAGATGTTTTTATACAAAGATCCAAATAAAATACAGGATGTTCACACTGTCAGAAAAGCTGATCTCTGACAATGTGTTTTCTCAAAAATATGTTTTTCTGCATAAAAAACAGGATATGCTTATCAGCATTGGCACAAGAACAGATGTTTTTATACACAGATCCAAATAGAATACAGAACAATGTGTTTCCTCAAAAATATGTTTTTCTACATGGACATCAGGACACTGTTACAGGATATTCACACTGTCAGAAAAGCTGGTCTCTTACAAGACATTGTTAAACAAGGAAGCTTAGTATTGTTTCTACAGGACTAAAACTGTATATAAAGAGCTGTATAAATCCAGTTATGTTAGAGGTATGGTAGGGACTCATGTGTCCTAAGGTAAATGTTATATCTCTCACATCATCTGTACTATATGAGAAGTAAAGTTGGAACAGTACTTTTAAGCAGCAACATGGTTCCGTTTGGTTTATTATAAAAAGTTATTTGTTACTGCTCTCTAAAGTTGATGCTGCAAACTATATTCTCTCATCAGTGTATATTCTGCAAGTTTCTGTATGCAACAGACTGTGAATGCAAATATAACCAGACTTTGAATTTTAGCAGAATCCAGCCAGCAAGACTGAGTGTCTTAAGAACACTTCAAATCCATCCCCCAGCAAGAAGCAAGTAAGCTCCAGCAAGCAGCACCAAGCAGTAAGCAGATCAATGTAATTTTTTCACTGACCATTTTGCAGACGACTGCAAACTAGGGGCTATAATTGACTCTCTGGCTGACACAGAGGGTCTCACTGAGATGGATACCAGGTGTCAAAATCATGGCCTCAAGCTAAATGCCAAAAAGTGCATAGTCATCCCCTTTGGAAAAAACAAATTACCCACAAACTACCACATAGGCGGTAGTCCCCTAAATACAGAAGACGTAATAAGGGATCTGGGGACCCAAGTAGATAGTAATCTCTCCTTTGATAATCACATTGCCAAAGTGGTTAGAAAATCCTTCTATGTGGCCCACCTAATCACAAAAGGGTTCACATCCAGATCAAAAGAGGTCATTGTGCCCCTCTACTCATCACTCATCAGACCCATCATAGAGTACAATGCCCCATTTGGGATGTACCTTACAAGACACCTGCAACAGCTGGAAAGACCACAGAAGTACCTCTCCAAGAGGATCACTTGCCTCAAACAGATGCCCTATGCAGCTCGACTGAAGAAACTCCAGCTGTACTTGGTTGCATACCACCTACTCAGAGGTGATCTCTGCCTGACATACAAAGCCATATCCAACCCATAATTGATGGACATGCTCCACCTAAAGAAAACCATATCCCCTCGAGCCACACCCTCTAGGGATCTAAACCTCACCACAACAATAAATAGGACATGCTGGAGGGATAGATTCCTGTCCCAGAGACTTCCCATGCTTTGGAAGAAAATTCCAATTTACATTAGGCAGAGGTCCTCGCTAACACTCTTCAAGAGAAACCTTGACAAGTGGATGGGAAACAGAAAGTTTACCCCAGGGATCACTTCAATGGTTCTGCTGGACAGAGGCACAGTGAACTAATCTAAGGGGGCGGCGAAAGCCAACACATTCTGGCTAGGCTTATAAATGCCTTTGGGCAGATAGCCTAGTACCTACCTATGAACCTATTTATTGTGGTCTCAGTTTTTTTATATCACAATAACCTGGCATTTTAACAGGGGTGTGTACACTTTTTATATGCACTGTAACTGTACCCATGGAAAAGAACTCTGGGAATGCTGGTCAGACACTGGTCACTGGTGGAAAAGTCAAGAGTAAACCCCAAAACTAATGTACTGTTGTGCTGGCTCTGATAGAAACTGAAAGTGTGTTGCTTAGCAAAAAGGCTTGTTTTTTTCCCAGTGGATTTACTAGTTTGAGCAGTTCTATTTCAGATCTTAAACAGTTTGTTAGAAAACTGAATAAAAAAACTCCTGTTAAGTAGGACGTACACAGTAGTGAGCTACATCACAATTCCATTTTAAGTTTAAGCCCTACACTAACCCTACTCTATCCTTTAGTTACATTGCTTGACAAGGCAATAGGACATAATTTTCCATCACTGGGTCTTTTTCTGCTAAAATGGAATGATATAACAGCAAACAAAAGCCATGCTTTTATTTATATTTCTATTAAGACTATAGTTACTGCTGCTTCGGTAAGGGTAACAGTTATTCTTTGTGAAAGATGAGATGGCTAATGGAGAAATTTGTATCTTTAGTTTCAGAAATTACTGATAAATTTAGTTCTGACACTGACTGCTTTTTAATGGCAGAGTGTAACTAAGGCTGTTTGACAGCAAAGGCTTGAGAACAGATTACAGAGTTATAACTCTGGAGATCTTATATGTTGCCTGATACATAAAACATTGGTAGCCTCTAACCTGTTGTGGCTTCTAGAATTCCTTGATATTTACTGAAGCCTGAACTACCATGGGCTAGATCTAAGACACAAGATACTACTAAGATTCCCAAACTAACTATTTTTACATGACAAGTCTAAGAGCAGAATCCCTACACATTAATATTCCACTCTAGGGTGGCAATGAATATTGCCTTACCTATAATGTAAGGTAATGAATATTGCATTGCATTTTAGGTTATATATTCAGGAACAAATGACCACCTAGGCATTTTTTATTTTTTTATCCCTATTTAAAAAGAGGCATGTATTTCTAGTTTTAATAGTCAATAATTTACCACCCACATATGCCTTTTGAAAAGGCACTCTTCAAGTGTAATGAATTAGTGGAAAATATGTATAGGACACTGTTTGTTTAAAAAGCTGCGAAAGAGGCGTTTGTGTACACTTAATTGCTGCAATATGTATAGAAACAGGAGAGGCAGGCTGAGTCATATGCAGTTAGTGAACTGATTAACATTTGTAACACTGATGTTTCAATATATACTTTGAGATTTTCAGCTATTTAGCTCTTTAAAGGAAATAAAAAAATAAGCACTGTCTTTTCTAGAAAGGCACACATACCACTGAATGGTGTACCTCTGTAACATTTGCTACATATCAGAACCAATTTACGTGTACCCATTTTATAGCTAGCTAGGCTCAACAGTGTCAGCTATATGGCAGCCATTTTATCTCCACAGATGGTAACAGTTCAAATGTCAGGAGCTCGGTTAATAAGCCTTCTTTCTTCATTCTTCATTTTGTGCCGACTTTTGTTAAGGATTTGTAACATATTATAGACTTTTCTTTTGTATGCTTTGGTGGTCCATCATAAATTATACAGATACACAGAATATATATTGCATGACTATGAGTTTTCTTATCAAAAACATATACTATGCAGGGGAGGTGGGGGGGGGAGTAGTGAAACAATTGCATTTGTAAACTAGCAAAGTAGAAAAAGTCAGTCATACATGGAAATTAAGTGCCACAGGCACTATGCTGGTCTACACTTGATAAACACCAGATTTGTCTGAACAAATGTCTGCTTAAGCCGAGAAAATATTCTTGCTGTTCCTGATCTTTAGTCTGCATCTCATGTTAGACACCTGGGATGGTGGCCGAACACTTTGCTTTGTCAGCTCCATGTATCCCTAACAAAGAAACTGTTACAATGAGACCCCCCCCGACTATTCATGTATAATCAGTTACTTAACATACATACATAACAAATTTACATCTGCTGTAACTTATTATTGGATGGGATCAAATATTGTTGTTGTATTGTTATTGGTGGTTTTTAATAAAGGATGTGTTATTACTTAAAATTATATATTCCGCTCAGTCAAAAACACAAAAATGCCTTAGCCAGTTAAGGTATAACAAAAAGAGGTCAGTTTGTACTCCTAGATTCCAACCAAGGTGTTCACGATAAAAAAGAAAAAAATCAATATATCCATTCCTTCTTATATTACTGCAGCTGTACCTTTGTGTGATGGCTCTTTGCCCTCAGCTGTACCTCCCTACGTAGTATGATGCATAAATACAAATATTGGCAATAATGTCCTTTTAGCCTTTCAATGTACCAAAATATTTATTTCTGTAACATGTCCAGCTTGTTCTTAAAAATATTTAAATGAGTTCTTGCTTTAATGTAATGTATTCCATGCATCCATTACTCTCTCTCAGAAAACCAGTTAATACACTTCTCATTCCTGTATAATCATCTGCATAGGTTGTTTTATGATTCTCTACTATTTTTTGATAATCCCAAACATTCCCAAAGGTAGATGTTTCAAACTCCCCTATATGGCTAAATAAGGTCTCCTCTTAAATATCTGTATGAGACATTATACACATTTAGATAGTTTAGTCTTATATAACTTTTATTTTCACATTCTCGGATGCCCTTGTTATATTTCCATTGTAATCTTTCCAATTTACTCATGCTAGTTTTCTTATAAGGCTTCCATATTGTTATTTCATATTCTAGTTGGCTCTGATGTAACTTATAAACCTTTACTAATCATGTATGATTTCCTAGACTTTATAAATCTTTTTGTACAGTCTATAGTTCTATAACTATCATTAATCAAATGGTTGACATGATTAGAAAAACTCAAAGCTGGATCTACCCATATATCCAAATCCTTAAATGAATTTATGGTTTCAACCACTGTGTACTGTATTAAATAATCATTTTTCAAACTATGTCTCCCAAATCTTATCTGCTTAGTTTTTGATATATTTATCAGTATATTATTTGCCAGTGCTCAAATGGTCAGTTTCCAGATATGCCCTGTCTGTAACACATGTAATCAGTTTACCCATTTTCAAGTAATCTGCATACAAACTGTAGAATATGTCAGACAAAAAAGATAGATCTGAAAGATACAACCTAAACAAACATAGGACTAGGACAGAGCCCTGTGGGATACACTGACTGTAACCTTGAAATTCACCTGTCCAAATGCTGTATGATACTTGCTGTGTCCTATCTGTAAGCCACGCAGCTATCCATCTCATCTACATAGCACCAGTACCTAGTTGTTATAATTTATTGACTATTTTTTTATGTTTGACCCTATCAAATGCTGAAGTTAAGTCTATATAAATGACATCATAGCACACTTTTTCATTTATAGATTTTATATTGTTATAGAACACCATGTTACTTATGGTTATTGATCTATTTTCAGCGTATGCATGCTGATAAATGGTTTCAAATTCCACCCTTTCCAATTATGATTTTTTCCAAAATAACCTTCTCCGTCATTTTTCCACAACCAGAACGTAAACATATAGGTCTGTATGACTCTGGGTTTGTCCTATTCCCTATTCTTTAAAGACTGGTTTAACAAGTGCATGTGTCCAACCTTGGGGAATCTCCCCATATTTAAATGACTTTGTGAATAACAAATATAATGCTACTGTAAGTTCATGATGAAGTGTTCTCAGGTCATTATTACTAATTCTGTCTCTCTCTCTCTCTCTCTGCTTTATTTGGGTCCAGTTTGCATAGTTCTTTTTCAATATAATCTAATTTAATTTCTGTAGCTGAAGTTGGCTGGATTCTCCTTGGACAATTTATCACTCCCCTTGTGGAGCCAAACAGCTTTGCATAAGAGCTTGCAAATATACCAATAATCTGTTGTGTTTGAGAATACATTTTATTCCTACCACTTCTTACGTATTTATAAAATGGTTTTATGCTCAGCATCTTTATAAAAAAGTGTTAAATAAATTTGTTAGAGTCAGACTGTAAAAATCATTGAGTTATTCAAAAACAATGTCAATTAATAACAAACAATAATGCAGGAGAACTTAGATATTTATAACTCTAATACTCTAATGTACATTAGGAGGCAAAAAACCATACACAAACTTGTACAGAATTTTGTCTGCTTTATTGACAGAAGACACCATTTTTATATATGTCATTATCAGTTTTGCCCACCTCACTGGCGTGGTCAGTGACAGGGTCTTTACATCATAGTAACTCATGAAAAAGTGCTGAATGGTGTTTTTCAAAAAAGTCTTTTTCCCATGAGAATGTTACAGCCTTGCAAGCACCTGGTCAGTCACGATGACCTCCTGAGGATGTAGCCAATTCAAGGCTCTTAGATTAGTTCGAATACAATGGGTGCAGTTCTTCTTAAATGCCTTCTTTTGTTTCTTGCTTGCCAGCTGGACACTATCTCTGATAGTGCACAAGGCTATTCTTCTGGTTGAAGCAGGAAGAAGATACACATGCGAACAGATTTATTATTTTCTAACTTTGCAAAATAATCTTTACTTGAAAGACATGAGCCAGGCTGTGCTTGAACGCTGCCAAGGCCAAATTTCTGATTACACTGCAGCTTGTGCTTCAAGCAATAATATGCAAGTTTATTTCTACAGAATTAAATGCATTATATACTACTTTTCAAACTTTGTTCTCTATTATGGATTTAAGTACATTTATTCCTAACTAAAGCACACATTTCTCTATATATTTGACCACACAACTTATATGTGTTTGAATGTTTGAATACACATTTTCCCAAGCAGCATACATTGTAAATATATTTTCTTAAGCAGCATACATTGTAAATATATTTTCTAAGCAGCATGTATAGATTTTTCTAACATTCTCCCTCCTGTTAATGCATTTTATTCTATTTGAAACATAAACAATATTATTTCATTCCTCAGCCTTTCCCTTTCAAGGGCTTTTAGCTAAGTAGTCATTGGTTTTATATTTCAGAAAAAGCATTATTTGAAATTAATCTTTTAATTTCAACACTTTGGTAAAAAGTTTCAGTAGCAGATATATCAACAAATTTTTGATTAATTTTTTCATGCAGGGAATTTCACAGTAAACACATGTTCCTATTAGGAGTATACCCACACAAATAGCAATTAAATGTTTAATAGGATGGAACCCCACCCCCCCAAACAGATTCTGGAAAAAGTCCGTCAGTGGGTTTGGGCCTGGTTTAGTTATTGCTGATACTTGCTGAATTACCTCTAGGTGGTCATTGATTTCATGTTGGTTGTCTGGAATGTACGCACAGCATTTTTCTTCGTGTACCACCTCTTGCCGCTAGGGTGAAGTAAAGAGCCATTTGATTTTGTAGCACAACAGTTTTTATTGCATTCAGTTCATTAGTCACCAATTCTAGGGTGGAAAAAGTTGCATTGCTCATGACTTTTTGACAGCTTCCTCAGCTCCCAGACCGATTTGACTGCTCCATAGGCTGGTGGTATTCCTGCCCTGGATATAACACTGTTGCCCAAGTTCATATGAGTCAATTTACTTTTGTCTTTCACTGAATTATGGCCTTTTCAACCAGCTTTGATTTTACCAACTGGATTCACAGGTTTTTTTTTTTCACTGGACCTTCAGATTCTCGAGCTGTTTTCCTTACGTTTTATATTTTACCCAAAGGTAATTTTGCAGTATGTCTTATTGCTGAAACCAGATAACCCAAAAAACAACTGCCGGACCAATTCTCAGGTAACCATTTATATGCCTTTTTCCCACAAATAAAATTATTACTTTGGTACTGATACGTGTTATCCCTGCATGAAACATTTTTCTATTTTTAATAGACAATTGCTTAGTTAAGACTGGATTGTCACATACTGCATTTAATGTAGTTTTCATTGAACTTAGATATGAATCATGGTTAGTATTACAAACAGTACCCCCACTTTTGACTTTAATGTAACATTTATAAGACATTGTTATATTACCATTACTCCAGCCCACCTGGAGGGTATTACTTTTGTAGAGACATACAACTCCTTTTTGTGTGAACAGGTAAAAATAAAACAATTTTGTCCTGTGATTTCACAGTTTCTGTATAAAAAAAACTTTTCAAAGTCTCATTTTATTCCTAGAGGGACAGAGGACCTTAAAGTCTATTATATGTTGTTGGTATAGCTGTACAAACTCAGCAATTTGAAATGTGCATAGTTTCTGTATACACTTGCTTCATGGCCAGGTACGTGTTAAAATTTGGATGCCAGTCTATAAACAGTTCATCACGTCTTCTCACTTTCACTTGTGTGGTTGAGTGCAGGGAAAAACCACAATAAGAGAAAAATTGTCACACTTATAGTTAACAAATACACAGTTAAAATAATTATGCAATAGTTCTTGGGTTGCTCTGCTTTTTTGTTTTCTTTACTCTTGGCCATTTTGCCCTTGTGTATCAGTCACAAAGTTTTTATTCAGCTGAAAGTTCTTTTGTCTGAAAAAGAGTTAAACTGCAAAACAGATTTATTTATAACAGTTTCTTTATATAATTAGCTAGTGAACCGTCAGCCTCCAGCTCTGCAGGCATGAGGGCTTTTTACTGAGGCACATAATATGCCCTTCCAAATACTACTTTAAAGGGGATTAAACCCTTTACATTTGTTACTGTTTTTATGCTCAGCAATGCTAGAGGTAAACAGCAAATCCAATTCTTCTGAGTCTCACTCATTAACTTTCTTAACTTGTTTTTTTTAAAATCCCATTGTACCTCTCCACCAGTCCTGCTGACTGTGGGTGGTAAGCACAGTGATTCCTTAAGGAAAACCCAAAAAAATCTCCCAAGTTGTTGAATTGTCTGATTGACAAAATATGTCCCATTGCCACTATAGATTCTTTCCGGTATGCCAAATCTAGGAATTATTTCCTTTACTAGGGCCTTTGCCACTGTTGCTGCATTCGGATTCCTGGTTGGAAAAGCTTTTACCCATTTTGAAAACATATCTATGATCACTAAACAGTATTTCTTTCCTTCACATTTATTCAACTCTATGAAGTCCATACAAATAGTATGGAATGGATATGGTGGTGTAGGGAAACTTCCTTGCTTGTTTTTAAATGCTCCTTGTGCATGGTGCTTGTTACAAGTATGACAAGCTGCACAAAATTTTATTGTATAATTTATGTATTCATATGTTTGGAATATTTTATTTACTAACTGTACCATCCCCCCTGTTGAGACATGGCTCTGCCCATGGCTCAACAAAGCTGCATATTTAAATAAATTAGACGGTAATATTATTGTTTTTTTTTTTTTTCCTTTGGAAATGTACAGTCCATTTTCAAAAATTGCACCTTGTTTTACCCAGTTTTGTTTTTTTGCTTTTGTAGTAAGCATTTGCATTGTTTTTAACATGTGTAAATTTAAAATCTCAAAGGGTTGTAATTTTTTATTTAAAAATAAAGTTTTTGAGTTTGAGGCTGCTTGCTTTGCAGCTGCATCGGCTCGTGCATTACCTTTTGAAATTTTATCCTGTTGTTTTGTATGAGCTACACATTTACAAATAACTACTTTGGTAGGCAACTGAATAGATTTTAATAGCTCCAAAATAAATTGCGCATGATTAATAGGTTTTTTACTGGATGTAATTATTTCTCTATTTTCTTTATTATTGTGCAAACACATGCACTGTAGAAAAAGCATACTGATTATCAGTATATATGTTTACTTTTTTTTTTTTTTTGCCTTTTACTAAAATACATGCTTTTGTTAAAATTACCAGTTCTGCTGCTTGAGCATACAAGTTGTGTGGCAAAGTTTGTGCTTTTAAATTTTTAGTGTCTGTAACTACTGCATACCCCACCAGATTTTTTTTTGTAGGACCCCCTCTGCATGAGCCATTCACGTAATATGTCACCTTAGCATTATTTAAGGGCATATTTGTAAGATTTTGTCTAGGTAAAGCTAACTGTTTATATGGGGTTGACTCAGCAGTATGGTCATACATGAAAGATGTCTAGCAGGAGAAAGGTATGCAACTTTTTCTTGTAGCAGAATTATTGCAACTGCATGAGGCATTCTCAATGTGAGAGGGTGGAATAACACCACTGAGGCTAAAGCCTGTACTGCCATTGCTGCTGCAACTACTGCTTGTACACAGTGAGGCAAAGATTGCACCACTGGGTCTAACTGTGATGAATAGTAAGCTATGGGGCATTGCTTATCCCCATGTTGTTGCTTTAATACTGATGTCATGTACCATTGCTTACAATCTATGGTCTAAAAAAAACGTTTGTGATAACTTAGAAGTTTTAAAACTAATGAAGAAGCTATTAACTGCTTTAACCTGCAGAAAGCCATTTTTGCTTTTGTTTTTTATTGTAAAATAATTTGGTACCCAGTTTCAACAAAAATTAGTTGTACCTAAGAAAAGACATTATTTCTTTTTTAGTTGTTGGTTTGGGTGCTTGCAAAATTGCTGTTTTTTTTTTTTTTTTTTTTTCCCCCCTTATTTAGTATTTTATCTTTATTGAATATCACATATTCCAGGTATTTAACCTGTGTTTTTTTTTTTAAAGTTGTAACTTACTTTTGTTTACTTTGTGTCTTTGTATTACTAAAAATTTTAACAATGCTACTGTATTTACCCTGCACTGCTGCTGGGTGCTGTTAGCAAGATGTCATTTACATAAAGTAAAATTTGACTACTTTTTGGTGGGGTAGACCCTGCCAGGTTGCTAGCCATTTTTTGTGCAAATATTATTGGGCTCTCACAATATCCCTGTGGTAGTCGAGTATATGTATACCTTTTACCCTGAAATGTAAATGCAAACCAATATTGACTATTAGGATGTATAGGTATTGAAAAGAAAGCATTGCTTATATCTACCACAGTAAAATACTTCTGTTGTGGCTTTAAATTATTTAACAAGGTATGTGGGTCTGGCACCGTAGGTGCTTTAGGTATTACTGCATTATTCACAGCTTATAAATCTTGTACCATCTGCCATTCCCCGTTTGCTTTTTTTTAACAGGAAATAGGGGTGTATTACATGGTGAATTAGGAGTTTTTACTAGTACTCCTTTTTTGAGTAATGCTGCTTATTATAGGCTTAATTTTTACTTTTGCATTTTTTTCCAAAATGTATTGTTTTTTTTTGTGGTCTAAAAGCTGACTTTGGGGTAATTGTAACTGGTCCTGCTGCTTGAATAAGCCCTACATTTAACTTGCCTGTTGACCACAGAGTTGTTGGAATTTTACACAAGGCCTTTTTTTTTTCTTTTAATAAAAATGCTAATCAGCTGTCCTTACTAGATTGCAAGTGTACAGCTGTATGTGTTTGTGTCAACCAATTCAGTTTTGTTTTTATATTTCTTGTCCTGACATTTTTAAATTAGTCTGTTTTTCCATTTTGTTACCCTTTTTTTTTTTTTAAGTCTGCTCATTTAACACTTTTGTTTTTTTGTCAAGCTGACATGTGGCAGTCTATTGGACTTATACAATTTCATGAACTCCTGAGGTAATGAACAGCTTACTACACTGTTTTCCTCAGTATTTCAGCATAAAGTTTGTAATATTAATTTGTCAGCAGGATTTTTACTTATATTTTTTATTAGGTCCTGGTGTGCTACAGTAGTATGGAGTACAATGTAACAAGTGCTGCTGATCAGTGTCAAGGGAGGGTACCTTACTGATGGCTACGTTTATTAGTTTTTTGGTTACTGCCCCTGGACCAATCATAACTAGGTCCTGGCTGTACCAATAATAGGCTTCACCCTCTGATTACACCACAAGAGCATTTATTTGTCTTTGTGCTTTCATACCCTGCATGGTAGGAACTACTGCTATGCCAAATATTTGCACAAGGTCTTTTTCCAGTAAGTTTACTGGATATTTTTGCAGAAACTACAATTTTACTTTTTTGAGTCATACCTGAAACAGGGTTAGTTATTGCTATATTATGGGAAAGTGGTTCCCTGTATAGCTGTCCATTTGCTGCTTTTACTAATATATAATCAGGTGATTTAGAATGTTTTGGTAACTTGGAGGGGTGTATCAAAGTCCGTGACGCTTCTGAGTCACACAGGAATTTGACCTTTTTTTCCTTCACCAGAAGTGTTACTTTTAGTTTTGTATTTGCTAGGTAGAGCTTCAGGCTTAACAATGCTAAATCTAAAATTTTATTTTCATTTTTATTCTTTACATCTGTTTGTACTTTCTCTATTCCCTCTACTACATTCACATTTTCTTTTTGTTTATTAACCTTTCCTGATGATTTTTGGTTATTATCACTATTATATAGTCAGTCCACATCTCCTTTATCTTCTGTCATTGCTTTTTTATTTTGTTTATAGTCCCTAGCTAGATGCCCTTTTTACCTGACTGTAATACAAATACTTCAGCTCCGTCTTCAGCAGTGAAGACTTGTGCCCTTTTTTTTTTTTTTTTACTATTAAAGTGTCTTTTAGTACGTCTAGCATACTCAAGTAAGGCTTGCAGCCTGCTTGTTCAGTGATTTATCATATGCCTTGTAATAAAACTACTAACAGAGGCAATGCAACCTTTTAAAAATGTATTTTTTAATTGTTGTTTTAAGCATTTTAATGATCTAGCATAATATCCATCTACTGTCTTATTTCCCTGTTGTATGCATTAATTAATGCAAGTCCAGTCTGCTCTAAGTTTTCATTTTTTTGAGATTTTGTCTGTTAGACCTTTCACTTTGTTGTCTAAAAATGTTTCAGAATTTTTTAAGCTTCTGTTTTTTTTTTTTTTACAATTTGCTTTCTCAATCCACCTATGTGCTTGAGGTATGCCTAGTTGGTGCTGTTTTTCTTTTGCCTGACGCCCTGCATTAGATTAAAGCTTGTTTAAGGAGTTTAACTAGTGAAAGTTTATCTAGTTTACTATTAAATTTATAGTTGTTAACACATTTTGCAAAATATTTCACATTATTTGCTTACTGCAATTGCATATGCTTTAATTTATCCGTTAGGGGCGGATCTCGTGATCTTTTAGTGCACTGATTTTTTATGTCTTAAAAAGACTGTTACGTAACCCTTCTCTTGTACCACGTGGTATCTTATTTTCCCATATCCACAGTAGTGTCTAGAATGACTGTTTACTTTGCTTTGTTATTCCCTGATCTATGACTCAAGATACAATACTTTGACTCTCTCTCTCCCTGCTATCACAAACCTTAGCAACAGCACAGTGTAACCTGGTCCCTGATCTAAAACAAAGACAAAGAGGGAAATTTTTTTTACCTGAGCCTCCTGCTTTTATTGTTTTTTTTTGGGGCCCAGTCTTTCGCTTTTTAGCCACAGATCAGAAAGTGGACAGCCTCTTTACACACAACAATTTAGTCGGAGGTCTTTTCACTTTAAGAAGAACCATTTTTTTCGGCAGCTTTTTTTGCGCAGATTTATTAGCACTCATGCACTCTGTGACCTGCAGCTTACCAAGGGAATTCCGGCACGATTAGGACCAAAATGTTAAATAAATTTGTTAGAGTCAGACTGTAAAAATCATTGAGTTATTCAAAAACAATGTCAATCAATAACAAACAATAATGCAGGAGAACTCAGATATCTATAACTCTAATACTCTAATGTACATTAGGAGGCAAAAAACCATACACAAACTTGTACAGAATTTTGTCTGCTTTATTGACAGAAGACACCATTTTATATATGTCATTATCAGTTTTGCCCACCTCACTGGCGTGGTCAGTGACAGGGTCTTTACATCATAGTAACTCATGAAAAAGTGCTGAATGGTGTTTTTCAAAAAAGTCTTTTTCCCATGAGAATGTTACAGCCTTGCAAGCACCTGGTCAGTCACGATGACCTCCTGAGGATGTAGCCAATTCAAGGCTCTTAGATTAGTTCGAATACAATGGGTGCAGTTCTTCTTAAATGCCTTCTTTGTTTCTTGCTTGCCAGCTGGACACTATCTCTGATAGTGCGCACAAGGCTATTCTTCTGGTTGAAGCAGGAAGAAGATACACATGCGAACAGATTTATTATTTTCTAACTTTGCAAAATAATCTTTACTTGAAAGACATGAGCCAGGCTGTGCTTAAACGCTGCCAAGGCCAAATTTCTGATTACACTGCAGCTTGTGCTTCAAGCAATAATATGCAAGTTTATTTCTACAGAATTAAATGCATTATATACTACTTTTCAAACTTTGTTCTCTATTATGGATTTAAGTACATTTATTCCTAACTAAAGCACACATTTCTCTATATATTTGACCACACAACTTATATGTGTTTAAATGTTTAAATACACATTTTCCCAAGCAGCATACATTGTAAATATATTTTCTTAAGCAGCATACATTGTAAATATATTTTCTAAGCAGCATGTATAGATTTTTCTAACAAAAAGTTATTCAGTTTTTATTGATCTTGTCTCAAACTATGTTTAATGTGTCTGTCCAGCTTGTTTATTTTAGTTTTCAAAGTTATACTTTGGCCTCTTTTACACTTCTGATATTTTTTGTCTCTGGACTTAATGGAGTAGCTTGTTCGTATGGCAGTATATCCTCTAGACATTATATGTCTAGATATTGATGTTAAATATATATATTTTTTTTAATTTTTTGCATTTAAACAATTTTTCTTTCAAAACTTGCCACATTTCTTTTGCAGGTTTTCCACTGAACACATATCTCCAGTTAATTTTACATAATGACTGCTTTGCTTCAGTATAGTCTGTTATTAATTTTCTGTGCATTGGTTTAGATTTCAGTTTGGTAAAATTATCTAGAAGCAAATTAGCCTTTGTAACCCTTGATGACTGCACATCAATGGTGGTAAAACTTGACAGCAAAAAACAGCCATTTCCTTAAGAAGACAAGCAATGTCTAGAATGTTCCATTCCCTAATAGACTTTTTTACAACCTGAAGCAGATGGTGTTCCTGAACATATGTTGTAAATAATTTCCTTACTAACTTGCTGTTTCTTGTAAATTTAAGTCCTCAGCCACTATTATTTTTCTCTCCTGTGTTTCATGTAAGAAATGTATGAATTTCTCTAAGTCATCAGCACTCGACTTTCATTGTCTTTACACTTCAAGAATTGTTATACATTCCATGGTTGGCTTTATTGTCACAGTTACACAATCTACAGTACTGATGCTGTCATTCAACAAGTAATACACTTTAATCCATACCATAACACCTCCACTTGATTTTTGTTAGAATGTCTGTAATAGTAAAACATTTACACCTCGACAAAACTGATTTCTAATTATTGTTCTTTACTCATGTTTCACAACAATAAACATCAATATTGTAGGAATGTAGCACATTTCCAATAAAAAAAATATTAGTAATGTTCCTAGCATTAACAACCATCAGAGATACAGAAAATGTTGCTGTATATGAACAGTTACATTTCTGGCCTGGCAAAAATCCTGTCTTGTGTTAGACAAATATTGCAATATGTGTGGCAGAAATTCTCTTTCCTTGTGTTGACAAGTACACACCTTACTGCCTAAATACATGTGAGCCAAAAATTAGGCTCAGATGTTCTACACATTTCCATTGAAAAATATAGGACATTTTTTCATGGAGATATTTAACTCCCCAAAAAACTTTTTATTCATGGTGACCTGACTCTCCTTTCTATATGTGATTTGTGAAAGGTACGTCCCAACCCCTGTACAAGCTATGCTACTTAAGAGGACCGTAAGTTCCCTATTAACAGTCAGACAGACCTTGTAAATAAGATCATTTGTACAAACAAGAATAAAAACAATCCCATACTCCCTTACATTAATGCATTCTAAGGCCTTTCTCACATCCTGTATTTTTGCTCCTGACAACCGTAACACTATTTGATGTTCATTAACATCTCTTCAAATTTAAGTATCAGTTCCTCTAATAATTAATTATTATTCTAATTGCTAGTATACCGTTTATGACCAGATCCGAAGAATCTTCCACTTCTAATTCAGTTATATCGGCTCTTTCAATTGTTACAAAGGAATGATCTTCATCGCCATTAGTCTTATTAATCCCACTGTTTTCATTGCATATTAACATTTGCAAGCATACAATTGTCATCCAGTTGGCTTTGTACTTTCACAGTTTGAGCCAAGTTGTCACCTTCTGTTTTTCTCCTCTCTTTAATTTCAGTAATGTTTTGTAAACCTTCCAAGTTCATCGGTGATTTCTTCTTTTTTGCCTGCTCTTTCACTATTTTTTTCTATCTTCTGTGTTGGAAAAATGATGCCCTTTTCTGTAGACTGCAGCTTTTTTTTTCAGATTGAACAATGAGATCATTCCCTGTAACACATGTGTTACATACAAAAAGCAATGTCCATTTTAGTATATATTCTCTTCTGGGGTAGCTCATAGTACTGGCTGCCTGGCTGCATGTATGAAGAAGGCAAGTACTTAAGAGTGTGTGTATTTGTGTTTGTATGTATCTGTATATATGTAGTTTTCTCAGCATTTTCTCAAATTAATCAATATAATTCCCCTTTTCATTTAATGTAGCATAACACAAAATCACTCATCCTTCAGTTGTATGTCTTAAGATTGATTTAGCAGAATACCTGCTTCTAAGTAGTGCAGTATAACGTAGGATCTATCCTTGACTTCCTTCCATGTTAGCCATACCAAGAAGTAAAATGAAATTAGATTTTAAAGTATTTTTCTGTAATAAAAGTCTACTAGGTGTAGATGAAAGGGCTCAACATTTCTTTTTTATTATTTTTTTAAAAATAAAAGTGTAATAATTTATCGCAAGCTACCTCTTTGAAAATTTGTCACTTTTGGATGTGTGGTGCGAACATTTTGGAATATATTATTCATTGAAAATGGACTATTGCATTCTGCCTTATTGAAACAGCGTTCGATTATTTCATTTATTGTTGACTGTTTCAGTACTTTCATACTTTATTTAGTCGTCGATACCTTGGCAGGATGGATTCTTTAGATGAGCTGCCGTCCCTGTTCTCACCCAGGAGGGATGAGATTTACAAGCTTCAATCGGAGATGGCTACTGTTAAAGGTGAACTTACAAGGTTGATTGAATTGTTAACACAAGGAGAGCCTACCTATGTTGCTAGTTGCGCACAGATGTCATCACGCGCCTTAAGGAAGGACGAGAAGGGCACGAGTTTTGTAGAAGTCGGACAGAATAGCAAAGAAAGGAATGGGTACGTACGAGCCTCTCATGGATCCGGAGACAAAGTAGTGGATGTGGACGAGATTCACGGTAGTTGGACAACGACAGGGTCGGAGGTCGTATTTCAGGATTTAGGCACCAAGCCCAAAAGGATTGTACCCAAGAAAACTTATGCTATGGCTTCGAATGGAGCAACTACAGGTACTGTTTATAAACGCGATGCTGTTAAGCGTAATATGGGGAAAGACATTCACGATTATTTATTGGATGAAGTTGACTTTAATGTTAAAAACAATAATAACAAGTCAAAAGTGAACACGGAGTTTGATAGAACTTTAAAAGATGATATTATCACATTTGGTAATAAATTAAAGGCACTGAAATGTATACAATTAGACAACACTTATTTGAAGCAATGTATGGACGCTAATATAGTCCCTATGGGACTTAGATTTTTTAAAATTCCTATAGGAGTGGATATGAATGATGAAAACATAGAAGAATGCAATCAAATGTTTAATAACTTTGGTTTAAGTTTTATGAAATTTATTATATCTTGCAACGATAAAAAAATTTGTAAGTTATTAACTGATGTGGAGGTTTTGAATTAAAAAATTACTACGGACTTGTTGTTTGATGAAATTGAATCGTTATACAACAGTCAGTTCAACTGGGTTGAGAAAATTATAGAAAAACAGTATGACAGGAAATGTAAAAAAATGTGTAGGGATAAGGAACAATACGCTAGGAAAGAAGCATACAAGTGGAGTCATAGTAATAGAAAATATACCAATACTAATAAGGGAGGTGAAAGTAATATGAAAAAAACATTCACTGAACATAATTATAGGGTAGGATATGTGAATAAAAATACACATTCAAATAGGAGGTTTGGTTACTATCAGAAACGGAATGCAGATTTTTTAGGAGAGGGAGACAGACAGTGGGAAATAGAGGAATGGAAGGACAAAAGGTCTCACAAGTGGAGAGACGACAGGGGAGAACATCCTTATGTCAATTGGAGACAGCCAGGAAGGAATCTGGACAGAACATACTAAAGCATAATGAGATACATTATAGTTTAGGGGAATATAACATCTTTAATTATACCAACATTGTTATTAATGAAGGTCATTTTGAATTGTTTGCAAAAGGGATGAAATTCATTCCCAACAAACGCTTCAATTTAGTAGAGAATATTGTAGATTTCAAAAAATATATAAGGAAGTTAAATTTGCAATTGTTATTAGGCAATAAACCCTATAACCAAAGGGGAGAGTTTAGTATCAGGAGCACCTACACCCCCCCCCACTGAACAACTTGTTAGCTACATATGAGATACTGGTTATAGATGAAATGTATACTTATTTTAACAAAAGTAGACGGAATCGGATGAAGTATAACCTTAACTATGAACAGCACAGGCTTTTAGAGGAGTTAAAATCTAACAATAGGTTACGAGTTATGAAGCCTGACAAAGGTGGGGGATCAGTGCTCTATGATACTACAGAATATATTAATAAAATCAACATGATATTACTAAACTCAGGTAATTATGATATCTCATCCATCAACGAAGTTAATATAGGATATCACAAAATAGATTTGGTTTTAGAGGATCTGCTTATAGAAGAAAGGATAGATGCGGACTTGTACAACTATTTAAAAATAAAAAAACCCATTATAAGTACAATAGTAGGAATCCCCAAAGTACACAAAAATATAATGGATCCGCCTTTTGTCTGATTATTTTGGGAAACAAATCCAAAACTTTTATGTTTGGTAAAGTAGTTGGCAAGTGGTTAAAACCATGTTACAACAGAGTTAACCACTTGTTAAAAGATTCATGGGATTTTTTGAGACGCCTAACCCCTGATTTGTGTAAGCCTGACATTTTATTGGTCACTATTGATGTGGTGGATCTATTTTCCAGTATTCCTATTGAGGAGGGGATAAATAGATTCAGTAACAGCATGGACACATACAGTTCTGTAGACCCTAATAGGAAAAATCTAGTGTTAGACTTTTTAGATATAGTACTAAAGTACAATTATGTATACTTTGAAGGAGAATACTATAAGCAGTGCAAAGGGGTTGCGATGGGAGCAGCTTGTGCTCCCATCTTTGCAAATTTATTCCTTATAGATTGGGAGAATGAATAAATTTTAAACAGCGAATGGGGAAAGTATATTGACTTATACACTAGATTTTTGGACGACCTCTTTTTGATTTGGAATAGGGGTGAAGCCAAATTGGTTGAGTTTATGGAGTATTTAAACACTAGAAGTCAGTATTTGAAATTTACGATGAATAAGGATGGGAAGTCAATTTCTTACTTAGACACTAAAATAACTATAGGGAACAAAAGATTCATTTCAAAGATATATAGAAAGGAGACTTTTAGTAATTCGTATCTACATTATAACAGCTGCCACTCCTATAAACAGAAAAGAAGTATAATTAAAGGTCAATTCATCAGAGCAGCTAGAATGACCTCTGAGCTTTCTGATCTATTTTTGGAATTGGACCTAATAGGGAATATGTTCACAGTAAGGGGATACCCTGAAAGAATGATTACAGAGTTAAGGGAATATATTATTGGTAATAGGAATAATAAATATCCAGCTATACTTGGGATGAAAGAAGTTAACACCATGAACCATAACAACACCTTGATGGAAGATGATACAACCAAATACACAGGAGCTTGTATTTTGGAGTATGGTTCTAATACTAGTGATATTATGGCAATAATTGAAAGGCATTGGAACATTTTTAGTGTGGACAAGAACATTTCGGATATTATGGGCAACAGACCCAAATTTGTATACAGCAATGCAAGAAACCTTAAGAGGGAATTTGAAAGTAAACATGTTATGTTAGGAAGAAAGGACAATAGTATAGGTACACAAAAATGTGGAACATGCAACCAGTGTAAGTATATTATTAGTAATAAAAGTATAGTATTGCAGGATATAAATACTACAAATATAAAATTTAAAAAGGGGAATTGCAGAACATCCCACATAGTATATTTAGCTACCTGCACAAACTGCATGTTTTTACGTAGGGAAAACAGATAGATGTCTTCGTAAGAGAATATACGACCATTATTATTGTGTCAAAAAAGGAGAAGATAAAAATGCATTAAGTAAGCATCTCAGGGATAGTAAGAATTGTGATAAATTCCTATTTGGGATATTAGAAATTGTGCATCCTAATGTAAGGGGTGGATGTGTCAAGAAAAAATTAGGAGAGAGAGAGGTATGGTGGCAGATTAAGCTAAATGCGACCGTACTGCCTGGAATAAATGAACACATCTCAATAAAGCCCATATTAGAAAACAATGTTATATGCGACATAGTTTGTGTTAAGAAGGTGTCTGCATTAAATGGACATATATACTCACATTTTTTACATTCATTTTTACATTTATGTATATGAGATCCCAGTTTGAACACACATCATTGCAAACATAAAAAAAAATTTGTTTTTTTTAGATAAGGTACCAGAGTAAATATTTTTATCTCTGAATGCATATTATTTATGTATGAATGAATATTTCCATATAGGGATCATACTTAGTAGTTTTAGGTTTTCATCAGTTTGTTTTATGTATTAAATTATTGTGGTTTGAGGCGAGGTAGCATTCATAGGGTTAATGAATTAAGTATTTCATGGTAAATTGTTATCATATTCTAATTGGTTCAATTTGTGTATACAAGAGCCGATTTTTTAATGGAGAAATGTTCTGATGAAGTCTACTAGGTGTAGATGAAAGCGCTCAACATTTCTTTTTTATTATTTTTTTAAAAATAAAAGTGTAATAATTTATTGCAAGCTACCTCTTTGAAAATTTGTCACTTTTGGATGTGTGGTGCGAACATTTTGGAATATATTATTCATTGAAAATGGACTATTGCATTCTGCCTTATTGAAACAGTGTTATATTATTTCATTTATTGTTGACTGTTTCAGTACTTTCATACTTTATTCCTTCCATGTTAGCCATACCAAGAAGTAAAATGAAATTAGTTTTTAAAGTATTTTTCTGTAATAAACATCATTTCAGAATCAGAAATGAGATAGCTGCTGTGGAGTGATTTAATCAAAAATATATTTCTGGTTAGCTGTCATTGTAGTTTTAGTGTCAAACTGTGAGTATTTGTTGTGTTTCTCCTACGGCCTGTGGTGAAAATTGGCTTGTTCCAAGTCTGACTTTCCAGGTAAACAAATGCTAAATAAATAAAAAAAAAATAGTATTCCAGGAGTTGGGCAAACCCATCCTTCCAGCAGCTAGACATGATAGAACTTTAAAAATCATATATTCAAAAGTGAGAGTTCCTGGGATACTTTGTGTGATGCTGGAGATATGCTACCTGATGCAGACAGATGTTTGATACAATAGCAAAGGCATTTTGTTAGTACCATCAAACATTAAAACATTACAAGACACACATTCCAGAACTTAAGATGTTAGTGGACCATTTTAACATGGTGTACATCCTTTAGTCATAATTGTGAGTTTAAAAGTGAAAATGACAGTAGTCTTACAAAAGTTAAAACAAGTTAGAAATCATGAAAATGGTGATGTTTTAAATGGGCAAAATGATTATATTAGAGGTAGAGTTCAAATGATATGTTGAATAAAGAGAACAAACAAAACTATTCTTCAGAGTTAAAGTGACACCTAAAAGAAAGACAGCAGTCGATTAGTCTGAAATGCATTATTAGAAATAACATCAATAACAGATCTTTTCACTGATACATACAGTGCTACTGTCTTTTCTTGTAGTCTTGATACCATTGAGTAAGGGAATAAAACTGTTATTCTGCAAGTTGTAAACAAAACCAAAAAGAACTGTAGACACACCACCAAAGGCTGCCTGCCCACAAAAATTCCAAAGGAAAGAAGAAAAAGCAGGTACTGGCCACCACGCTGAATAGCTTCAAACCTTTTATTTGAAAGACAATTAAAAACACAGGAATGAGCACTTTCAGGACCAAGCCCTTCTTCAGATACAAAAATCAAATGATACTGCAGTTTTTATATAGCTCTTCAGTTAACATTCAGTACCGCACCCTCCTTTTCTGTAGTGCAGGTCTTAAAGGTATAACCCTATTTAAACCTGGGGTTTTGTATGCTGCTAGCTCAGTGATCCATTTAATTTCATTCAACTCTGTCTCATTAATCACATCACCTCCCCTTTTGTTTTTATTTACACATTGTATAACCATAAACTTAAACGTATGATTTTCATACTTAGAAATGTGCTAGAAAGTGCATTATGTTCATGTTTTAGTCTTACAGAGGACAAATGGTTCAAAATTCTGTTTTTCAGCATGCAGTTAGTTTTTCTTACATAGAATGAACTGCAGTCCTGACAGATATCCAGGTAAACAACATTCTTTGTTTTACAATCTGCATACAAATCAAAACAATATTGTTTTCCTGATACGGGGTGTACATAGGATTCTGCCTCCATAATGTACTCTCATGCTTTGCAATTTCTGCACTTTTGTGTACCTGCACATTGTGTAAAATTGATCCTACTTTTTTTTGTCTTCACTTCATGACATAATACATCCTTCAGATTTTTATTTCTTCTAAAGCCAAAAACTGTTTTTTCTCCCACTACCTTGGCTATTTTTTCATCTGTCAGAAAACATTCCAGTTATGTTTTATTATATCACATATTCCCCCTATATTATTACTATTTGTTAACATTAGCCTCACATTATCCATCTGTGAGGCTCTAGACTGAACAGGTGTTCCATCCTGTTTTCTATGGGAAAACCAAGGCCTAGACCTATTACTTCTGCATTGTTTACTCTTAGTAATACCATCTTTAACTCTATTTTCATTGTATCCCCTTCGACAAAGCTTACTCTCTAACTTGTCTATTTCTTGTTCAAAATGTGTATCCTGCGCACATATACCTGAAATTCTATTAACCTGCCCTCTTATTATACCATTGAATGTACACCTTGGAAAGATAGCATGCTATTCTTCCAACAGTTTTTTCTAAATAAATTAAGACAGCCACCAAAGAGCACTTTAAAAGTCACTGGTCCTGCCACTGCACTCTCCCTCCTTAACATCCCCTACTTCTCATACCTTAATCTACTTTCTGCCCATAACTCACACTTCTCACTAGCTCTCTCTAATCTTCCTCGACTACTCTTTCTACTGTCTTCTAAAATCTGTTATGCAAATTGCTTCAGAGATACATTCTATTGTAATTGTCTTGCCTTCATGCAACTACATCATGATAAAACTGGGTTTCTGTAACACTTACTCCAAAAACTATACACATCTTAATGACATATTTCTTTTTATACATCTTGAAATAGTTATGTTATACTCCTCATTACTGACACTGTAAAACACTGTATTGCTACTTGCCTTGTAATAATCCTGTAACATTGCTGTTTAATGCTAATTTATAAAGAAAAGTGTATAATATGTTGGAGCTTTTCTCACCAGGAGTCCGAAAAAGGGCTCTTCAGCTCAGTCAGACAATCCCAGTCAGCAAATGTAAAATAAACTAAATTAAAAAAAAATGAATAAATAAACAAGGTCATGTCCAAAACTCCATTCTCATCCTTCAGCAATTTTACATCCAAAAAGCCCAAAGCTCTACTGGAATACTGCATGGTGAATCTAAGGAAAGTGGTCGTAGATTTCAAATATTCAACAAATTTTTGTAAATCCACGACCCCCCCCCCATAACAAAAAAATGTCAGCCACAAAACGCACATAGAAAATTAACTTGTCCATCCATGGATGTTGTCTTCCATATATATAACTCTGTTCTCCCTGTAAGCCAACACTAAATTTGCGTAAGTGTTAGCACAGGGGGTTCCCATAGCCATCCCCTGCTTCTGGCGATAATATGCATCTTGACACATAAATATGTTATTTTCTAACACTATTTTAAGCAGCTCACATATCAGCTTAATGTTATCAAGCTCAGAGTTATCTACTTGTGATAATACGTGTTCTACGGCTGATATGCCATAGGTATTGCTAATGACAGTAAATAAATTCTTTACCTCTAGTGTAACTATAATATAATTATGTCCTTCATTCCATATAATACACTCATGCAGCAATGTTAAGAAGTGTCTTTTATCCCTTAGTATACTGGGAAATTTATCTAAAACTTTTTTCAATGTACAGTCTATCCAAATAGATACATTCTCTGTGACCCAACCCCTGCCTGAGACAATATGTCTCATGGGGGGGGGGGTTACCCAGATCTTTATGTATTTATGTATCTTAGGTAGTGCCTTGAATATAGGCACCATTGAATGCTTTATCCATAAAAATGTATGTAAGTCCTCTGACATTAGCCCCAATTGTTTTAATTCTGTAAACCTTTGCTTTACCTTGTCAGCTATATGATTAACCATTATAGGAGAGAGACAAATAAAAGTGTGTTCATCCTCCAGCAGTTGTAAGACTTTTCTCTGATAGAAACTCTTATTCATTACTACTACAGCTTCCCCCTTTTCCGCTGGTTTTATCACAGTATCTGTATTATTTTTCAATGAATTCAATGCTTGCCTGTGGGAAATGGACAGATTAAAAAAACTTGCTATTGCCCTTATCTTCTAGGTAACACTTTACATCTGATTCACACAGTCTCAAAAAGTATTAACAGTAGAGTTACTAGGTGGAGTAAAAGTGCTGGGCTGTCTCAACTCCTTGTTCTGTGGCACGTTTGAATTACCATATAGATTTTTAAGTGACACATTCCTACCATATAACATCAAGTCAAGAATAACCTGAGAATATACCGTTCCTGTACTCAGTACAAATATTAAGCCTTTATTAAGGACATATTGTTCATCTGCAGACAAAAAAATAGTCAGATATATTATAAACAATACAGTTAGTATCACCAGTCAAGTGGATATTTGCAGCTTCTTCACCTCTCTCTGATTTATATGGCTCTGTCTACACTCGCCCTTCTTCTTGACTGGTACAGACAGTGACAGAAAAGATCCCTTTCCCCATCTCAAAAACTTTTGTCCGTGCTTCTAGCCATGCCATTTTCCATGCTGGAAGTCAAAGGTTGTCTTCCCATGGTGTCAGCAGTTGACTCCTGTCCTGGTCGATTAATCAGTTTGGAGGTTGCCATGCTGGTCTCCTCCCCACAAGCATGGTTATCTATCTGCCTTCGTGTCATCTCTACTGGTGCTGCAGTTGGACACTGAGCGGTGGACCTGAACTGTGTATTGCTCAATTCCTCCCTGGTAGTCATGGAAACATTACGAGTACGTGCATGAAAATGAAGGTGACTGCCCTGATAGGTAGATGTTTTCAGTGATTTTTTTGCTGGAGAAGTAAATGCTTCAGCCTGAACTGGTTTCTCTTTAGGCCACATGAAAATGTTGCCCTGTTTAAAATCATGGAGGTAGAATCCTATGTACACCCTGTATCAGGAAAACAATATTGTTTTGATTTGTATGCATATTGTAGAACAAAGAATGTTGTTTATCTGGCTGTCTGTCAGGACTGCAGTTCATCCTATGTAGGAAAAAATAACTACATGCTGAAAAACAGAATTTTGAACAATTTGTCCTCTGTAAGACTAAAACATGAACATAATGCACTTTTCCAGCACATTTCTAAGTAGGAAAATCATAGGTTTAAGTTTATGGTTATACGATGTGTAAATAAAAACAAAAGTGGAGGTGATTTGATTAATGAGACAGAGTTGAATGAAACTGAATGGATCATTGAGCTAACAGCATACAAAACCCCAGGTTTAAATGGGGTTATACCTTTTTAGACCTGCACTTAGGAAAAGGAGGGTGCGGTACTGAATGTTAACTGAAGAGCTATATAAAACTGCAGTATCATTTGAGTGTTGTATCTGAAGAAGGGCTTGGTCCCGAAAGTACTCATTCCTGTGTTTTTAATTGTGTTTTAAATACAAGTTGTAAACAAATGAATGGTGTTTAGTTTTGAATTTATTGACCAGCAGAGTAATGTATATGACATTGCAACACTTCCTTCACAGGTTTTGCTCAGGGGAAATTACCAATAATAGACAATAAGAGACATAGAATAAGAGGCCGAGGGAAGCATAAGTAAGAAATAAATCTTAGGATAAAGCAAAAATATTTAGTCAGTTTTCAAGTACAAATGTCCTCAAAAACATGTTTGCCTTTTTTATATCCTTTTTACCCTTATAACTGTCTGCTTCTTGACATCTTTCAAATCTCTCTGTTTCTCCTATCAATATTTCAGCTTATTAGCTTACATTATAGGTTCTACATTCCAGAACAAATGACCACCTCAGTATTTTTTTATTTTTATATCCGTGTTTAGAAAGGTGCATGCATTTCAGGTTTTAGTAGTCAATAATTTGCCACCCACATCTGCCTTTTGAAAAGGCACTCCTCAAGTGTAGTGAATTTACTGGAAAAGATGTATAGGGTGCTCTACAAGCCTGTGGTATTGAAACTTGTTTTTCTTTTGTTTAAAAGCTGAGAAAGAGGCTCTTGTGTACACGTAATTGTTGCAATATGTATAGAAACAGGAGAGGCAGGCTGAGTCATATGCAATTAGTGAAATGATTAACATTTGTAGTTATACAACACTGATGTTTCAGTTGAATTTTTCAGATATTTAGCTCTTTAAAGAAAATAAAAAATAAGCACAATCTTTTCTAGAAAGGCACACATACCACTGAATGGTGTACCTCTGTAGTATTTGCTACATATCAGAACCAATTTATGTGCACCCATTTTATAGATAGCTAGGCTCAACATTGTCAGCTATATGGCAGTCATTTTATCTCCACGGTAACAGTTCAAATGCCGTAGGAGTTCAGGATCTGTAATATTCAGGTGCTCATATTGTAGACTTTTCTTCTGTATGCTTTGGTGGTCCATCATAAATTATATAGAAACACAGAGTTTATATATATTATGACTATGATTTTCCTTATCAAAAACATGTACTATGCAGGGGGAGGTGTGTGTGTGTGTGTGTGTGTGTGTGTGTGTGTGTAGGTGGAAGTAGTGAAACAATTGCATTTGTAAACTAACAAAGTAGAACAAGTCAGTCACACATGGAAATTAAGTGTTGCAGGCACTATCCTGGTTTACACTTGATAAACACCTGATTTGTCAGAAAGCATGCCTGCTTAAGCCGAGAAAATATTCTTGCTGCTCCTGGTCTTTACTCTGCATCTCATATTAGACATCTGGGATGGTGGCCGAACGCTCTGCTTTGTCAGTCCCCATGTATCCCTAAGAAAGAAACTGTCACCCTGAGACTGGCCATATCCCCCCCCACTATCCATGTACAATCTGTTACTTAACATACATACATAACAAAATTACATTTGCTGTAACTTGTTATTGGATGGGATCAAATATTGTTGTTGCATTGTTATTGCTGTTTTTTAATAAAGGCTGTGTTATTACTTAAAATTACATATTCTGCTCAATCAAAAACACAAAAATGCCTTTACCAGTTAAGGTAAAACAAAAAGAGAACAGTTTGATTCTCCTAGACTCCTAACAAGGTGTTCGCAATAAACAAAAAAGACAAAAATCAGTATATCGAATCCTTCTTATATTACTGCTGCTGTACCTTTGTGTGTTGGCTTTCGGCCCTCAGCTCTACCTCTTTATATGGTATGATGCATAAATACAAATATTTCAGGCATAGGCAATAATTCCCTTTCAGCCTTCCAATATACCGAAACATTTATTCCAATAACGTGTCCATCTTGTTCTTAAAAATATCTAAACCAGTTCTTGCTTTAATGTAATGTATTCCATGCATCTGTTACTCTCTTAGAAAACCATTTAATACACTTCTCATTCCTATATAATCATCTGCATAGGTTGTTTTATGATTCTCTACTATTATTTTGATAATCCCAAACATTCCCAAAGGTAGATGTTTCTAAATCCCCTATATATCTATATGGCTAAATAAGGTCTCTTCTAAATATCTGTATGATACATTATACGCATTCAGATATTTTAGTCTTTCATAACTTTTATTTTCACATTCCTGGATGCCCTTTTTATATTTCCATTCTACTCTTTCCAATTTACTCATGCTTGTTTTCTTGTAAGGTTTCCATATTGTTATTCCATATTCTAGTTTGGATCTAATGTATCTTACAAACCTTTACTAATCATGTATGATTTCTTAGACTTTATAAATCTTTTTTATAGTCTATATTTCTATAACTGTCATTAACCAATGGCTGACGTGATTAGAAAAACTCAAAGCTAGATTTACCCATTTACTCAGGTCCTTAAATGAATCTACACTTTCAATTACTGTGTACTGTACTAAATATTCAGCTTTCAAACTGTGTCTCACAAATCTCATATGCTTAGTTTTTGATGTATATTATTGTCCTGTGTGCCCAGTGGTCAATTTAGTTACGTTCTTTTGCAGATATGCCCTGTCTGTAACACATGAAATCAATTTACGCATTTTGAAGTAATCTTCATACAGACTGTAGAATATGTCAGATGAAAAAGATAGATCTGACAGATACACCCTGAATAAATATGGGCCTAGAACAGAGCCTTGTGGGACACACTGACTGTAAACTTGAAATTAAGCTGTCCAAATGCTGTATGATACTTGCTGTGTCCTATCTGTAAGCCATGCAGCTATCCATCTCATCTAGATAGCACCAGTATCTAGTTGTTATAATTTATTGACTATTTTTTTATGTATGACCCTATCAAATGCTGAAGTTAAGTCTATATAAATTACATCACAGCACACTTTTTCATTTATAGATTTTATATTGTTATAGAACAGCATATTACATATGGCTATAGATCTATTTTCAACATATGCATGCTGATAAATGGTTTCAGGTTCCAACCTTTCCAATTATGACAATATTTTTTTCCAAAATAACTTTCTCCATAATTTTTTCCACAACCAGAAAGTAAACATATGGATCTGTATGACTCTGGGTTTGTCCTATTCCCTATCCTTTAAAGACTGCTTTAACAAGTGCATGTGTCCAACCTTGGGGAATCTTCCCATATTTAAATGACTTTGTGAATAACAAATATAATGCTACTGTAAGTTCATGATGAAGTGTTCTCAGGTCATTATTACTAATTCTGTCTTCTCTGTCTGCTTTGTTTGGGTCCAGTTTGCATAGTTCTTTTTCTTCTATAGCTGAAGTTAACTGGACTCTCCTTGGACAATTTATCACTCCCCATTGTGGAGCCAAACAGCTCTGCATAAGGGATTTCTTTAAGTGGAGCATGACCAACAGCTCTGGGTTTGACATAGCTTGGTATGTTAGGCAGAGATCACCTCTGAGTAGGTGATATGCAACGGAGTAAAGCTGGAGTTTTTAGAGACTGTCAGCATAGGGCATCTGTTTGAGGCCAGTAATCCTCTTTGTGAGGTGTTTCTGCGGCCTTTCCAGTTGTTGTAGATGTCTTGTGAGGTACATACCAAAAAGGGCGTTGTACTCTATAATGGGTCTAATGAGTGATGAGTAGAGGGGAACAATGACCTCATTTTTTCTGGATGAGAAACTTTTTGTGATGAGATGTGCCACGTAGAAGGATTTCCTGACTACTGTAGCGATGTGATTATCAATACCTGTGTCCCAAGGTCTCTTGAAATACTTTCGGTGTTAAGTATACTACTGCCTATGTTGTAGTTCATGGGTACAGAGTTTTTACCAAAGGGGATGACAATGCACTTTTTGGCATTGAGCTTGAGGCCATGGTTTTGACACCAGGCATCTGTCTCAGTGAGGCCCTTTTGTAGGATGTCCACATCGTTAGTAGTTTTGATTATAGCTCCTAGTTTGCAGTCATCTGTGAACTTCGTTAGCCAAAGACCTTCTGTGTTAGCCTGTACTTCAAAGAAGTAGATACCAAACAGGACAGGACCCAGGACTGAACCCTGTGGTACTCCACTTGTCACTGGTCTGAAGTTGGATTTGGAGTCTGCTACTTTCACAGTGTGGGTTCTGTCAGTTAGCCAGTTGGCAAGCCATCTTGTGACATAGGGATTTATACCTAGTTTAGTGAGTTTATCTATAATTCCAGAGTGGGGGATGGTGTCAAAAGCCTTGGCAAGATCTAGATAGGCTGTGTGAACCACTTTACCCTCGTCTACAACTTTGGTGACTGCTTCAAAGAAGTCTATCAGGTTTAGGAGACATGATCTGCTTTTACAAACACAAACTGGGTGGGGTCCAGAGTTTGGAGATTACCAATGTCTTTGTTTATTAGTTCCATGATGATACGTTCCATGGCCTTGCAGACCAGGCTCGTCAGGCTAATGGGGTGGTAGTTCCCGGGGTCCGTTGCGGCTCCCCCCTTGTGGAGTGAGAATAACCGTTGCTGTGCACCATTCAGTGGGCACAAAGCCTGAGGTGAGGCTATGATTAAACATGATACTTAGGTGGGGTGCCAGTTCGTTCTGTAGTTCATGTAGAATGCAGCCAGGGATGTTGTCTGGTCCCATGGATGCTGTGTTCTTGGCTTTGGAGAGTGTGGTTTTACCTGTGCAGCCTTTATTACAGGAACTTTGCATTCTTCCGGTATAGAGATGGGCTCTTTAGGAGGTGAGGGGGGGGGGGTAAAGTTAGCACTGAACCTATATGCCAGGATGTTGGCAATATCAGATGGGTCTGTATATTTACTGCCATTGTGCTGTAACTTAGAGCAGATCTGAGTGTTGCCATTGAGATTCTTGACATAGCTATAGAATGCTTTGTGGTTGTCTTTAGAATCAGTGGCGATTTTGTTTTCATAACTAGCTTTGGAGGATTTTATCAGGGATCGCAGCTTCTTACTGAGACTGTTTGAGAATGCATTTTATTCCTACCCCACATCTTATGTATTTATAAAATGGTTTCCTATTATGCTCAACATCTTTATAAAAAAGTGATTTAGTTTTTATTGATTTTGTCTCATACTATGTTTGTCTGTCCATCTTGTTTATTTCAATTTTCAAAGTTATAGTTTGACTTCTTTTACACTTCTTATATTTTTTCTCTCTCGAGTTAATCAAGTGTCCTGTTCATATGGCAGTATATCCTCTTGACATTATATGTCTAGATCCTGATGTTAAATATATGTATAAAGTAAGTAAATATTATATGTTATAATATAATATTGGAAGTAAATATTGCGGGAAGAAATAGCCAGGGAAGAAATAGCCAGAGAATTGTTATGGCCAGGCTTGTATAGGCCATAGGGCCGATAGCCTAGTACCAACCTATGAACCTATATATATATATATATATATATATATATATATATATATATACATATATATATTTACAGAGAGAGAGTGGCGCATCCAGGAATTTGCAAAAGTGGGGGGCACAGTCTGGTTAATTGACTACTGGGATGGAAGCGGGAAAGTGGGACATTGGATTTAGTGGTTGTAAAAAGATCACCTTAAGAAGCTTTGACATCATGTTAATACTTAGAAGATAGGTACAAAAAAATATATTAACGTCGTTAAAATATTTCTGACCATGATATATGCTAAATAAAATACAGTCTCTATATCAGTGTCATCTTGTGAGATTTTGTAAAAACAGGGTCCACCTCATGAAGGTAGTCACCAAGACATGGATGAATTCAATTCCAGCAATACTACACTCCTTTGCTTGCTGAATTTATCCTCTCTCCACTTGGATTCTCTGTATAGTTTGACTTATGCAACTTTAAATTAACTCATCTACACTGTTTGAACTAGCCATTTTGATGTATTTGTCAGTATATTATTCTCCTGTACCCAGTGGTCAATTTAGTTACATTCTTTTGCAGATATGCCCTGTCTGTAACACATTTATTTATTTATTTATTTTACATTTGTTAACCGGGAAAGTCCGACTGGATACATATCCATTTTCAGTGGAGGCCCGGGGAGAAAAGCTCCAATATTATCAAAAACCTTTAGTAACAAAAACATGTAAGAACAGATTTTAAATAGAAATAATAGTGTAGGTAATAAGATGTTTAAAATATAGAAATGTATTATTTAATACAGATAAAAATATAGGTAACAAGATGTTTAAAAATATAGAAATAGAGCTTCTACAAGGTTTAGATAACAAATTGAGGGGGAGGAAGCATATTGAAAAGAGTTCTGAAAGTTAGCAATGGGTCAGAGATAGAAGACAGTTATAGGTTACTAAAAGGTATAATTGAAAGGAAAATTCTTTGAAGAACTGAAGTCAGAGAGGACTTTCTGTTGGTAGGGGTAAGACTGAGCGATAGCAAAATTCAGATAGGAAGCAGGGGGGAAAGGAGTAGAAGGGTATAAGGAAGGGTTTTGTTTAGTGGAGGAGGTTGTTGAGGGAGGAGTTGGTATACACTTCAGTGAAGTAGGAAAAAAAGTTGGTTATTTTGTTTATGGTTAGTTTTAGTTTCGAAGGGCTTAATTAGTTAGTTACTGTGTTTTTGGGTTAGTTTGGGTTTTGAAGGGAGTGTAAATATTGTTACTTTTTCAGTATCATTTGTGTTTATTTCAGTCTGGATTTAAGCATGGACATAGCCAGAGTTTGAGCATGTGTGTCTTTAGTGCCTTTTTGAATTGAGTCAGGGAGCTGTTAGATGTTATTTCTGGAGGAAGGGAGTTCTATTTTTTCCAGCAGAGTTGGAGAAAAGAGAGTCTCCAGCTGAGTTGTATGATTTGGTAGTTTGTACTAGCATTCTACTGGAAGTGCGGAGGGGTGTTAAGTTGTTATAGGGGGTGATGATTTTAGTTAGAATAGGAGTACTGGTGGGTTGGTAGAGGATTTTATGAACAAGTATGAGTTGGTTATAGTATATTAGATTTGGTAGTTCTAGCCAGCCTAGTTTTTGAAGATTATTACAATGATGGGTTCTGTAAGTGGAGCCTGTGGCGAATCTAGCAATATTGTTATAGAAGCTATTGATTTTGTTGAGATTTGATTTATAAAGATTAGTAAGGATGGGTGAGGCATAGAGAAGGGAGGAGAGAAGATATGTGCGAGCTCTGGCATGGCACATGAAATCAGTTTACGCATTTTGAAGTAATCTTCATACAGACTGTAGAATATGTCAGATGAAAAAGATAGATCTGACAGATACACCCTAAATAAATATGGGCCTAGGACAGAGCGTTGTGGGACACACTGACTGTAAACTTGAAAGTCAAATGTCCAAATGCTGTATGATACTTGCTGTGTCCTATCTGTAAGCCACGCAGCTATCCATCTCATCTACATAGCACCAATACCTAGGTGTTATAATTTATTGACTATTTTTTTGTATGACCCTATCAAATGCTGAACATCTTTATAAAAAAGTGATTTAGTTTTTATTGATTTTGTCTCATACTATGTTTGTCTGTCCAGCTTGTTTATTTCAATTTTCAAAGTTAGAGTTTGACTTCTTTTACACGTCTTATATTTTTTCTCTCTTGAGTTAATCAAGTGTCCTGTTCATATGGCAATATATCCTCTTGACATTATATGTCGAGATCCTGATGTTAAATATATGCGTAAAGTAAGCAAATATTATATGTTATAATATAATATGGGAAGTAAATATTGTGGGAAGAAGTAGCCAGGGAAGAAATAGTCAGGGAATTGCTATGGCTAGGCTTCTATAGGCCATAGGGCCGTTAGCCTAGTACCAACCTGTGAACCTATATATATATCTGTATATATATATATATATATATATATATATATATATATATATATATATTTATATATATATATATATATATATATATATATATATATAGAGAGAGAGAGAGGGGCATCCATGAATTTGCAAAAGTGGGGGGGGGGGCACAGTCTGGTTAATTGACTACTGGGATGGAAGTGGGAAAGTGAGACATTGGATTTAGTGGTTGTAAAAAGATCACCTTAAGAAGCTATGACATCATGTTAATACTTAGAAGATAGGTACAAAAAAATATATTAACGTCTTTAAAATATTTCGGTCCATGATATATGCTAAATAAAATACAGTCTCTATATCAGTGTCATCTTGTGAGATTTTGTAAAAACAGGGTCCACCTCGTGAAGATAGTCACCAAGACATGGATGAATTCAATTCCAGCAATACTACACTCCTTTGCTTGCTGAATTTATCCTCTCTCCATTTGGATTCTCTGTATAGTCTGACTTATGCAACTTTAAATTAACTCATCTACACTGTTTGAAACAGCCATTTCAGTGTCATGTTTCTGATATGCTTTGTGCCAAGTATTAAAATGGAGTACTTTTGTAAATTCAAGATCATAAAACCAGCCAGATGTAATGGCATACAAAAAAAAAAACCTTAGCTACAACCCAGGCAATTGAAGTTCAGTTAGCAGCTTAGGTGCTTTTTGCAGCTAATGCATGGGAGGGTTGACATGGTTTAGCCAGCTCACTTGTCTGCAAGGGGATAAATGGAGTGTATGACCATGGTGCACAGCCCCACATTACATTCCTTGGTGATGACTGTGGACCACATGGGAGAATTGGCTTCAAAGTGGTGCAGCCTTGAGGCATTACATCACCATTTGAAGCAAGTGACATATCCCTGGCAATGCCCATTGCAAGCCAAACAGTGAGCACGTTGCCAGGCTACAGCTGTGGCCTGAAGACCAAAAAATAAAACCATTTACCAGTGCATTGATGACATGCCTGCTCCTGGTCCACTCACACCTCACCTCCAAGGAATGAATGAGCCATAGGGCTTTCATCAAGGGAAAATGAATGTATCAGTATGGCAGCCCTAGATGCTCAGTGAAGGAATGAACTATCACCTTCAAGGAATGAGGGAGTCATACTTCTTTCAGCAAGGGGAAATAAATGCATCAGTATGGTGGCCATGAGAGAAACAAGATGGTGAATAAAGGAATGAAGCTAAAGCTGAGTGAAAAACAAAAACAGGTTCTATGTTACTTTTCAACTTTACTGTTCTGGTTCGGCAACTGTAAAACAGTAAAAAAATGAGGAACTTGAAGAATAAGTAGCTTACTGGAATTATTCATCGTATTGGATGTATAATCTAGTGCCAAAATGCAACACATTTTTTAAGTGCATTTCTCCACAGAACAATATTAAGTGAGAGCATGAAGGTACTTGACTGGCATATAAGTTCATTAAAACATCTCAGGTTTCCTTCTTTTGTCCTTTGCTTGCATATATAAACTATATAGCCATTGCAAATGGTTTGTCTACAATACTTTTAGGTTCATAGGTTCATACTAGGCTATCTGCCCTAGGGCATTTATAAGCCTAGCCAGAGTGTGTTAGGCTTTCGCCACCCATTTTAAATTAATTTTGCTATGCCCTTTTTCGAGGTTAGTATATTGTGCCTCTGTCTAACAGTGACACAGAAGTGATACCCGGGGTAAACCTACGATCTCCCATCCACTCATCAAGATTCCTCTTGAAGAGAGTCAATGAGGGACTCTGCCTAACCTGGACTGGGATTTTATTCCAGAGTGAAGGGAGCCTCTGGGTTATGAATCTGTCCTTCCAGCATGTCCTATTTATTTCAGTGCTGAGATTCAAGTCTCCCGAGCGCGTAGCTCGATGGGATTTGGATTTTCTGAAGTGCAGCATGTCCATTAATTCCAGGTTGGACATGGCTTTATACATCAGGCACAAATCGCCTCTGAGCAGGCAGTATGCCACTGAGTAGAGCTGAAGTTTCTTTAACCGGGCAGCATATGGCATCTGTTTGAGCCCTTTGATCCTCTTGGTGAGGTACTTTTGGGGTCTTTCCAGTTGCTGCAGGTGTCTGGTAAGGTACATCCCAAAAGGGGCATTGTACACATTTATGGGCCTGATGAGGGATGAGTAAAGAGGCACGATGACCTCCCCTGATCTAGATGTGAATCCCTTCATGATTAGGTGGGCTATATAAAATGTTTTTCTAACCACTTTGGCCACATGGTTGTCGAATGAGAGATTGCTATCAACTTGGGTCCCCAGGTCCCTAATTACTTCTTCCGTACTTAATGGATTACCATCTATGTGGTAATTTGTGGGCACTTTGTTTTTGCTGAAGGGGATGACTATACACTTTTTGATGTTTAGCTTGAGGCCATGGCTCTGGCACCAGTTGTCTGTTTCTATGATTCCCTTTTGTAGGATGCTTGTGTCGGCTGGAGAGTCAATTATAGTGCCCAGTTTGCAGTCATCTGCAAACTTGGTCAGCCACAGTCCTTCCGTGTTGGCCTGTACCTGCGAGAAATATATACCGAACAAGAGAGGTCCCAGGACTGAGCCTTGTGGGACGCCACTTATAACTGGTTTGGAGTCTGACATGGCTCCAGCAATTCTAACCATGTGGGTTCTGTCCTTGAGCCAGTTTGCAACCCATCTAGTGACATAGGGGTTTATATTTAAGCTGGTGAGTTTATCTATAATGCCCGAGTGGGGCATTGTATCGAAGGCTTTTGCGAGGTCCAGGTAGGCTGTGTGGACCACCTTCCCCTCGTCAATGGCCTTGGTGACTGTTTCAAAGAAATCGACCAGGTTTAAGAGGCAGGATCTTCCCTTAACAAAGCCGAACTGGGTAGGATCCAGTGTCTGTAGGTCCCCAATATCTTTATTTATGAGGTCCATGATGATCCTTTCCATAGCTTTGCAGACCAAGCTAGTCAGGCTTATGGGGCGATAGTTTCCAGGATCCGTTGAGGCACCACCTTTGTGGAGAGGGACCACTGTTGCTGTACACCACTCTTTGCGTACATATCCTGTAGTAAGGCTGAGACTGAACAGTAGTTTTATGTTTGGGTTTAGTTCTTCTTGGAGTTCATGTAGGGCGCAGCCCGGGACACCGTCTGGTCCCATTGATGCTGTGTTTTTTGCTTTGGAGAGGGCGGCTCTTACCTGAGCATCTGAGATGTCAGGGGGGCAGCACTCTGCTGGGATAGATATTTGCCCTTTTCGTGGGAAAGGGGGGGAGAAGTTTGCACTGAACCTGTCAGCTAGGATGCTGGCAATGTCTGTGGGTTCTGTGTATTTTTTGTCATTTTGGACTAATTCTGAGTATATCTGGGAATTCCCACCCAGGTTCCTAACATAACTAAAGAAAGCCTTGTGATTATCCTTAGTGTCCTGTGCAATTTTTCTCTTGAAGCTGGCCTTAGACGATTTTATGAGTGCCCGTAGTTTTTTGCTAATACTGATCAGAGATGCCTTCCCTTTTTGGGATTTTGCTCTATCATGTAGTAGCTTCCTCCTTCTATTGTATAGTTTGTTTATGGCTGGGGTCCACCAGACAGGACGCCTGCCTTTGGAGGATTGGGTCTTGGTTTTGTTTGGGATTGCATGATCCATGCATTCCTGAAGGTGTTCATAGAATGCGTTTATAAAGGATTCTGCAGTCTGGGCCATATTTTCCACAGGCCGGGGGCTTTGAAGGATTCCACCTCGGTTTTGAGGAGTGTGAAATTTGCTTTAGAGAAGTTTTTCATTGTGGTTTTCTGGGCAGGGGCTGGGGTCGGGATGTGAATATCTAGTGAGATTAGTTTATGGTCTGATCTTACCAGTGAGGGATACACTTCTGGTCTGGAGCATAGAGTCCCCATGTTGGTGATGATCAGGTCCAGTATGTTTTCCCCTCTTGTGGGAGTGGTAACAAGTTGTTCCATAGCATTTGAGTTTATAAATTCTAGGAACCTTTGGGCTAGGGTGTTGGAGCTAGAGTAATGCTCCCAGTCTATGTTTGGGTAGTTGAAGTCGCCCAATATAATGGTGTTTGGAGAGACCTTCATATTTTCCAGTGTTCTCAGGAACCTGAGGATTTGCTCATGTATACAGAAGGATCGGTATCTTTACGTCGGTTCAAAGAGGTTGAGCGATAATTGCAGTTAAGTGCTCACTGTCAATAACAAGAATTGTATTCATTGCCATGGTACCAAGAAGGCTGTACAACTAAGAGGGAGTGCAACTAGAGTATTAAATTAGAAAGCAGTGGGTGTGAGGGATAGGAGGAACACTTTAACTTTAAATAAAAGGAGGCAAATGTGCTGCAAGGAGTGACACTGAAACTTTACACCAATGAATGCAGTCCATAAGTCATCATAGCTTCATATTAGAAGAATCAGTTGATGTAGAACACTGACAATTACATATTTAAATTAAACGGGAGTGTTGCACTGTGCTTATGATATTATATATGTGTAACTTATATGATGCGTAAGTTAGAGCAACTTCAAATTAAAGGTGATAAATGAAGTATAGTACTTATGGCAGTACTGGTTAATATGAAGGGAACTGACACAGCATAGTTTTAAGAGAAGAAATTAATGTTTCCCTCCTTTCTGTTTCTAGACCCCCCCTCCAATTTTATATCCAGTTTTGTAAACTTAAGTGAGCTTGCCGCCTGTCAAATTTTTCTGCAACATGAGGTGCTTTATGCTCTGTTGTAGCTCACTCGAGATTGGAATAAGGCAGTGCAAACATGGTTGCATTTATTTATTTAACTGGCTAAGACCCAGAAGGGGCAAATGGTTCTTAAGTGAGAAGACACAGGGACATTATTGTGATTAAATAACTCACTATACATATGGGGTATCAAACTCAGGTCATTAAAGCTCAATTTATCAGCAGCATGTTACTTTAACCATAAAGCCATAACTATTCATAACACATCCTGCAACCTGAAATTTTAAAGAGAGACTATAGTGGACTAGTGAAACACTGCAGGTTCATATTAAGTTAAACAAAACTGTATTGTTTTATTTTATAATTTTTTGTTCAAATATTATGAGTGAACTGGACCTAAGGTCATTTTTTATCTATGACTTGTTATAATGTAAAATAAGCTAATACACAGTGCTGCCAGTAGCAGACTAGTAGAAGTATAACTAGTAAATAAGTATATAACATTAGTTGTTGTTGTTGTTGTTTGTCTTTCGGCTTTTCCCGGTTAGGGGTCGCCAAAGCGGAACTCCGGTCTGCTAATGATTGGCAGTTGGTTTTTATGGTGACGAGTTGCCAGCCCGACGCCCAACCTTCAATGAAGGCATGCCCATTCAACGCATGTCTTTTGAACTCCCACTTGACTGTGGGGAGGACATGCAGACTCCACACAGAAGGCATTCCCAATCCAAGCCGAGAATCGAACGGGAAATCTTTTTCCTGTGAGGCTACCACTGAACATTAGTTGCAGTCTTATAAATGTAAACCAGACCCAATGGTGTAATACAAGTAAAGGGAGAGTCAAGAAACAACTGACATCCGCAGCAATCATATTCTGTTAGGTGCACAGTAAGAACAGCTGCACTTCAGCTCATTAAAACAGAATCTGGCAAGATTAGACTTAGATTTGAATTCATAACATGAAGATATGTTTTTAATAACAACTGGCAGTGAATTCCAAACTATTAGATCACAAGCTGAGTAGGACTTGTGTAACATTCTAAATAACTGTAGTGGCATTTGTGTTAGCATAGTTAGTGAGCTAGAGATGGAATGGTTTAATATTTAAGAGTTGAGGAAGAACTTATACAGGTTAGGGATATGGCAAGCTAGATTCCCCCCAAGTGACTGAGAGAATTTTAGCTTTGGGGAGTGAGACACAGATCTACAGATATTTTTATGGGACAACATGTAATCAGCTGTAGGTGGAGAAGGGTATGTCAGTGAAGAGTGGGGAGACATTTTTTGAGTAGATAATAATACCCTCTTGGGTATAATTGCCAAGGCGTCTGATGTTATCATATGGGATATCTCACATTAAGTTCTGAAATTAAGAGTTGTCCCAGACTCTCTGGGACAAGCAATAGGTTTAGAGTCTGTTGATAAACTGACACATGCCTGATGGATCCCGGCTTCATTTCCCATGTTTCCCTATGGGTTACATTCCCCAGGCATTACAAATGAGCAGTGAAAGACTGACTCCACAAGAATGTGGGAGGACCACCCAAATCTAAGGTCAGCTCTGGGATGACCTGGCAGAAGCAACAGGGGATCTAGGAGGTGGGTAGGCACAGTAACAGGGAGGACAGCTGGAAGACTAAGTAGAGCTGGGGAGGGGAGGGGGAGGAATTTCAACCCTGCAAAAGTTTCATACTACTTGCTATATAATCCCCTAATGCTGATGTATATTAATAATGTTAATTTTGGACTCAGGTGCATATTATTAAGACTGTATGATATTATATTTAAATGCAATTTTATATATTTTACTATCAACCTATGTTAGCTTCCAGTATTAGCTCTTGGAATTAAAACGTGCATTACTGGTTCCAACTGTGGTAATCAAGGTGAAAACGAACGTAGTAACACTGACAGGAGGTGAACAATTACAGACTCATCTGCAGATCCATTCTACCCGAAGGACATGTATAGGACACTGTGGCAAAAACTTGTTCAACTGAGAGAGTAGCTTTGTTTCTTAGATACAACTACCCCAAATCAATTGTCACTGATTTCAGGACAGGGAGTAGGTTAACTGTATGGTGACTCTTGCTTTTAATCCTAATTTTTGTATCATAGCTAAACAGGGAAAAGGTTAGTTTGCTTTTTATTTGTTGCATTTTTGTATTACCTTAATGCCTTTTTCTATTCTGAATACTGTGATTTGTTTTCTTTACCTTGTGTTTTACTTGTATCCTGCTTTTAACTGCATATTAAAACTTGAAAAGAGACCACAGCTTTGTCTCTTGTGAGTCAGGCAGAAATTAGAACAGGTCAATTAAAAACTCACACATAAGATAGTACAGGTCAGTTAAGGTTAATCATCTGTGAACTGAGGGGGTGACGCTATGAACTAAACCTTCTATTTAAGGGTTAAAATAAAACATTTCAGAGCTTTGCTAGAAAGGCTCACCCAGAATATGCTATACTTTGCTGTGAGGGAAGGATTAGTTTGCTTTTTATTTGTTGTATTTTTATTACTTTATTGCCTTTTTCTATTTTAAATACTGTGAAAAAAAAAATTCTAAGCTTGTTTCCTGCCTTTCCTGTGGGTCATCTAGTCCAGATACAGATTTTCTGTATCCAAGACTGGTTGTTAGCTTCTGAGCCCCCAAGCCTTTCTGTGTTGGAGGGAAACCTTCTAGCTTAATTTTGTTTCTTAGAACTGCCAGTTTTTTAGTTTCATCACTCAAATCTGTTTCTTTGCGCTCAGCACTTATTCAGAACTCAATGTAAGCACTAAATAAGCTACAAATTATTACAGCACTTAACTTTCCTCACGTGTCTAGAGGAAAACAGTTTTTATTACTTAATAAATAAGCACCTATCCAGGCATGTCTAAGGGTCAGCTCTCAGTGTTTTCTCCTGTCTACCTGATGAATCTGGGCATCTTGGGGAAATGCAGCAATTGCCTCATGTACACAGACAACCCTCTCCTCCTACCACCCAACACTACAACCTGTGAGAGATGCACTTATATAGCCAAACTGGAAGCAAAGCTCTCTTCACCCAAGAATGGACTAGACAGTCAAGAGGAGAAGGTAAGCACTTGCACCATACCACACTCATCACATAGTCCCTCAAAACCTACACCACCAAAGCACATACATAGAAACACAAAACACACACCTACATTCTCTCAATAAAAATCTACCCAAGCAACAGGGACCTCCAAAGCAGAATCACAAGCAACCTCCACCTCACAACACAGCCCAAATGACACATAGCCCACAAACTCAGTGTGCCACTCAACCACAGCCCATAAGGCATAACAATGTACCCAACACTCTAGTCATAGGTTACTCTATACTCAGGCACACTGATGTTCCACTCACTAGGCTAAACAAGGAGAAAGTTACTGTCAGCTGCCTATCGGGTGCCAGGATCCACCACATAACACACGCACTCAGGTCACTCCACAACAAGTACAAATATGACTCTGTCATTGTCCATGTTGGTATGAATGACCAGAGGCATACCTCCCTGGACTACATGAAAAGAGACACGAAGGAGCTGTCCGATCTTGTAGCCCAGGCAGGTATGACCCTAGCCCTGAGTAGCATCCTGCCATCACCCAGAATGATACCACAGTACAAGGACAAAATGATTGACTTCAACAATTGGCTAAGCTTCTGGTGTCATTCTAAAAGAGGATCCAGTATCTGTCTGCCTGGGATGACATGATCGACAAACCACGATGCTTTGTCAGAGATGGCCTGCACCTGTCACCCTTGGGATTCTGGATACTGGCTAAGGCTCTTGCCACCCCTAGAGTGCCTTTTTAGGCAAGGCTCAAATGGCAAATTCACCACCATAACAGGTACAAGCAAGCAAAATCTGAGGGTAATGCTACTCAATGCAAGAAGTCTAAACCTCAAAATGCACTCACTCGAGGCACTCTAAAATGGAGAACATCGACATCTGTGCATTGACAGAGACCTGGTTCAAGGCTCCAGAGAGCACCCCTGCATTATCAGGCTATAATTCATACCACACCTTTCGGCCACCTAACCTGGACCGAAACACTAAAGGTGGAGGCGTGTCCATATTCATTAAGGATATCCACACCTCCAGGCTAGTTGCTCAGCATAATGCAGATTATCCGAGTGCAACTAACTCTGGGCAAGACCACAATCCAAACTGTAGCTTGCTACAGATCCCCCACCATGCCCCAGGATTCCAACTCCTCATTTCTTGATACACTGGAAAATATCAGGGTACAACCTAACACCCTAATAATGGGCGATTTCAACTACTCCCACCATTAACTGGGAAAACTACTCATGTACCAAATCTTGTGCTCAATGTTTTCTGGAATTCATAAATTCCAATGCCTTGGATCAACTTATCCACACCCCCACCAGGGGCAGCAATATCCTAGACCTGGTCATTACAAACATGGGCAACCGGTGTTCCACACTAGAGGTCAATTCCTTGTTGGTCAGATCTGACCACAAGCTAATCACCCTAGACATCCACATCCCACCCCCACCCCCCATTAGGGCAACCACGGTAAAATATTTCTCCAAAGCCAACTTCATGCTTCTTAAAATAGAAGTGGCAAACTTCATGACACTCATGCTGACGGACAATAGAGGTATGACTGCCAAATCCTATACAAATGCACTTTATAAGCACTTACACGAGTGCATGGATCATGCAATCCCTAACAGAACCAAGATGCTATTCTCCAAAAAAAGGAAGCCAATCTGGTTGTTGCCTACCATAAACAAACTCTACAACAGAAGAAAGAAACTGTTGCAAAAAAAGAGTAAAATCCCATGATTGGATGAACTCCCTGGTCAGCCTCAGTAAGAAACTGATCCCTCATAAAATCCTCCAAAGCTAGTTACGGAAACGAAATCACCACTGATTTTAAAGACAACCACAAAGCATTCTATAGCTATGTCAAGAATCTCAATGGCAACACTCAGATCTGCTCTGAGTTACAGCACAATGACACTAAATATACAGAACCAACTGATATTGCCAACATCCTGGCAGATAGGTTCAGTGCTAATTTTATCCCCTCTCACCCACTAAAGTGCCCATCTCTATACCAGAAGAATGCAAAGTTCTTGTAATCACGGCTGCACAGGTAAAAAACACACTCTCCAAAGGCAAGAACACAGCATCCATGGGACCTGACTGCATCCCAGGCTGCGTTCTACATGAACTACAGAATGAACTGGCACCCCACCTGAGTACCATGTTCAATCATAGCCTCACCTCAGGCTTTGTGCCCACTGAATGGCGCACAGCAATGGTTATCCTACTCCACAAAGGGGGAGCCACCATGGACTGAAAGTTCGACTGCTGAATCCTACACTAAAGCACTGCACAAGCACATCCACTCATGCATGAATCGTGCTATCCCAAACAGAACCAAGACGCTCTCCTCCAAAAAAAGGAAGCCAATCTGGTGGTCCCCTGTCATAAACAAACTATACAACAGAAGGAAGAAACTGTTGCAGAAAAGAGGAAAATCCCAGGATGCAAAAAACTCACATTTCACTAGCAAAAAGAAAAAGAAGGCTCAAGTATTTTCTGTAGAGGATGGAGCAGAAGTTTACGTAGTACACCCCGGAAAGAAGGGCAGGAAAAATGCACAGGGAGGTAAGCAGTCTGATCAACGATCAGAAGACTTTGAAGGATGCAAGAAAAGGGGTGAATGTTTCAAATGTGGTAAAAAGGGACATTTGGCAAGGGATTGCAAAAAAAATAAGAACGCAACTACGGAAGACAAGAAAGGTGAAGACTGACTATATGATAGTCAGGAATCATTAGAAGGGGCTAGTACAGAAAGGACAAATGAGAATGTGAAAAGGGAAATAGAGGAAGTACAGGAAATTAATGACGGTGAAGTAGAAGATGAAGTACTAGACTTGGCTTTATTGAGCTTGGAGCTCCACTTAGCAGATACTAAACCAGAAGTTATACTTTCGGTGGAAGGCAGGGAAGTCAAATTTTTGTGCGACTCAGGGGCTTCACGACCCCTGATACACCCCTTCAAATTGACAGAAAACTCAGAATCATCTGACTACATATTAGTCAAAGCAGCTAATGGGCAGCTATATCAGGAGCCCCTCTCCTGCAATATTACAATAACTGATCCTGTTTCGGGATTTCACAGAAAAGTAAGATTGTAGTTTCTGCAAAGTGCCCAGTGAATCTCTTGGGCAGGAATCTCATGCAGTTATTTGGTATAGCAGTAGTTCCAACCATGCAGGGAATGGAAGCATAGCGACAAACTGACACCTTTACGGTGCAATCGGGGGGGTGAAATATTTTATTGGTATAGTCAGGACTTGGTCACAGCAGGTCCGGGGACTGTGACCAAGGAGCTGATGAACGTAGCTATCAGTAAGTTTCCCTCCCTCGACATTGATAAACAACACCTGTTACATTGTACCCTATATTTTTGTAATACACCAAGACCCGATAAGGAATATAAAGAAAAATTATTTAAGAATCATACAAATAGATTGGTACTGCATAACCTGTACTGGGACACAAAAGGAAATAGTGTAGTCAGCTGTTCGCTGCCTCAGGAATTTTTAACACTTTATAAATCTAATCGATTACCACATGTTAGCCTGACCAAGAATAAAAATATACAGTGGGCAGACCTAGGGGTGAAAGCCACAAAATGGGAGAAACAAACAGAACTGGAACTGACAGGACAGGGAATACAAGTACAAAAATTGAATTGGGTGACACAGACCAACCCAGCTGTGCACCTGCATTCTCTCGAAGACAGCTAATGGACACTCCTACTGAAGGAGGAAGAAAATGCCTTGCGAAATTTACCAGAGACTCTCTGGTCAACAGGGAAATCAGATGTAGGACTTATCCATATGGCAGGGCCAGTTAATATCACACCGAAATCAGCATTTAGACCACAGAAAAGACAATACCCCTTAAGAAAAGATGCAGAGTTAGGAATAAAACCTATCATAGCAGCATTACTTAAGGGATGGGTACTAGTGGAATCTCCTGATTCTCCGTGTAATACACCTTTATTTCCAGTTAAAAAAGCCAATGGAGAATGGCGTATGGTCCAGGATTTGCAAGCTGTGAATGACGCAGTAATACCAAGGGCACCCATAGTGCCAAATCCACACACTCTGTTAAATGACTTAAAACCTCAACAAAAGTATTTCTCTGTGGTGGATATTAGTAACACATTCTTTTCAATACCGATACACCCAGATAGCCAGTATTGGTTTGCATTCACATTTCAGGGAAAAAGATACACATATACATGACTACCACAGGAATATTGTGAGAGCCTTACAATATTCTCACAGAAAATGTCAAGTAACTTGGCAAGGTTTAATCCACTGAAGGGTAGTCAGATTTTACTTTATGTTGATGACATTTTGTTAGCGGCCCCCACCCTGCAGAATTGTAGGGAAAATACAGTAGCACTTCTATGATTTTTAGCTGCTGAGGGACATAAAGTAAACAAAGACAAACTGCAGCTCTGGAAAAAACAGGTGAAGTACCTAGGATATGTGATATCCCAGGAAGGTAGAACATTAGATGAGGACAGAAAAGTGGCAATCTTGCAGGCACCAAAGCCTACCACCAAGAAGGAAATTATGTCCTTCTTGGGAACGACTAATTTTTGTCGAAGCTGGATTCCAAACTATGCCTTGGAGTCTGCACCCTTAACTGACCTTATATATAAGACACCCATGGCAGCGCAAGATTTGTTACAATGGACATCGGAAGCAGAATCGGCTTTTTGTAAACTGAAACGATTAATAGCATCCTCTCTAGTTCTGGGATTACCAAATTATCATAAACGTTTTTTCCAGACTGTAGATTGTAAGCAGGGTTATATGACATCAGTACTAACACAACAACATGGGATAAGCAATGTCCCATTGCTTACTATTCATCACAGCTGGACCCAGTGGCACGGTCACTACCCCACTGTGTCCAGGCAGTTGCTGCAGCTGCAATGGCAGTACAGGCATCAGCTTCAGTAGTTTTGTTCCACCCCCTCACTTTGAGGGTACCCCATGCAGTTGCAATTATCTTGTTGCAAGAAAAGGTGGCATTTCTTTCCCCAGCTAGGCATCTCTCCTGCATGACTATATTATTGAGCCACCTCATATGACAATTAAATGATGCACGACTTTGAACCCTTCTACTCTGCTACCAACCCCTGCAGACGGCACACCACACCGCTGCCTGCAGGTAATTGAGCAAAAGACACTACCTAAAAAAGACCTCACAGATGTCCCCTTGAATAATGCTGAGGTGACATACTACGTGGATGGCTCGTGCAAAAGGGGCCCTGCAGGACAGAACCTAGTAGAATATGCAGTAGTCTCTGATACTGAAGTTATAGAAGCAAAATCTTTACCGCACCATTTATCTGCACAGGCAGCAGAATTGATTGCCCTGACACAGGCATGTACTTTAGCAAAGGGTAAATGTGTAAAATTTTTACTGATAGCCAGTACGCTTTCTCCACTGTACATGTGTTTGCACAACAGTGGAAAAACCGGGGAATGATAACATCTACTGGCAAACCTATAAATCATGCTCAGTTTATTTTAAATCTTTTAGAATCTATTCAGTTACCTCAGAAGGTGGCAAATGTGCAGCTCACACCAAGCAACAAGACAGAATTTCAAAAGGTAATGCAAAAGCTGATACAGCTGCAAAACAAGCAGATACAGAGGTATTTCTTTTAAATGAGAAATTACAACCCTCTGAAATTTTGAATCTGGATATGTTAAAAACAATGAAGACACTTATTATGCAAGCTGAAAAACAGCAATGGATAAAACGAGGAGCAGTCCTTGAAAATGGGCTATACATCTCTAAGGAAGGGAAACCAATACTACCCTCTAATTTGTTCCGCTATACAGCATTGTTGAGCCATGGGCAGTGCCATATCTCAACAGGGGGGATGATACAGCTGGTGAACCAAGTGTTCATAACGTACGGATTTACAAACTATTCTAAAAGATTTTGTTTAATGTGTCAGATTTGTAACAAACACCATGCACAGGAGGCGATAAAGCCCAAGCAAGGGAGTTTTCCCACACCACCATATCCGTTTCACACTATCTGTATGGATTTCATAGAATTGAACAAATGTGAGAATAAGAAGTATTGCTTTGTCATTATAGATATGTTTTCCAGATGGGTGGAAGCCTTTCCGACCAAAAACCCAGATGCAGCTACAGTGGCAAAAGTACTTGTCAAGGAAATTATTCCTAGGTTCGGCATTCCGGAGAGAATCTATAGTGACAATGGAACGCACTTTGTAAATCAAACCATACAGCAGCTGAGTAAGTTTTTTGGTATTTCTTTAAAAAATCATTGTGCATATCATCCGCAGTCTGCAGGGTTGTTTGAAAGACATAATGGTATACTGAAAAGCAAACTGAGGAAATTGATAGCTGAGACAGGGAAAACCTGGCTGTACTGTTTACCTCTGGCACTGCTGAACATGAGAACTGTCCCTACAGCAAAAGGACTGACTCCTTTTGAGAAGCTGTATGGGAGGGCTTATTACACACCCCAGTGGAAACCTCTCATGTCATCAGACCAGGAAGCTGATTTTACGTTAGCTGAATATATGAAAAAGTTGTTGAGTTCTAAACATCTGTTGCAGTTTAATTCTGTTTCAGGTCAAAAACAAACCAAAACATGGGAAGTGGCAGTGACGCCAGGAGACTGGGTGTGGATTAAAATCGTGAAGCGAAAGAACTGGGCATTGCCAAAGTGGGAAGGTCCTTACCAGGTGCTTCTTTCAACACCTACTGCAGTCAAAATAGCAGAGTGAGCTTCATGGATACATTTGATGCACTGCAAGTTGGTGAAAAACTTCAAGCTGGACAAAGACCTTACCTCTCCATCGGGACCCTAAGCACAAAAAAATCTGGCTACAAAGGGGGGTCAGATCAATAGGAACTGATCCATCTCAAACCCAGTGAAGCAATCATCAGTGCTGGGGTCCTATAGGGCAGAGAGTAAGATCACATGTCCTGGGCGAAGATGACGGAAGCAAGAAAGATCCAAATGCATCTGTTTGGAAGAGCCGGAGAAAACAGGAATGTAGAGCAACCATTTCCGCAGAAATATTGCATGACCATCCTGTTGACTGTATTAGTAATAATAATCTTTTTATTGTGGCCATTTCTCTTCTCAGCCACACAAGTAAAATGAAGTAAACGTGCAAAGTGGCACCCAAATTTCAATACTTATCAGGCTATTAAGCACGCTTATGCAGATACCCTCAATATCTCCAATAGCTGGGTCTGTGCAGCTATTCCTACAGCACATGGAGAAATACCCTTAATACAGATTCTCTTAAATATGAATTAAACCTGGCAAGCACTACTGAAGGATGCAGTGAATGTGACATCGATTAAAAAAGTGACCCTATTTTTACCCAAGGCAAAAAGAGGAACAGTATGCTTTCAAAACTACGGAAAAACAGAAGTTGGAAATAGCACCTGTAATATGACAGTGATACATCACTGTACCGGGAATTCCTGCACCACGACAAACGAAGGCCAGCAATTACAGGTTGGCAATAGCAATGACTTTACTGAAAGGAAGAAAACAGTTGATGAAAATCAAATCGTGTATAGTAAAATGTTCTGGGCTATGACCCAACAAAAGCCCGGTAACTATAAAATTGGCAACATTTCAGTCACAATTCCTGACTGCTACTTCATGTGTGGTGATAGAGCATATAAATGGCTACCAGGCAACTGGTCTGGAAGCTATTTTCTGGCATATCTGATTCCAGCAATACGACATGTATCGACACTACCCCAGGGGAAAATTCAAAATGTTCGAAAAATCAAGAAACCTGCTAATCCGGTGGGACAAGTTGATGCATCCTGGATATATCACCATGATCTAGCCCATGTGAGTGACAAAGGACTGTCGCACATGGATCTGGGTGATGACGTCATATCTTGGGCGGGCATAATACCAGCATATGGAGCAGTGAAATCAATCTGGGAGCTGAGAAAACTATCCAAACTTCTTGAGACAATGAGTAATGTGACTTTTTCCACCCTAGAATTGGTGACTAATGAACTCACAGCCATGAGGACAGTGGTGCTTCAAAATCGCATGGCTCTCGACTTCACCCTAGCAGCAAAAGGAGGGTTATGTGCTTTAATCCAGGAGGAGTGCTGTTTGTTTATTCCTGACAACAAACATGAAATAGACAGCCATCTCGAAATAATTCAGTAAGTGTTGGCCATGACCAAATCAGGACTGAATCCATTAACAGACTTTTTCCAAAAATGGTTCGGGGGTTGGGGCAGCATCTTGATGAACATTATGATTGCCATCTGTGTAGGGGCAGCCTTACTGATGGTGTGTGGATGCTGCTGCATCCATTGTATAAAATGACTAGTTGAAACTTTCATAGACGCTTCAATTTCAAAGACTTTATATCAGAATGTTGAGTTAGAGGTACTGATTAAAAGCTGAAGAAATACTTTCACAAGCTTGAACTGAATGACTCTCTAACTGCAATTCCTGAGTGGAAAATGGTTAAGGGAAGAAAAACTGTTTATGCTTGTTTTGAAAGTCGAATAAAGTATTAAAAGGGGGGAAATGTTAGGAAACTGCATAACTGCAATGCAATATGTAGGCTTAGTGTATTAAAATGTACAACTGCAATATGCAGGTTTAGTGTATTAAGGGTTAAAATGAGTTAATACATTTATTCTGCTTATTCTGTGTGGAAATATGCAGCTGCTAGAAGTTCTGAAAAGAGAACAATGGATGCCTGTAAATCCACCATGGTCAGCAGAAAGTGTATTGAGGCCAGGACTGTACCTTGAATGTATCATATCAGAACTAGAGAAAGAATTGTGAGAAACTAAGTGAAGCTAAAACAAACTCAAGGCCAGGTTGTTTTTCTCAAAAAACATGTTTTTGCAAGACAGCAATTATTTGACCATGTCAGCAGCAGTGAACTTGTAGAAAACTGTATAAAAACTGTAGGCTGAACTATGGAAAATCAGACAAACCTTGTACCTACATGCTTTGTCTCCTCACTGCAAGTAATAAAGGGTGCCTTGCTTGAACCTAACGTGCATTGATCTTTGTGTTTTCCTTTACAGCATTATATAAGGAATAATCATATTTTTAACTATTTTGCACAATAAACTCTAGTGAGGTGGTTTACCTAAGTGTACACATACTGAATGTCCTCAAGTAGTTTGGTTAGTGCAAACTGTTAATTCAGTATTTAACATGAGTTTATACCTTACATTTCAATTAAATTGTATCATATATTTTATATAATGCACTGTTTTATCAGTTTATAATATATTTTCTGTTGAGATACTGCACATTAAATTATTTGATGTTGTCATACACAAAAAGTGTTGCTTCAGAGATTAAAACTATCATCATTTGTGCAGTGGGGAGGGGAAAGTGGCAGCAGTGTTTGTTTACATCGCAGAACACTCATTTTATTCTATAATTTTCTTATTACTGTTTACCTGAAAACTTGTGTGTAACTACCTTGAAGCTGTAGGTAACTGGTAGTTGTAACAATATCACTGCATACAGCATTAATGGTCTTAATCAATGCCATCTTATGTTATGATGTGCACCTTTATTACTGCAGTTCAATGAGGTTTTTAACAGTACCATTACAGGAATGAAATGCACTCAATTGAAAAGTGTCATACTTTTATTTATTTAACATTTGTTTACTGGGAAAGTCCGACTTGGAATGAACAAATTTTCAGTGGAGCCCTGGGGAGAAATGCTCCAGACACATGTCTTTGTAATATCCTCCCTGACACTTTTTTTTTTAAATATCTTATTCCCCTTTGAGTTAAAAATTGATCTGAGTTTGTGAAGGTCAAATTTTAAGTTACAGAAATGTTACACTTGAATCATAGTAGTTCAACATCAAACGAGTCATATACATTTTCATAAAGATAGGCTAAGTGATGATGCATGTGATTTTGAAGAGTGGGTGTCATGAGAACTTTACAATGAGTTGGTTCAAAGTCATGAACTACTTGATACAGGTAATCGCATGCATACTGATCGGGACTTCGATTGAGAGGTTCTGCTAGGTGTAGATGAATACTGATGTGTCCTGGATGAAATCTGTTGTGTTTTTTTCCCTGATTGATTACAGGACTTCTTTTAAGAAGCACTTGTAATCTGATGTGATCAGCCTGCACATATTAGAACAGTATCCTATCCTCTTCCTCTTCCAAGAGTGACACTAGCTTGAGTCTAGTAAGTTCAAATTTCTGTACAAATAGTGGTGGCCACAGATCCTTGCTATGCCACCATACTATGTGTGATGCCCCTGCACTGGTGCAGTAATCAAGGAGCCTTAATCCTCACCACTGGCAACAGCGGGGAACATACACAATGGGAGAATTGCAAGTACATACACAGTAAAGTGCAGTTTTCCTTAAGAGCACACAGGGCCACAATCAGTCTGGGGCTAGTTTCTCAATCTTTCTCCAGATCCCCACTAAGACTCCCCACTGGCACAGCTATAGAGTTGAGTCCTTAGCCAGGGTTCCAAGCCATGTCCTCCAACACTGACTCTGTTCAACCAGTGCTTCATGTCTCTGCCCAAGTAGCTGACACATACACTCTTGGAGATTTGTTTTACACACACACACACACACACACACACACACACACACACACACACACACACACACACCCACACACACACACACACACAGACAGACACACACACACACACACACACACACACACACACACACACACACACACACACACACACACACACACACACACACCTGGGAAAGGCTGGCACAGGTTTACTAGCTATACCCCTTCTGCCCAGATTATAAGGTAGTTATCACTGCCACCAAAACCCCTTATCAGCTACTTTTAATGCCCTTAACAAAGGGTGTCCAGTCCTACTGTGTAATGTTGCTATTAATCCATATAGTAGTCTGGCTAAGCAAGGCTATTTAGGAGTGGCCTGTACAGTGTCATCAAATAGATATGCAAATACCCTAAGAGCTTATATATGTCTCACAAATATCAGTCACAAAGATAGGTTTAAATATATTTTAATAATAAATAATAAAAGAACAAGACAATAGTCAGTAAATCAACACAGTAACTTCAGAGTTAAAAATCACAGGAAGTATTTAAAACAACATTGCAGGACAGTCTCAAATAAATACAAGAAACATCTAAACTAATATCTACTATATTCCCATATATATTTAAAAGAGTTATTATGCCCTAAAAAGCTTACAGAGCAAGGCAAGTGCAGATGGTGAGAATGAGTGGATGTTCTCTCTGAGAAAGTTCTTAAATTAATATCAAATATTACTGCTGGGTTAGCTTGGATGACATCGCTTTTTGTCACCTGACTTCAGTTTCCAAGCTAAACCACCTTTTGTCAGAAACTAACTGAATTTAACATCTCTTTGTTAAAAATACATATCTCTCAGATGTTTGCTCAGAAGTGTGCAACTGCCAGGAAGTCATAAAGCAATAAAACACTTCTGCATCTCAAACCTAGTAATTACTTCTCTTTTAGGACAATACAAAAAACTTCTAGCTCTAGACATTGTGTCTACTACCGAACTGAAACTAAGAGATAACTTTATAGCACAATCATAAAACAATTTAATTTCATCTTATTTTCTTGAAGTTTTGTAAGTTAACTCTGTATGTCCTAGTTTCTACTGTTAAAAAATATATATAGTCACACAATTACAATAGTTTCTATGCATTTCTGTTCTAAGCCAGCAAGGCCTTCGCTGGTAACAGTTTTGAAGCTCAGTACTGTACAAACCCTGTACAACACATAGTTCTGTATAAATCATTTCAATATTCGCAAATGAGATAGAATTATTTGCAAAATTCCAGGTAGCTGTGCTGACAGTATTACTTTCTGTCACACTTCTATATAAATCATATTAATATTCACAAATGACATATAATTATTTACAAAATTCCAGTTAGCTGAGCTGGCAGTATTTCTGTTGTGTCACACTTCTTCCCCTCTGAAAACTCAAGCTAGTTTTTCAAGTGACCCTTGAGAAACATTGCATGAGAGGGTTGGGCCTATCTGGAAACATCTTACCCCATTCCCTATCTTGGGATTCCAGTTACCTTGGCATTGCTGACCCCAGTACAGTGCTGCACTGTCCTATCATATGCCTGCAACCCTAGGCTCCACCATAATAATTTGGGACTTTGATGGCTGGCTCTCTGTAGCCATGGATGTCCCTCAGACTCCTCCTGCCTTGCACTGCAAATACTTAGCACAAGGGCCTCCCTATCATTGTAAGGTTTCATCATGTTAACATGATATAGTCTGTGCCCCTGCCTCCTGCCTAGCAGTTCTAAAATGTAGTTAACATCACTGACCTTCCTTACCACCTTGTAGGGTATCTCTCAAGCTGCCTGCAGCTTGTTGTATCTAACAGGAATGAGAACCATTACCTGCTGCCCTACAGCATACTCTCTAGCTCAAGCATTCCTGTCATACCAGACCTTTTTCTGCTGTTGGGCTTCTGCCAGGTTCTCCTTGGCCAAGCCCATGAGTTCCCTGAGCCTTGTCCTGAGGTTTAGGACATATGCCACAACAGACTCCTTGTGGGATTCACACTCACCCTCCCACTCATGTTGAATCAAATCTAGAGGTCCCCTCACCCTATGTCCATACAGCAACTCAAAGGGTGAAAACCTGTGGATTCCTGGGGCACCTATCTGTAAGCAAACAACAGATGGGGCAAATATTTGTCCCACTCCCTCTTAAACTGGTCTGCAAATGCCCATAACATCATTTTGAGTGCAGAGTTTAACCTCTCAACAAGTCCATTAGTCTGCGGATGGTAGGGGGTGGTCTTTAGGTGTTTCACCCCACAGTGCTTACACAGACAAGCCAGCAGGTCTGACATGAAATTGGCACCTCTTCTGCCTCAATGGAGGACAGGGCCACTACCTCAGGGTATCTGGTAGCATAATCTACTACCACTAGGATATACATTTTCCCTGTGGAACTTGAGGTAGTCATATCCCACAGTATCCATACTTACCCTCTGAAACAGATCCTCAATCACAAAGGCATCAGAGGAGCTTTCATCTTGTCACCTACCTTCCCAACCTTTTGGCACTGCTGACATGTCCTGCAGTACCCTGTTACATCTCTGGAAACAAAATTGCAGGACAGTCTCAAATAAATACAGAAAACATCTAAATTAATTTTACTATATTCCTAGCTATATCTAAAAGAGTTACTATGCCCAAACAACTTACTTACAGAGCAAGGCAAGTACAGATGGTGATGATGAGTGGATGTTCTTGCTAGGTCCAATACAAAACACAAAATGTACAGTCTCTCTCTGAGAGAGTTCTTACATTAATATCAAATAGTACTACTGGGTTAGCTTGGATGACATTACCTTTTGTCACCTGACTTCAGTTTCCAGGCTAAACCTCCTTTTGTCAGAAACTAACTGAATTTGACATCTCTGTGTTAAAAATACATATCTCTCAGATGTTTGCTCAGAACTGTGCAGCTGCTAGGAAATCACTTCTCTTTCAGGACAATACAAAAATCTTCTTGCTCTAGATATTGTGTCTGCTACTGAACTGAAACTGAGAGATAACTTTATAGCACAATCGTAAAACAATTTAATTTCAACTTATTTTCTTGAAGTTTTGTGAGTTAACTCTGTATGTTCTAGTTTCTACTGTTAAAAATATACAGTCACACAATTACAATACTTTCTTTACACTTCTGTTCTAAGCCAGCAGGGTATGCTGTGGTTATATTTTTGAAGTTCAGTACTGTACAGACCCTGTAAGACACATACTCCTGTATAAATCATATCAATATTCACAAATGAGATTATTATTATTATTTACAAAATTCCAGATAGCTGGTCTGGCAGCATTTACCTTGTGTTAAACTTTGCATCAGTGTGATCATGGCACTATCCCTACTCTGTGCATTTTCCAAATAGAGCTGGAAATCCTCACTTACACCTCAGAGGACTCTAACCATTTCCAGCTGACTCTCTGTGGTAGTGCTCTGAGCCATAACAATGCAATTGTACATTTGTTGTTGGGCATCCAATGCTTTACATGTTTCCTGGCATAGCTGTAACAAATTTCTGCACCTGTCTCACCTTTTTATAGATGTCACTGTGGGCACTGTTACCTCTGAATGTCTGCCATCATATTGAATGTATTTGTCTGGGTTTGGAGACACTTGTGTAGAGGTGCATGGGTCTTCTCTCAGTACAAACATAAATGTAATGTCAGCATGTGCTTGACACTGCACTTACTCTTCCTACAGAGTTACTAGCACATTGTGGGGTGTGAGATACTGCTATTAAACTTGAGGACCATGTGCCACTTTTCTCAGGCTGCCTCATAAATATAACTATGTTATCAAAATCATCATCATCTTTAACATCCATTCTGCTGCAGATATCCTCCAAATTTATCGGTATAGTGGAGCTGTTTGTTTCTGCTATTGACCCTGTAAAAATTATATGAACAGATTACTAATAAAGAAATAGCTTACACTACTGTATGCATATTAAGGAGGTATGGGGACACTTACCCTGCACACTGCCTTCATTATCATTCTGTGTAGATGTGGAAGGCTCACCTATTAATAGTAATTATCATGTGCTTATTGTAATCATTCCATGTCAGCATTCAATTCTCTATATAAATATATGCTACTGTTTTTAAACCGCCTGAACAGATGCATGCTGCTACTGCAAATGTTGGTAATGGCCAGTGTCCACATCACCTCTGTTTATTCTATTGCCATCATCTTTTGTGTCATAGCTATCCTCATGGATTATTACTGCCTAGTATCTGAATTGCTTGGCTACTGCTACATACCTACAATCAACTGCATTACTAGCTGAGTTAAGTACAAACTTGCAGTGTTAAAGATTGTACTGCATTTTATTTTTTCTCTATTTAATTGTTTCATTTAATATTGTGGTCTGTGTCTCTCTGTAGTTATTTATTTTCTATTTAATTGTTTCATAGAATACTGTGGTCTCTCTCTCGCTCTCTCTCTGCAGTTAGTTACCTGCCCTCCCTCCCTGTACTTGTTCTGGTGGCTTTGGAATTGCCCGCTCCTCCTATAAATTTGTGTTTGAACACTCCTCCTGGGTCTATCTCATTTGCTCACTCAACCGAGTACAGTGAGATCATGTTTTGACTTCAGACACTCCTATCAGTCCCATCTGTTCAGCTCTGTCCCAGCCCTATTCCAGTCTAGTGTCACTAGCTCATTCTACCTAATACAAAGAGAACGTTTGTGAAGGGCAAGCCACTTAGGTCCTTAATTTTGAATTATCTTCCGTTTCTCCTTTCTCCCTTTCCACTTTCCCAAAAAAAAAATTTTTTTTTCTAAGCTTGTTTCCTGCCTTTCCTGTAGCTAGTCTAGTCCAGACACAGATTTGCTGTAACCAGGACTGTTTGTAAGCTTCTGAGCCCCCAAAGCCTTTCTGTGTTGGGGGGAAGCCTTATAGCTTATCAGTGGGAGTGGTAAGCACTATGTAGCCTATCTATCACAAGATCCATCTACAAATTCTTAGTTGTAGCACTTGAATTTGTTTATTCGTGCTCAGCACTTGTTGAGAACTTGTTAGCACTAAATTAGCTACAAATTACTACAGCACTCAACCTTCCTCTTTAACTAGAGGAAAACAGTTTTTGTACTTACTTTCCTCACTTGCTTAGAGAAAAACAGCTCTTATACTCACTTTCCTCACTTGTCTAGAGGAAAGTAGTTTTTATTCAGGCATGTCCAGGGGTCAGCTCCCAGTGTTCTCTCCTGTCTAGCTGATGAATCTGGGCATCTTGGGGCAATGTAGCAATTGCCTCATGTACACAGACAACCCTCTCCTCCTACCACCCAACACCACAACCTGTGAGAGATGCACTTATTTAGCCAAACTGGAGGTAAAACTGTCTCCAACCAAGACTGAACTTGACAGTCAAGAGGAGAAGGTAAACACTTGCACCACACCACACTCATCACATAGTCCCACTAAACCTACACCACCAAAATCCACACATAGAAACACAAAAACATTCACAGAGGCTCTCAATAATAATCTGCTCAAGCAACAGAGACCTCCAAAGCAGAAACGCAAGCAACCTCCACCCCCAAACACAACCCAAATGACACATAGCCCACAGACTCAGTGTGCCAATAAACCACAGCCCATAAGGCAAAACAACGTACCCAACACACTAGTCATATGTGACTCTATAGTCAGGCACACTGATGTCCCACTCACCAGGATAAACAAGGAGAAGGTTACTGTCAGCTGCCTGTTGGGTGCCAGGATCCGCCACATAACCCATGCACTCAGGTCACTCTGCAACAAGTACAAGTATGACTCTGTCATTGTCCATGTTGGTGTGAATGACCTGAAATGCTACCTCCCTGGACTACATGAAAAGAGACATGGAAGAGCTCTCCGATCTTGTAGCCCAGGCAGGTATGACCCTAGCTCTGAGTAGCATCCTGCCATCTCCCAAAATGATACCACAGTACAAGGACAAAAAGATTGACTTCAACAATTGGCTAAGCTTCTGGTGTCATTCTAAGGGGATCCAGCATCTGTCTGCCTGGGACGACATGGTCGACAGACCATGATGCTTTGCCAGAGATGGCCTGCACCTGTTGCCCTTGGGATTCTGGATACTGGCTAAGGATCTTGCAGCCCCTATAGTGCCTTTTTTAAGCAAGGTTCAAATGACAAATTTACCACCGTAACAGGAACAGGCAAGCAAAAACTGAGGGTAATGCTACTCAATGCTAGAAGTCTAAATCTCAAAATGCACTGACTTAAGGCACTCCTTAAAATGGAGAACATCGATATCTGTGCAGTGACTGAGACCTGGTTCAAGGCTCTAGAGAGCATCCCTGCATTACCAGGCTATAACTCATACCACACTTTTTGGCCATCTAACCTGGACCAGAACACCAAAGGTGGAGGTGTGTCCATATTCATTAAGGATATCCACACCTCCAGGCTAGTTGTGCAGAATAATGCATCCGAGGTTATCCAAGTACAACTAACTTTGGGCAAAACTGCAATCCCAAATTGTAGCTTGCTACAAATCCCCCACCATGCCCCAGGATTCCCACTCCTCTTTTCTTGATATACTGGAAAATATTAGGGATCAACCAAACACCCTAATAATGGGAGATTTCACCTACCCCACCATTAACTTGGAAAACTACTCATGTACCAACTCCTTTGTTCAACACTTTCTGGAATTCATAAATTCCAATACCCTGGATCAACTTATCCACATCCCCACCAGGGGAAATAATATCCTAGACCTAGTCATTACTAACATGCGTGACCAGTGTTCCATACCTGAAGTCAACTCCTCATTGGTCAGATCCAACCAGAAGCTAATCCCCCTAGATATCCGCATCCCGCCCCCACCCGCCATTAAGGAAATCACAGTAAAAAATTTCCCCAAATTCAACTTCATGCTTCTTAGGACAGAAGTGGCGAACTTCATGACACCCATGCAGATGGACAATACAGTTATGACTGCTGAATCCTACACAAATGCACTCTATAAGCACTTACAAGAGTGCATGGATCGTGCTATCCCAAACAGAACCAAGATGCCATCCTCCAAAAAAGGAAGCCAATCTGGTGGTCCCCTACTATAAACAAACTTTACAACAGAAGGAAGAAACTGTTGCAAAAGAGAGTAAAATCCCATGATTGGAGGAGCTCTCTGGTCAGCCTCAGTAAGAAGCTGAGACCCCTTATAAGATCCTCCAAAGCTAGTTATGAAAACAAAATCACCACTGATTCTAAGGGCATCTGCAAAGCATTCTATAGCTATGTCAAGAATCTCACTGGCAACACCCAGATCTGCTCTGAGTTACAGCACAATGGCATGAAAATTACAGACCAAACTGATATTCCCAACATTCTGGCAGATAGGTTCAGTGCTAACTTTACCCCCCTCTCACTCCCTAAAGGGCCCATATCTATACAGGAAGAATGCAGAGTCCCTGTAATCACATCTATGCAGGTAAAAGCTGCACTCTCTGAAACCAAAAACACAGCATCCATGGGACCGGACAACATCACAGGCTGCATTTTACATGAACTTCAGAATGAACTGGCTCCCCACCTAAGCACCATGTGCAATCATAGTCTCACATCAGGCTTTGTCTCCACTGAATGGTGCACAGCAACAGTTATTCCACTCCACAAAGGAGGAGACACCACTAATCCTGGGAACTATCGCCCTAATAGCCTGATGAGCCTGGTCTGCGAGACCATGGAACGTATCATCATGGAACTCATAAGCAAAGACATTGTTAACCTCCAAACTCTGGATCCCACTCAGTTCGGGTTTGTGAAAGGCAGATCATGCCTTCTGAACCTGATCGACTTCTTTGAGGCAGTCACCAAAGCCACAGACAAGGGTAAGGTGGTTCACACAGTCTATATTGACCTCGCCAAGGCTTTCGACACCATCCCCCATTCTGGAATTATAGCTAAACTCACTAAACTAGGTATAAATCCCTACATCAAAAGATGGATTGCCAACTGGCTCACTGACAGAACCCACGCTGTAAAAGTTGCAGACTCCAAACCTGACTTCAAACCAGTGACAAGTGGAGTACCACAGGTTTCAGTCCTGGGACCTCTCCTGTTTGGTATCTACTTCTCTGAAATACAGGCTAACATAGAAGGCCTCTGGCTAATGAAGTTCGCAGATGACTACAAACTAGGAGCCATAGTCATGTCCCTAAATGATGTGGACATCCTACAGAAGGGCTCACTGAGACAGATGCCTGGTGTCAGGCATGGCCTCAAGCTCAGTGCCAAAAAGTGTATTGTCATCCCCTTTGGTAAAAACTCTGTACCCATGAACTATCACATAAATGACAGTCTACTTAACGCTGAATGTGTGATAAGAGACCTTGAGACCCAGGTGGACAGTAGTCTCTACTTTGATAATAACATCACCACAGTAGTCAGGAAATCCTTCTATGTGGCACACCTCATCATAAAAGGGTTCTCATCCAGGAAAAAAGAGGTCATTGTTCCCCTCTACTTGGCACTCATTAGACCCATTATAGACTACAACACCCCTTTTGGAATGTACCTCACAAGACATCTGCAGCAGCTGTAAAGGCCACAGAAGTACCTCACAAAGAGGATTACTGGCCTAAAACAGATTGGCCTAAAACAGATGCCCTGCACTGACCATCTCAAAAAACTCCAGCTTTACTCTGTAGCATATGCCTACTCCAAGGAGATCTCTTCCTAACATATAAATCTATGTTAAACCCAGGGCTGTTGGACATGCTACACCTAAAGAAATCCCAATCCCTCTGAGCTACATGCTCAAGGGACCTAAACTTTGTGACCACAATAAACAGGACAGGCTGGAGGGATAGATTCCTGTCCCAGAGACTTCCTATACTCTGAAACAAGCTACCCATCTATGTCAAGCAAAGTTCCTCATTAGCACTCTTCAAGAAAAATCTTGATGAGTGGATGGGAAATAGGAAATATTTATTTATTTATTTTATTATTTTATTTGCATTTTTTTAACCAGGATAGTCCACTGGGCCCGAAGAACCCGTTTTCAATGGGGTCCTGGGGAGAAAAGCTCCACATACAGATTACACAAGGATGAGGATATACATATACATTATATCTGAGTTAAACATTGTACAATGCATGTGATTAAACATGTAGAGAGAGCTAAAAAACAGAGGTTATACGGGCTATGCTATATATATATATATATATATATATATATATATATATTTTTTTTTTTTTTTTTTTTTGAGGAGAGTCAGTTCGTATGCTGGTAGCCAATGAGTAATGCTACCTGGGATTTTGAGTGACAGAAGAGAAACATAGTAGTGTAAAGAGTAGGTTATGAGGGGTGAGATCAGTATACTGGTAGCTCAAGAGTAGTGCTACCTGGGGTATAGAGTGAATGAAGAGAAAGAGTAGTAGAGTAAAGAGTAGGTTATGAGGGGTGAGAGCAGGAGCATGCCCATGTGGAGGTTAGATGGGAGTGGAGTGATTTTTTAAAGGATGGGAGGCTTGTACTGGTACGAATGGAGGGAGGAAGGGAGTTCCATAAGCATGCTAGTGAGAAGGACAGGAGGTTTTGTCCAGGAGGGTGGAGGGGTCTGTGAATTTCTATGAGGTTTTGATTGTTTGATCTTTGATGTCGTTGAGTGTGGTGCATTTTAAAGGTAGAAGAGAGTGCGGGGCAGAGGGATGGCTGGAAAATCAGTTTGTGAGCATATGTGAGTTGGGTGTAGGAGAGGTAGTTGGGTAGTTCTAACCAGTTCAGTTTGTGGAGTGGTTCACAATGGTGGGTTGATGATTTGTTACAAGTGGCGAATTTGGCAATTTTATTGTAACAAGAGGATAGTTTGTTTTTGAGGGAGGATTGTAAGTTAGAAAGAAGAGGTGCCCCATAGAGAAGGGAGGGTAGGAGAAATGTTGTAGAGAGAGTAATCTTAGTAGCTGAGCTGAGGAATCGATTGTGACGGTAGAGCATAGCAAGTTTTTGGTGGGTTTTCTTTATGTTTTGTAGTAGATGGGAATTGAATTTAAGCTTGTCATCAATTTGAACTCCTAATAGTTTGGTTTCTGATACAAGCTCAAGGGGGGATGTTATTTTGGCTGGAGATGGAGAATGATTTATGATCAATGTTAGTGGTTTTTGAAGGAGTAAATATCATGAGTTTGGTTTTAGCAGCATTAAGAGCTAGATGGTTGTCTTTCATCCACTTTTCAGTGTTGGAGAAGGCTTCCTGGGTTAGCTTTACAAGAGTTGAGATAGATGAGGCAGCGCAGATGATTGTGGAATCATCTGCATATTGTATAATGTTAGCCTGAGGGATAGTGTGGAAAAAGTCATTGATGAAAATATTAAAGAGAAGGGGGCTCAGAATAGAACCTTGTGGAACACCTGTATGGGTATTCAGAAAGGAGGATGTAGCTTTTTTCCACTTGACTGCTTGTTGTCTATTGGAGAGATAGCTGTTAAACCAGTTGAGTGAAGAGACAGAAAGGTTTAGATTAGATAGTTTAGTAAGAAGTAGGTTATGGGAGATAGTATCAAAGGTCTTAGAAAGATCGAGAAGAATGGTAGATACAATGAGTCCAGAATCTCTAGCTTTATTCACAGTTTCAAGGAAGGATAGAAGGGCTGTCATAGTACTATGATGGGGTCTGAATCCGTGTTGGGTAGGAGTTAGTAGATTGTTGTCCAAGAGATGGGGAAGGAGTTGAAGGTGGATACATTTCTCAAGGACTTTAGAAATGGGTGAGAGGATGGCTATGGGACAGAAATTGGAGATGTGAGTATTATTTCCTCCTTTGTGTAGAGGGATGATGTAAGCTTTTTTCCAGGTTTCGGGAACTAAACCTTCTTGGATAGAGCCGATTGATGAGGATATTGATAGGGAGGGCAATGGCATCAGCAGCTATACTGAGGTAGTATGAGGGAATGTTGTCAGGGGCATTGGTACATGGTTTTAGTTTCTGTAGGAGTTTTCTTATAGTAGAAGTAGGAGTAGTTTAATCAAAATGGAGGGAGTTGGGATGGGAATGAATGAGAGAAAGGAGTCGGAGGGGAGATTGGTTGTGAGTAGAGGGGTAGGGGTTGGATTATTAAGTGTAAAAGAAGAAGTAAGTTTAGAAATGGAGTCTATGAAGAAAGAATTGAATTGGGTAGCAAGATCCGTGTTTTGTATATCTGGGCTGGGGTTTGGGTTTTCTATAGTGCCAGGTTTTAAGAGTGAAGTTATACCTGTCCAGAATTTTTGTGGGTTTGTTTTATGATTGTTTTGAAGTTGGATAAAGTAGTTTTGGCGGTCTTTTGAGATAAGCTTTTTTACTGAGTTATGAATAGTTTTGTATTTATTGAGGTTAGATGTGGATTTGTTTTGCTTGTTGTGCCCATGTTTTATCTCTAAGTCGCATGGTAGTAAATGTATTTTTTGTTAACCAGGGGGTGGTTTTCCTTTTTATTCTTTTGGTTATTAAGGGAGCATGATTATTTAGGATGTCTAGGAAGATAGTATTGAAGTGAGTTACTGCATTTTCAAGTGGTAGGGTTTTTAAGGGAATCCAGTTAATAGATTTAAGGGAGCTGGAGAAAACTTCAGGGTTAAAGTTTTTATGGCATCTTTTAGTTATGTAGTTATGAGTAACTTGTAAGGGAGTTGGTAGACGTCTAGTGAAGATGGGAAGATGATCACTGAGGGGGTCAGGAAGGGTTCCACTGTCAGTGTAGTTATGGGGATGGGAGACTAGAATCCAGTCCCTGACTAAACACTCCTGATAGTCTCCTTACTGCTGAAACTATCCTTCCCTACCTACTGTTGTTCCTGATTACCTGCTGTACTTTTACTCTGTCCACTAGGTGGCAGTGCATTCTAGCCTTTGTGCCCTCACTCTCACGCCAGTTATTGCTAGTTTCAGCTCTTATCACTCTCTATTTGCTCCTAGTCCGTACTCTTCTCATCCTCTACCTACCTATCTTACACTTTAGTTCTGTTTGCTTCCCCTTTTCACTATCCTCTTTCCCATACCTTACCCGCTTTACTAAGAAGGTAAAAGTACAGCAGGTAATCAGGAACAACAGTAGGTAGGGAAGGATAGTTTCAGCAGTAAGGAGACTATCAGGAGTGTTTAGTCAGGGAGAGGAGCCTGGCTGTTGGCTTTTCTGTCTCAGTGGGAAAGTTAGTTTACACAGCTTTAATCACAAGACAAAATACAATGGGTCTGCTTTCAATAAGGGTCAATCGAGAAACATACTTTGCAATGTCTGTGCAAACAGAAGAAAGCACTGGGCAGTAGAGACAAAAGGTCCAATATGGTGAGACTTGAAGTGGATCAGAGGGTCCTTAGAAGCCAGGTAGGTCCTTAAATTGCAAGGTAGAGATAGAATGCTTTTGGCTCTGTGTTTGTGTGGAGTTTGGATCACCATCCAATGGTGAATGGCTCGTACTTTCTTCAGATAACTCCATGCAATGCCACTTAAACATGCTGCTCTGCAGTACTGTCTCCGTCCACCAGGAGATGATCACGGCGCACCAAAGCTGCCCTTGCATATGTGTTTCAACGAAAAATATGCAAAATACAGTGGTTTCCCTTTAAACTTGTTAGTTGCGGCATTAATTCTAATTCAGGGCAAAATGTAGTTTCGTTGTAGGATACATACCCATCTGTCCCTGATTTTAACAGAAATGTTAGCCCTGTCTCTTTTAATTACTCCAAAACCGATGACTTTTGGAGAAAATGTGGTGAAGTACTAACGCTAATTAGACTTATACACTTCTTTTACTTCAGAAGAAGAGGAAGGCCTAAGATATGGTTTATGGATGTGGTGAGAGAGGACATGCAGGCGGTTGGTGTGAAATACACCCCAGGGATCACTTCTGTGGCTCTGCTTGACAGGGCCACAGGAAATTAAGTTTCTTGGGTGGCATAAGCCAGGGAACCTTGTTGGCTAGTCTTACTTAGGCCCTTGGGCCGATAGCCTAGTACCTACCTATGAACCTATGGATGGAGAGGAGGTATTTCTCATCTGGTGGCAAAGAGATAATTGGAGCCACACCCCAGTACCAGTATGGGCAATTGCATTCTGCTTTGCCTTGCTTCTAGCATGTCATACCATATCATTTGCCCTCTTCTTGCACTGTGTTAATGTGCCATTTCTTCTCCTAATTGCATTAATGTCCAAGACAACTAGGGCTCTCCTTTACCAAATGGTCGTTTAGCATATGTCCTAAGAGTTTTCATGAAGATGCAGTTTCCCTGATGGCTGAAGTTGTCCTTTCTCTGCCCTTATCCCTAGTTCTGCATTATTATTTTACATGAAAAAAAATGCAGTCATATAGAAAAACAATGTGATCTAATCTGAAAATCCACAAAACGGATTGAGGCAGGCAAAGTAGTACACACCAACAAACGTAGGTAATATCCTTTAATACTGTTAAGCGCTTTTCGTTTGAGACTGTGCTCAAACTTCATCAGAAAAAATAATGACACAGCTCACAAGTATAAATACTGGGTGAGTTTACAGCTCACATAAGCAATAAGTCTATTAAACAATTAAACAATTAAGAACTGTTGAGAACCAATGTGATCTAATCGCCAGTTTAAAGACACAAAAATGAAAACATTCCTATCATCCTCATAAAAAGGTAGGTGACACTACCCTCATACATTTATACATATATAAAATCTCACTCTAGCCAAGTAAAGCTGTGCAACAGTAATTTCTACACTATCATAAGTACAATTCAAACAGCAACACAATCAGTTTGGTAAAAGATTATCCTTCTCCTAGCCCCTACCACTGTCTTGTATTTATAAAACTGTCATTTTTCATTCTTGAGTGACACCTAGAAATCTCACATTGTTGAGCCAACAAAACATCCTTACCACTTCAATATTACTGGATTTCTACCGTGTATGCTCAATCACTAAATGACACCAAAGTAAATGATTTTCTCAGTGATCACTGATCTCTAATCATTTCCAGTGTTGCTGTAATTATTTTCAATTTTCAAATGACAACTTTTCAGTAAACCCTTGTAATATTCCATTCATATCAGTAATACAAACATTTTTTGAAGTTAACTCAATAATTTTACATAAGTTTAAAGTTAGTCGCATTAGTTTACAATACTTGTATTATTTTTTCCTACTTTAAAAAGTTTCCTAAGTCATTTGTCAATTTACTCAAGTAATTGCAAGTTAATAAGGTGGTGTGTTTTTAAACAATTTCATGCAAATTCAAGTCTTTTTATGCAATGTGTATATTTTTTTTATTTATTTTTTTTTAACATTTGTTAAACGGGAAAGTCTGACTTGGAACAAAGCCAATTTTCAGCGGAGGCCCTGGGAGAAAGGCTCCAGATGCATGTCTTTGTAATAATATATTAAAGTAAAATGTATATAAATTAGGCCCTTTTATGTTTCTCTCTAGGAATCGCAGTAATAGAGGTATGGCCCCTTATACAAGCGAGTCATTCTCATCTGTTCATGAACACGATCTCAGCTTAACATGAAAAAGCTGGGGGCAGCAGCAGAATCCATAGCAGTCTTCAGCAGTATCCAGCATGCTATGGGAATGCATGGATAACCTCAAATATGCTCAAAGCAGACAATATAAAAAAAATGGAGTCATATGCTTGAGAGTTTGCACAACCATGTATAATCTCTGACCATATAACAACCTCTGGTACATCTTCTCATGTCAAACCATACAATGTTTAATAAAAATTGGTACTCACACACACAGGAATATTTATTTGTGCAAAAGCCCCCCCAAAACATTATAATAATAATAATAATAATAATAATAATAATAATAATAATAATAATAATATTGCTGCTCTACTGCATGAATTAATGACACTCAGGTGTAATACTCTATAAAAACTAACTAAGGCAATACCCAGCAAATGGAAGTAATATAAACAATAATGATGATTGCATACTAATTTTTATCCCCATATTAAGGAAATATGAATGTATTCCTTTAAAAACAAACATGTATGTGGCCAAGCATTTTTTGGTTTAACCAAAACTTCCAATAATAACAGTACCTGGTATAATGCCACTGATAGTTAACTAGGTATGGTTAAGATGATGTCAGTCCCCAGATGGAGTTGATCTAAACTGTGAATCATAGTCCTTCCAATACATTCTTTATTCTGGTTCTGGCACTTTGAATGATGTAGCACCTGTGAATGCACAAGGCCACACTCTAAGATGGTCAGAGATAAACCAAAATTATGGTCTACCTTCTTAGCGATTCTTACCTGGATAACATCCAGGTTTGCATGTGTGGTTCTGAATAGAAAAAAGATATGTGGCAGGAGTGTAATGAGCACCTGTCAACTCTGAGAGGGAGCATCTGCTCCAACCACCAGTGCCACCACATGTACAATGACCTACAGAAGAGTAGGCCTGACTAGCTGACTGAGTAGTTTGACCAGGTAGCAGTGAGGAGGCCAGAGTTCTATAGTAAGTATTATTTTTTAGTTGGTCATATTAAACAAACATTTAAAAAATAAACTGTAAGAATGTTGCATAATTGCATGGTCAGGGTGGTGGCACTGGTCTTACAGGCACCCCGGCATGTGACAACTTGGCACTCTGCCTTGAATGAGGGATTTGGGATTTGGTTGAGAACATTCTAGAGCAGATCATGGACAGATGGATTCAGCCAGTTGAAACCTCTCTTCAATATGTTCAAGACACTGTCCCAGTTGGGGCCAACCACTGCACCACCACAGGCCACTACCCCATCAACATTGGGGTCCTCTACTGCACCACCATCTGGCAGCAGGAAATGTTAGGATGTCTGTTGGGGGGATGGGTGCTGGGGGTGGGGTCACTTTTACCCTGCTTTTTTTCTTTCTCCTTCCTCCTGTTACTATTTCCCTCCCACAATGCCTTCTTATATTAAAATATTTGAAAAAATAGCGGGGCTATCCTCTGTCGAAAGCACGGAGTCCCTCCTCTCCTTCCTCCTAAAGCACAACCCTCTTGATGTGCTCATGCTGTGTTCCCTTCTTTTTCAATCTTTATTTTTTAAAATATTAATAATAAAAGTTGTGCAGTCCACTGTTTGCCTTAGCTCTTTCAAGCGTGATTGCACACAGCTGTGTCTGTCCACAATATCTGAAAACATTCAAAGTAATACAAACCCTACAGCTTTCACAGCATACTTTGTATGTACTTAGAATTTAATTTTCTGTACTTTATGCTTTTTTATAAGTAGGAGTATTTTTCAAAATGCCCTCCCATTTTTTTATTCAGTGCAAATGACCTGCCCTTAGCTTACTCGCATATATACACAGTGCTGCTCTTCATGGATAATCTATAAATAGGTGTGAAGTCCTGGTCTATGTATACCACCCAACATTTTCTCATGATGTAAGCATTATGTTGAACAGATGTTAGTATGTTATTGAAGTAGTAAGGGGTTGTATCAGCCTGAATTACTAGTTTTGAATCAATAAACTTAAATGATAAATGCAGTAATAACAAAATGGAAAAGGCACAAATATAGATGAACTTGAATACACTGCTTATCACGGATTCATTACCATATCATGTTAGTCACTTTTTAGAAATGACAGACATAGGATTTAATACTAAAGCTCCTAAACGCATCTCCTGTATGATAATAGCCACCTGGTAAGTGCTTTATTCTGCTATAGAAAAAAAAAATGAAACAGTATGACTGCCATCTAGCAACACAAATGTCACATGGTAAGAGTGAGTGACATATTGCCCTAATGCTAAGAGAACTAAGACATCTTCTTAGTCTCTTGAACTGGTTTAAGGACAGCTACCTCCTAAACACATAAATTATTTGTCTAAGAGTTTTTGCCTCATACTTAAAAATCATGATTTAGCAGTTTGTTTACTTCTGAGACATTTATGTCCTAGTCACCTTCCTCAGTACAAATCATGATATGTGTCAATAAAATCTTGTGATACTTTCTTTAGGAATTTGTCTCCCTGGTGTAGCACTTTACTTAATCTTGCACATCATATCACATGTTTTAAAATTTCAGGCAAAGAAAAAGCACATGATAAAGGTATTTGTCACTGCCTGTTATTTCATAGGTTCATAGGTTCATAGGTTCATAGGTAGGTACTAGGCTATCTGCCCAAAGGAATTTATAAGCCTAGCCAGAATGTGTTGACTTTCGCTGCCCCCCTTAGATTAGTTCCCTGTGCCTCTGTCTAGCAGATGCACTGAAGTGATCCCCGGAGGAAACTTTCTGTTTCCCATCCACTCGTCAAGGCTTCTCTTGAAGAGTGTTAGCGAGGAGCTCTGCCTAATGTAGATTGGAATCTTGTTCTAAAGCATGGGAAGTCTCTGGGACAGGAATCTATCCCTCCAGCACGTCCTGTTTATTGTAGTGGTGAGGGTTAGATCCCTAGTGGTGGTATGTGGCTCGAGGGGATATGGTTTTCTTTAGATGGAGCATGTCCATCAATTCTGGGTTGGACATGGCCTTGTATGTCAGGCAGAGATCACCTCTAAGTAGGCAGTATGCAACCAAGTACAGCTGGAGTTTCTTCAGTCGAGCTGCATACGGCATCTGTTTGAGGCCAGTGATCCTCTTGGTGAGGTACTTCTGTGGTCTTTCCAGCTGTTGCAGGTGTCTTGTAAGGTACATCCCAAATGGGGTGTTGTACTCTATGATGGGTCTGATGAGTGATGAGTAGAGGGGCACAATGACCTCTTTTAATCTGGATGCAAACCCTTTTGAGATTAAGTTGGCCACATAGAAGGATTTTCTAACCATTTTGGCAATGTGATTATCAAAGGAGAGATTACTATCTACTTGGGTCCCCAGATCCCTTATTACATCTTTCGTATTTAGGGAGACTATCACCTATGTGGTAGTTTGTGGACACTTTGTTTTTTCCAAAGGGGATGACTATGCACTTTTTGGCATTTAGCTTGAGGCCATGATTTTGACACCAGGTATCTGTCTCAGTGAGACCCTTTTGGAGGATGTCTGTGTCAGCCAGAGAGTCAATTATAGTCCCTATTTTGCAGTAGTCTGTGAACTTGGTCAGCCATAGTCCTCTTGTGCTTCCCTGTACCTCTGAAAAGTATATGCCGAACAGGAGGGGTCCTAGGACTGAGCCCTAGGGAATGCCACTTGTAACTGGTTCAGAGTCAGACCTAGCTCCCACAACTTTCACCATGTGGGTTCTGTCCGTGAGCCAGTTGGCAACTCATCTTGTGACACAGGAGTTTATGTTCAGGCTGGTGAGCTTGTCTATAATACCAGAATGGTGAATGGTGTCAAAGGCCTTTGCAAGGTCTAGGTAGGCTGTGTGTACCACCTTTCCCTCGTCTATAGCCTTGGTAACTGTCTCAAAGAAGTCCGCCAGGTTTAGGAGGCATGATCTACCCTTAACAAAGCTGAACTGGGTAGGGTGCAGTGTTTGGAGGTTCCCAATGTCTCTGTTAATGAATTCCATGATGATGATGTGCTCTATAGCCTTGCAGACCAAGCTAGTAAGGCTTATAGGGCGATAGTTCCCGGGGTCTGTTGTTGCTCCACCTTTGTGGAGTGGAATAACCGTTGCTGTGCACCACTATATGGGTATGTAGCCTGTGGAGAGGCTGAGTTTGAACAGTGTGTTTAGGTGAGGGGTTAGTTCATCATTGAGCTCATGTAGGATGCAGCCTGGGACACCGTCCGGTCCCATTGATGCTGTGTTTTTGGCTTTGGAGAGGGCTGCTTTAACCTGAGTGTCTATGATTTCAGGGGCTCTACATTCTTCTGGTATAGTTATGGGCCCTTATGGGGGTGAGAGGGAGTTGAAGTTTGCACTGAACCTGTCTGTCAGGATGTTGGCGATATCGGTCGGTTCAGTGTATTTTGTGCCATTCTGCACTAACTCCTAGCAGATCTGAGCATTGCCACTTAGATTCTTGACATAGCTAAAGAATGCCTTGTGGTTATCTTTCGAGTCATTTGCAATTTTTCTTTCAAAGCTCGCCTTGGATGGTTTTATGAGGGATCGTAGTTTCTTGCTGATACTGATCAGGGATGTCTTCCCTTCTTGGGATTTTACTCTTTTCTGTACTAGTTTCCTCCTTCTATTGTATAGCTTGTTTATGGCAGGGGTCCACCAGACTGGTTTCCTTTTCTTGGAGGAGTGAGTCTTGGTTTTGCTTTGGATAGCACAATCCATGCATTCTTGTAGGTGCCCATAGAATGCATTAGTAAAGGATTTGCAGCTTGGACAGGGTTATCCTTTAGCATGGGGGCTTTGAAACTTTACGCCTCGGTCTTAAGTAACGTGAAGTTTGCTTTCGAAAATTTTTTCACGGTGGTTTCCTTGTCCGGGGATGGGGGTGGAATGTGGATATCCAGAGTGATTTGTTTAAGGTCATATCTAACCAGCGAGGGATTGACCTCCGGTGTGAAACACCAGTCGCCCATGTTGGTGATGACCAGGTCCAATATGTTATCACCTCTGGTGGGAGTGTTGACCAGTTGATCCAGGGTGTTTGAGTTTATAAATTCTAGGAAATGTTGGGCAAGGAGGTTAGTGTACTTGAGTAGGTCTCCCAGTTAATGTTTGGGTAATTGAAATCACCCAATATTAGGGTGTTTGGTAGGACCTTTATGTTTCCCAGTGTTTCCAGAAACATGGAATGGGGGCCCTGGACATACTGAATGAAGTCATTAACTTGGAGTATTTAAGATTTCTTAACCTTTTTCCTGTGTATTTTTATTTACAATTGCATTCTTTCCCTGTACGGGGGTCATAAACTTATTGAGTAGTGGGGAATTCACTTTGTAGTTTGTGGGTGAAAAACATAAAACCGCTGAGAGAAAAAATAAATAATTGAGAAACTGTTCCATAATTTTAATGTAATTTAAGCACCATTGTGTAGTAAAAGAAGAAGCAGCTTATTTCAACATATAGCAGATGTGACAAAAAAATCTCGACCACAAAGTACCACATGAAGAAAATCATAGACATTCTCTTCAGACATTTTCAAAGTTAGCAGTAAATTCTAAGTGGTTTATTCTAAACAAATGTAAATGGAGATCTGACATGACAGTAGGGTGAAAAAATGTTCATTTTCTCATGACACAGACTGCATTATGGAAAAGACAAAGCTCAAACTAAAACAAAATCACATTAGCATGTCTGTGCTCATCCAGGCATTTTGGGTTTGGAAAAAATATAAATTAGTAATTACTATTTATAGTGCCATAGAGACACTAATATAGCATAGAGCATCAAGCTAAATTTTCTGGTCACCTTTCAATTCATGGTAAACTATTTCTCATAGGTAATCTTTCTGTTATGTGCCGATCAATTATAAATGCACCAATACAACATGTTAACATTATTAACTCAATTCTTTATTTATATTTTGTTACATGGGATAGCCTTACCAGGTAAAGCCAATTAACAGATGGGGCATGGGTATAAAATTCTCAACAGACTGTGAAAAACATATTTATTTATTTATTTACATTTGTTTACCGGTTAGTGTCTGGCTGGGCTGGAAGCCCGTTTTCAGCAGCGACCCGGGGAGAAAAGTTTCACAGACAAAATACAATTTAGACAGTACACTTTATACAATATAGAAATACATTTTAAACAGTTTAAACAGTACAGCACAGCGTTTACAATATTAGGATATGAGTAAGAATCATTGTATATAACATAAAAGCGAAACTAGCTAATAAATACTGCACATGAGGAACCATATGGAATTCTAAAATTACAGATTCTTAATGAAATGAAAACAAGACAGATATAATGTAACTAGACAGAATCATGAGACAAATGTTTGTGAGTGGAAGATTGGCGAGAACTTGCAATACGGAAGAAAAATAATTCCACATAGAGTAGAGTGGCATTAATAGCAAGAAGAGAAGTAGCTTTGAACTGTAAACAGGAGAAGTAAAGGCGGTGATGAGTATTAGGAGAATAAGAAATTATCCAGGAGAGCAACAGGGGCAGAGCCAGTTGTTTATAAGGTATTCTTTTAATTTTAATTTAAAATAAGAATATGAGGGAGTGCTTTATATGTTTAGTAGAAGAGAATTCCAGTACTTAGCAATTTTGTTTGAGTAGAGGGAGTCACCATGGGTGTTATGAGACTGTATAATTTTGAGCAGTGGTCTGTCAGAAGACCTGAGGGACATGCTGTTGACATGTAGTTGGACCAGGGTAGATATTGCAGGGCAGCGATTTGGGTTGTGAATAATTTTGTGGGTGAGGAAAAGTTGGTTTAGTGTGAACAGGTTGGGGAGTTTGAGCCAGTTCAGTTGTTGAAGAGCAGTACAATGATGGGCTTTATGAGGGAGACTGGTTGCAAACCTAGCTATTTTATTGTAGCAGGACTCAAGGTTTTGAAGGTCGGCTTTGCTTAAGTTGGTGAAAATTTGGGAGCGGTATAGGAGAGTAGATAGAAGCAGAGATCTAGCTGTGGCTAGCCTGGCTTGTGGTGTTAGATAAGGTTTAGCCCTGTACAGAGCTCCAAATTTAGCATGTACTTTATTGATTGTTTGAGATATATGAATGTCAAATTTTAGCTGGTCATCTATAGTATACCTAGGAGTTTGGCTTGGTTAGTTGGCTCAATTTTGGTACCATTTGTGGATAGAATAGAGAGGGGTAGAGAGTTGTATTTAGTAGATTTGTTTGAGAATATAATTATCTTAGTCTTTTAAGGGTTAAGAATGAGTTGGTGGCTTGAAAGGTAAGATTCAGTTTCCTGAAATGCTTTTTGCATCTTATCTAGGAGTTCTAGTGGGGAAGGGGCTGATACGATAAGAGATGTGTCATCAGCATACTGTATGATTCAGGCAAGATGGGTAGGAGACTTTAGGTTATTTGTAAAGATGACAAAGAGAAGGCGGCCCAGTATGGACACTTGGAGAACACCAGTGTAAACAGGCAGTAGATAGGAGAGATTGTGGTCCCATCTAGCAGCCTGTTGCCAGTTATATAAGCAACTATGAAACCATGTTAGGGTTGATGGACTGAGGTCGTATGTGGCAAGTTTGTTAAGAAGTAGTTAGTGGGAGATGGTGTCAAAGCTTTTGACATGTTCAGGAAAATTGCAGAGACTAGTTGTCCATTGTTCATAAGGTGGTGAATGGTATTTGTACAAGCTGTTAAGGAAGTATTAGTAATATGCTTGGGGCGGAAACAGTGCTGGGTGTCTGCTAGAAGGTTATTTGGAGGGGTTCCTATCATATGATCGAAGTCTTTCAACTTCAAATCATTAAAGAATGAACTTTAATGATCAGAGTTATAAAACAATCGAAGCATATGACAGAGATTGCCATAGAGTGTGGAAAGGAAAGATTTCCCTTTACTGCACTGTAGTGCAATCTCAGAGTTGGTATATTTAAGTAGCACGGGGTGTGGGGGGTGCAGGGGGGCTTGCCCCCCTGCATAGAGCATTTTCTTTTTTTTACTGTTTTTACTTTTTTTTTTATATGTGTTAGAAATTCCGAGATTTTGATCATTAAAGTTCATCCTTTCATGATTCATAGTTTTGGAACTTCGATCATATGATATAGACCCATTTGGAGTAAGATGATTTAGAAGTTGTTACTGAATACATTTCTCTGGATTTTGGCTATGGGAGGGAGGATTGCAATGGGGTGATAGTTAATGATTTCTCTAGAGGGGCCACCCTTGTGGAGGGCAATGATGTGAGTGATTTTCCAGAGGTGGGGCACATATTGTTCAGAGATGGAATGATTGATTAGTATTGAGATAGGATAGGTGATGGATGGGGCTGCAATTTTTAGGAATTAATTTGGTAGCTGGTTGGCAGCAAGGCAGCAGGGTTTTAGTCTGCTGAGAATTTTTTATGCAGGATGTTTGAATAGGTTTATATGAGAAGGATTATGTTGTACTAGATGCAGGGGTGGAGATTGTGAGTGGTAGGTGTTGATGGCTTTCTAGGAGGCAGGAGACAGAGTTAATGAAGTATGACTTGAACTGTGAGGCTAAGGGTTCAGACATATATGATGTGGAAGGAGAGGGGGTGGTGGGTCTACCAGGGTTGAGGAGTTTGATTGTTTGCCAGAATTTTAGTGGGTTGTAAACGTACTTTTGTTGTGATGTTTGGAAGTAGTATTTTTTATCATAGTTGATTTTTTTCTTAGTTTGGTTTCTAAGTTGCTGGTAAGTGGTACAATTGGTTTTGTTTTTGGAGGATAGGAAAAGGGCTCTGACTTTGTCTCTTTGTTAAATTAGTAGTTTAGTATCAGGAAACAGCCATGATAGTTGATTTGATTTAGTGCATATTTTTCTGGTGGGGGCAAGTCAGTTTAGGATGTCAAGGAATTTTTTGTTAAATAATTCTACTGCAAGGTGTAGTTGTAGATTTTGCAATGGTAACCAATCGCAATTGCGCAGTAATTGATTAAATAGGTCTGGGGAGAACTGTTTTTTGCTGTGGATGTGTTTATATAGAATGTGGGATTGAGTTAGAGTTTTTCTTATTAGCAGAAATGTAGGGATATGATCACTAAGGTTAACGGGTAGACAGACAGATTGGTGACTCAGGTTTGGCTTATTAGTTAATATCCAGTCCGGTAGTGATTGTTTATTATAGCATTTATCAGTGCGAGTGGGACAATTTATTACTCAGGTTGATGAAATTTGTAGGGCTGATGGATGAACAGGAGAGCCAGCCAAGATTAAAGTCTCCTAAGATGATAGTTTCTTGACTGAATAAGGAGGAAGACCAGGACAGGAGAAGTTCTATGCTGTAAAGATTGTTTCCAGGGGGCAGATAGGCAGCAATAATAATTATCAATTGTGGGCATTTATTTGCAGGTGGGTAATGAGGATTTCTACATTGGGGATGTCTGGTGATGTACAGTCTAGTTTTTCTACTTTTAGGGAGTCTTTAAACGTAACTACTACACCAGCACCTCTTTTGTTTAGCCTGTCTTGTCTAATTATGTGTTATATGTAATTTCAGAGTCTTTGATGTGGAGTTTTAACCAGGTTTCTGTAATGACTGCTGTGTCCGGAGTGTAGGTGGCTAGGATAGCATGAAATTAAATGATATTGTATTAAAGCATTGCATACAAGTAAACAACAATAGTTGCCCAAATTCTAGGCATGCTAAACTAAGCAAGAAGCAAAATACAGTGAATGAATCAAAACAATATAAGTAAAGACATACAAGGCAGGAGTGAAAAATCCTTTTTCAGTTTGTCCTGGTTAGCCAGGTTAGTATGGAGTAAGTTGAATTAGGAAGTATTGTTTGAATTCAGTATCAGTTTCCACATTTCTGAGAAAAGTGTAATGATTGTTCCAGAAAGTAACGAGGAAGACTGTTGAAGTTCTGTTCCGTAAATACTTAAAAGTTAATATGTGTTTACTTATTCTCTTTATCTGATTCTGGTGCTGTATCTTCTTTAATGTCAGCATCTGCTTCTTCCTTTCTTCAGAAATCCCTGTCTTTGCCATCTTCCACATTCCTTTTCTCTTTCTTCCTAATGTGCTTTAGCAAATGTGATATATTCTCATGTTGCCTCTTATTTAAATACAAGCATTTTGCCTAGTCTAGGATGGCCCCTGCACTGGATTAATTTCTGTAAACTATCTGTTGAATGTAATCTCCAAATGTGTTGCTTGTAGGGCATGAGTTGAACTTTACACAATGTTTTTAAAAAGCAATCACTGAACTCAATGTTTCCTTAGTAACAACAGCCAAGACTCTCAAAAAACAGCCATTACCTTCATTATATTCTGAGTTAAACAAAGAACAGATATAAACACAAGTAAATCCAACCAGTCAACCAGTGCAGTTGCTGTATAAAATCATGGATTTTATTCAAAGAAGGAAAATAAAACCATAAAAGCAAGGTCTTAACTGTCACAATATTTCTTAGTACTGGTGGAAGCAGACTTCTTGGGTCCCACTTTGCCCTGTTCTGTTTTGTTCAATTACTTAGGAATTTACAACTCCTAAATTTATTTGACTACTCTCATGAAAGCCTCATAGGGCTATTTCCATCCTCTGTGCTTCCATCCTTAAACATACTTCTTGCTTCAACCTCATTATGGTATCAAAATGCTTAGAACTGGAGAAAGATATCCTGTGTCCTGGTTATCTCAAGCTCAACCTACCATCTCTTCCTCCATCTGTATTCCACTCTTTTGCTTGGCTTGAATCTCTCTCTCCAAGCTACTTTAGCACTGGTAACAACAGATTCCAGAGCTCCAGTTCTGACCGATTCAACCTCCTCCTACCTAGCTCTGGCTGTCATCTCGTTTTGCATTGTGGTTTAAAGTGGATAAATGCAACTATAGAATACAATGTTCTTCACTTTGCCAAATATGTGCTCCTTACTTTAATTTGCTAGTGAGAACGGTTGTAAATTTACAACTACTCTACTGCTATCACTAATACTCCTGTAGCAAAAACTAATTTCTCTTCTAGTTGTAAATTCGCTCACCTTTTTCAAACCAACCCAATAATCTGTCATTTACTTCCCTACTTTTCATTCAGCTCATACCTTTGTGTCGACTCATTTATTCAGTTTGTAACCAGGTTAGAACATTGCTCCAGATGGACCTATTTCAGTTTCAGTTCAGAGAAATATTAATGAAAAGATAACTAGAATTATTATGAATACAAACAAAATGCTGTGCGAAGCTATCACTGAACTAATAATAATAATAATAATAATAATAATAATAAAGTACACAGTACTGGGGACAATAGAAAGGGTAGGGATGGTTAGAGTAGGGATGAAAGAAGAAGAACAGGGTGAAACAGTAAAGAGATGGAGCACAAAGTGTAAAATACAGCAAACATAAGGTAAAGGCACACAGAAATTAACTATATACAATATATAAAATGTGAAGACATGTCTCCTATGACCTACCTTCCTAGGTTCATAGGTGTATAGTAGGCTAATGACCACTAGGGCCCTTAAAAGCCTAGCAGTCTAACCCAAATGTGACCCACAAACATACCTCTCAACCTCTTAGAGCAAGAAATCTGGACAAACATAAAAGTGGGACAAAGGTCCAAAAATAAGGACAATTTTTAAATATTGCTCTTACAAACTTAGAAAGTCAATAGACTAATAGGTTTTGCATTACCATCAATTTTCTGAAGGATATGAAGTCTGAAACTCAAATGTCTGTCATTATTTTCTAACTTCAGTCTTCAATTATTTGTCACTAATTTGACAGAAAAACATATTTTTTTGAAAAATGGACCAAAGACATGAGGCAAAAATCTGGACATTCTGCAAAAATCTGACAGTTAAGAGGTATGCCCACAAATTTGATTTCTATTTGATTTATAGGGGTTGGTTTACTGACTGTATCTGTCCATAAGAGACATAGGAGCCAGACCAGGGGTGAATTTTCAATTACTCATCCACTGGTCCAAACTGTGCTGAAATATGGATAGGGAAGAACTCCATTATACATGGATGGGGAGCCTGTTCCAGAGAATGAGATTTCTCTGAGAAACATATCTGTCTCTCCAACAAGTCGTATTTATGTCAATCTAGTAGTCCTGATGCTGTTTGTTTTGTGGATGTGCAAAAGAGTTATCAAAGCAGGGTCCAGGGATGCCTTATATGCCAGGTAAAGATTACATCTCGGAAGTCTGTGTGATACAGAGTAAAGAGATAGGGCATTGAGGTGATCAGTATAGGGCATTGTGTTTGCTCCCTGTATTCTTTTTGTAAGCAATCTTTGTAGATGTTCCAGTGGCTGCATGTGTCCGGTCAGGTACATACCGTAGGGACATTATGTTCTATGATGGGCCGGATGAGAGCAGAGTACAGTGGTATGGTGACCTCTCTGGACCTAGATGCCAAGACTTTGCTTATAAGTTGATCAACATGGAAGGATTTTCTTACTACCTTTTACACATGTTGGTCGAATGTTAAGTTACTATCTACAGGAGTTTCTAGATCCCTGACTAGTGCATCAACTTTTAAGGGTGTTTTATTGATGATGTAGTTACCCGGGGGGGGGGTGCAGACTTCCCAAAAGATACTATAATGCATTCCTTGGTACTGAGTTTCAAACTTTGGCTTTTGCACCAAGTGTTTATATTAAATCTTTCTGAAGGGTGTTTTTTTCTTGGGAGGATTCGAAGACTGCTCCCAGTTTGTAATCAGCTGCAAACTTTGTTAGCCAGAGGCCTTTGACATCTGAGAAGTAGATGCCAAAAAGAAGTAGGCTTAGCAAAGAGCCCTGGGGGACTCCACTGGTGATCGGCCTTTTTGTGGAGGTGACACCTCACTGAGTCTAACCTCCTGGGTTCTATCAATGAGCCAACTAGCTATCCAGAGTATTATAAAGGGGTTTATACCTAGTTCTGTAAGCTTGTTGACAATGCCTAAGTTGGATATTGTATCAAATACCTTAGCCGGATTTAGGTAAGCGGTATGTACAGTTTTCCTCTCATCCATTGCCTTAGTGACATTTTTAAATAAGTCTACCAGATTCAGTAAGCATGACCTTCCTTTGACCAAGCCAGACTATAGATTTAGGAATAGATCCAGTGTCTGGAGGTCTTCTATGTCCTTGTTGATTATTTCCATGATAATTATTTTCATGGCTTTGCAAATAAGCCTAGTCAGACTAATGGGCCTTTAGTTCCGAGGATCTGTTGAAGATCCTCCCTTATGAAGCAGGATGACCGTCACAGTCTTCCATTTATTTGGCACAAAGTCTGTTTTAAGACTATAGTTCTGGAGTCCTGATTAGTTGTATTTTAGACTATTCAGGAGGCATCCTAGTATTTTATTGGGACTCATTGAAGCCATGTTCTTGGCTTTAGTGAATGCATGATCTTTAGTTATAGTTGGAGGGGTTATGTTATTATTGGGGGGATGGTTGTGGGTTTGAGGGGGATAAAGTTGGAACTGAATATGTGTACTAACAGGTTTACTATATCACCAGGCTCAGTGAATGTCGCACCATTAACCACCATGTCAGCATATTGCTGTGTGCTGCCCATCAGATTTTTGACATAGAACGCCTTATGGTCATCATTCACTTGGCAGGATATCTTAAGATCAAAATTGGCTTTGCTTGCCCTAACAAACCCTCTTAGTTGCCTATTTACTTTGCTGAGAGAACTTTTAGTTTTATGGGAATTACCCTTCCTGATTTTTGCCCATATTTTTTTTTACTTTTGTTGTGTATCCTGCTTAATTTGGGTTGCCACCATGGTGGTTTGTTTCTGGGTCTAGTTCTGAGCTTATTTCTGGTATGTACAGCAGCCTCTATAATGCGATTGACATGGCTGTAAAATGTTTCTGGCAGCAATTCAGCATAGGCTGGTGTGTTTTGGAGTTTGGAGGGGCACTGAATTTTTGACAAACCATCACTTAATAAAGAGTAATTTTCCTTGGAATAGTTCCTAACTGTTACTACTTTTAATGGGATTACAGAGTTGATTTCAAAGGAGACAGCATTATGGTCTGACCTCACCAGGGAGGATGAGACATTGGGTGGGGATGCAGCATTCTTCCATATTAGTTACCATGAGTTACCAGTGTGTTAGGGCCTCTAGTGGGCACATTCACTATTTCTTCAAGGGTGTTTGTATTTACAAAGTTGAGGAATCTCTGTGCCTGTAGATCTGAGGCCATGTAGGATTCCAACTCAGTAGAATGGTAATTAAAGTTTCCCATGAGTAGGGTGTTAGGATGGATGGTAAGTGTCTCCATTAGGTCCAAGTATGAATTGTGAACTTCTTGGGACATGGAGGGTTAACTGTGGCTGGCTAGGGTATGGTTCATGATTTTGTCTATGGTGATCAGCACGTGGAAGAACTCCAGCAAGTCATCCTGTTTGACCATCCTAGAGGTATGCTTGTTACTGATGTATATTGTGATGCCTCCACATTTAGCCCTTTCTGTGCAGCTTCTGGTCTAAAGTGTTGAAGGTACTGAAACCTTGCACTGCCGGGGTACTCTCTGCTGCTTTAAACCATATTTCAGTAACTACAAAGGTTGAACAACAACATAAGTGAAGAACCAAAAGTTTTAGTCATGGCTGCGGCTGACAGCTTTTTCATGAGTCCTGGAATTTTTTTTAATATTGGCTTTTTTTTATGTTTTGAACATCGTTTTCTCTTTTGCTGGATGAATTGCGCTTTTGTTTGATAGGATCCCTACCATAGCTTTCAGCTTCTTAGCACAAAAAATCTGAAGAAGACCAAATATAATGGGGGAAAAGCCTCACAAATTGAGACAAATTTTAAATACTGTTCTTATAGACTTAAAAAGTTGCTAGAATAAAAGGTCTTGTGCTACCATACATTTTCTGAAGGATATAAAGTCTGAAACTCAAATGACTGCCATTATTTAGTGACTTCAAACCTCACTAATTGGCCATAAAAATCCAGAAAATCACAGATTTTATGAGGAACAGACCAAAAATATGAGGCAAAAGCTGGCCTTTCTGTGAAAATCTGTACAATTGAGAGATCTCTACTAACTGCAACTTCTTCTTGGGACTCCTACAATTTGTCTTATAGCTGACTTTATTTGGATACTGTTTTATCTGCAGTTTTTACAGGAGTCATCCACTGAACAGGTTTGTGTTTACTGCTGTTACTGCATGTTGTTTTGTTTCAAAACAATATCAAACATCAACAAATAACTTGTGATATTATAACTTTGTTTAGGCATTTTCTTTTCTTTTTTTTTTTTTGTGGCTGATTATTTGGAGATTCTGTTGTTTGATGACACTGGGTTTAGTGGCAAACCTTATAATAAAAATAGAGAAAAATCTTTATTTTTGGGACACAGTATATATACATGTGTGTGTGTGTGTGTGTGTGTGTGTGTGTGTGTGTGTGTGTGTGTGTGTGTGTGTGTGTGTGTGTCTGTGTGTGTGTGTATCCTGGATTAGTGGCATACCCTAATTAGCCATGTGCTCCTCTGCCAGTAATCCCCTCCAGGAAGGCATTCACATTTAATTCAATAAATCACTCGGCCATGTAGATCAGTGAGCCATCCTCACCATGTCACTGCATTGAACACAAAAAGGCCATATTCATATACCTACCATGACCATGGTTCAGGGATCAGAGGTAGGGGGACACTCTAGACACTGGGAATTACTGTTAATAGTAAGTAATGTAATGATGCTGATTGCAGTACAGGGATCGGGGTGTGGGTGGATGGGAGTTAAACACTAGAAACCAGGGATACAAATTTTTTTTTCTGATGGCACCAACAGCAGTATAGGGATTGGAGGTGGGGTAACAACCAGATACCAGGGATACAGTCCCTTAAGTGCCTTAATGGCACCAACATCACTACATGGATCAAGGGGTGGGGGACAACCAGACACCAAAAATAACACATACTTAAGTGTGTTAGAGGCACCAATGTCACTATGAGTATCAGGGGGTGGGAACAACCACCAGACACATGGGATAACACATACTTAATGGACTTAACAGCATTTACATCACTATGAGAATTGGGAGAACCACTAGACACAAGGGATCACACACATACCTAAGTGCCTTCATGACACCAACATCACTAAAATTGAGGACCCTGGGAAGTTTCATTAGAATACAGAGAGCTAATCTGGCAACTGTGGTTGGCCATTATTAAACCTCCAGGATTGAATAACAAAGTATCTATTAATAGTATTTTGAAACTGAGAGCAGCAAAACTGTAAAGTCCTGTTTGTATATGTATTGTGGTTTGCTTTGCTTTTGTAGGAATACAGTTCTATATTTTTCAGATGTATTAATTGTATTATGTTGTTATTATTTTACTTCACGTAGTAATCATATTAGCAATAGTTTGTCATAGGTTTTTAAACCTTAAATGTTGCAATTATATGACTTTGTCACATGACTTGGCCTTGGAGTGTTATTAAACAGCTGAGTATTGTTTTTTACAAGTTTCTGAAGACGTCTGCTTGTATTACATTTAAAGACAAAAGCTCTTAAACTTTTTTCCTACATTAAATGTTCGTATGCACAATTCATATAATGCTTTTTTATCTTTCTTTGCTTGCCATCATCCAGTGTGTGTTTTGTTGTGGTTCATGTTTTTTGTGTGGATTTCAAACTGCATTTTACCTGTTAATGTGTGTGGTATGGCACTTTGGATAATGTCTTCATGAGAAGAATTATTTAATGCCTCCAACAATATGAATATCAATGGAGAATAGACACGAGTAATCTTACTTTGCTTTTACAATAACTGACACAAACGAGACAGCCACTATCTGAATTTTCTAAAAGTTCAATTATAGACATACTGCCCACAATACAATTGTGATGAATGGCCTTAGGAATAATTTTAAGCAAACCAAGATCAACAATTCTAACTTGAATATTGAACAACAACAACACATTTTGGGGGTCAATGGCAAAATGTTTGACAATTGGTTTAATACACTAAACATCTTGTTCAGTGATTCGAAAACTGTTATTTTGAATTTGAGTCAATGGGTTTTTAAATCAACTGAAATGGCTTGAAGATATATTAAATGAAAACAGAAGTCTTCAGATGGGCAATTTATATTTTAAAGAGTGTGTAAAGAATAAATGGGTCCCTGAAGAGCTCAGAATGTTTAAATTTCCCAATGGCATCGCACCTAATTCATGGACATATAATGCATTTTAAGAACTGTTCAATAACACATGATGTAAACTGATGAACATTCTTGTGAAGATGAAGTTGTTGGATTACTCACAGATAGAAATCAAAGAACTGAATTATTTTAAAATGACAGTTGTGATATTCAATAATTATGAGAAAGAGTACATGGATACCATTAAGATAGTGGACCATCATGCCAGCATCATCAGGGAGCAGAAGAGAAAAAAGTTAGAAAGAAATAAGTAGGAATAAGAGATGAAACAGGCCTAGCCTTGTTTAACTAATAATAATAGCAAGAATAATCAACAATTGGATGTACATTTACATGCTACAGATTCTTTTAGTAATGAAATGATTCCTCAGACTTCATACAACAGGGATATGATGGAAATACAATGAACAAAAATGATTGTGGTTTTTTAATCAGTGCTAGGTCTCAATGATGAGTGATGTTGAAACATCAGAATGCATGCAAGGAATCCATGTACAACCAACAACAACTGACGAAATGTCACAACACAAAAACAGTCAGAGGAAGGAGTGTTATTGATGTCAGTTAACAATGTACATATAATGATTTAATCTGGTATTGTGCATTATTACAATTCATTTAAACGGTATAATTATATCACTATTTCAGCTAATGAAACTTATTTGGGTTGTTTATGAGGGATTTTACTTTTGTTCCAGCCCAAAAAGCAGGTATAGATAAAACTCTTATTGCATTAAAAATTTTACATGTAAAATGAATATATCATTTATTTTTAGTGAACATTTTTCACATTTATATGATATTTCCAATGCATCATAAAATGTATCATAAAACAATAAAGTGGAACAACAGGAAAATTACTTTTAACCCTACATTAAATTCAAACACTGTCTGCTTTGAAAGATTTTGAGCAGGATTTAAGGGCATATTTTAATTGCATGCATAATTTTATATCAAACAATTAACAGAGGATGCATGATGAGTGTTGTCTGATTTGTCACATAATGAAAACTTTTGTAAGACTGGATAAAAGGAGGAGGGGTGATCTTAATTGATGCAATGGACTACTCAGCAAAAATGATAGGTATACTGTTTAATGAGGAGGTTTGTGAACAGTAATCTAAGAATGCAATTAATGTTGGTTATGCTAAGACTGTTTTTGAATGATTGCTTGCTTGAACAGAGTATTACAAAGAAAGAATTTGAGCCTTTATTAGTTAGATCCCCTAATATTCCTGTTCTATTTGGCATCCTCGAAGTATATAAATTGTTTATGATCCCCACAGCCTATTGCTTTGGCTATAAGAATTAAGACAGAACATTAAACATTTATTTCATTTTTATTGACAATACATTAGAAAGCATATTTTTGGTTAGGAGACGTATCTTAATATATTCACGGCACTTTTTATCTTTAATGAATGAAATTGATTTTAATGCTGAAGATTTAACCATGATGGTGGATGACATTGCTTTATTTACTTGCATAACACATAATTTTGAATTGAAATGGTTTGAAGCTAACATTAGTACTTATCAATCAATATCTAATAACAGGATTTGTTCAACTGTAGATTTTATGAACATTGTCTTTAAGTCTAATTTTGTTTATTTTGAAGAACAATATTCCCATCAGCTTACAGGCATATCCTTAAGACCTATTTCAGCTCCAGTATATACTAACGTGGTTTTAAACTTTTGAGAAAAGAATTTTGTGTTTTTCATGGTTTATTATGAAAACATAAAAGTATATGCCTGTTTTTCTGATGAAATTTTTATCATTTGGTCTGACACTAATGAGAGAGCTCAGGAATTTATAGATTACTTATCAACTTCTAGTTTCTTGTTTTAGATTTGAGATAGATCAAGTTTTTGGATGTCATGATTTAGAAGACTGATAAACAGGAGTGTTTTTGTTCAACAGTTAATTGTAAGCTAACTTTTTCAAATAATTATTTGTATTTTAAAAGTTGTCATCACTATAAACAGAAGTGTAGCTTAGTGAAGGGACAGTTTATTAGATTGTTCAGACTGAATCAATGATGATCAAGTTTTTTTATTGAAAAGTGATAAACTTATAATGATGCTTCTTGAGCAAAAGTATTCTGCTGACATAGTAATCAGTATTTTAATGATGTTAAGAAGGGTAGAGGCAATAAAAAATATGACTGGGGAGATATGATAGCAATTATTCATGTATAGTTTACTTGACCAGTTGTCTATCGTGTGAAGCCTTTTATGTGGGTAAAACAGAAAGCCAGCTGCACAAAAGTATTCAAGAACACATGCATGATATTTAGAAAATGGATTCAAAGAATGCATTATTTATACACACAAGTTCTTGTAAGCACTTTAAGAAATTTACATTTTTCATCTTGGAGAAAGAGCAGATTAATATTAGGGGAAGACCCCAGGATGTAACATAGCATACAGAGAGTTAATTTGGTAATTTTAGTTGGATGCTACTAAACCTCCAGGGATGACAGTATGTGTATTAATAGTATTTGAAACTAAGAACAGTGACATTATAGAGTGCTGCTTGTATAAGTACTGTGGTATGGTTAACTTTTTTAGGAATATAATTATATGTATTTCATCAGATATATTAAGAATCCTATTTTTTTTTGTTATTATTGTTTTATCAGATGTAGAAATAGTTTGTCATAGGTTTTTAAATCTTAAATGTAATCATGTGACCATGCTACACGACTTCGCCCTGAAGTGTTTTAAATAGCTGGTTGTTGTTTTTTACAGGGTTCTGTAAAAGTCCACTTGCATTACATTTAAGGATGAAGATACTTAAACCTTTTTTCTACAATAGACGTTTCTGTGTGCAGTTTATACTGTGCTTTTTGATCTTTTTTGCATGCCATCATCTAATATGTGCTTCATTGTGGTAAGTAATTAGCAAATCCATTAGAAAGCTGTGTCTTCTGCACTGTGTCAAGCAGTTTATGACTCCTGAAGCCACCATATAGGTAGACAATACAACACATCTCCCTGCCCTGTTCCATGATGAAACCATTTCAAAACCTCAAAAATTCTCTCTTAAGTAGAATGACCTGTTTGTGCCATAGCACAGCAGTGTTGTCTACAAAAGGGGAAACAATCCAGTACCATTATTTCCTAAATAAACCCTGCAGGGTAAACCATGCACTTATGAGTAAATTGAATAATCCCTATAGTCAGACAGCCTTTAAAGTAGGAAAGCTGCAGCACCAAGAAAACATAGTTTTGGGACAAGAATGTGATATAAAAGAACTTGAACAAGAGAGAGAGTGTATAAACATTTGGGAAATGATGAAGGATCGACAATAAAACATGAATAAATGTGAATAAAACTCAGTAAGGAATATTTTGGGAGATTTAAATTCATCCTGAAAACAGCATTGACATCTAGGAACAAAGTTCAAGCTATAAACCAATTTGCTCTAACTTACAGCTTTGTAGTGACTGACTGGCCCCAAAAGGTGTTGGATAGATTAGACAGGAAAACAAGAGGGATGCTTCACGCTCATCAAATGATTTATAAAAAACAGTGCATACCAAGATTATATATTCTCTGTTCCAAAGGAGGTATGGGCTTCCTTGAAATTGATTAAATGTATAGATCTGCAATTGTGGGACTACATACATACCTGCTGACCTCACAAGACCCAAAAATAGTGAAAGTTTTAAAACATGAGGAGAATAAATCTAAGATGACTTTCCTTCTTTGTCTAGCAGAAGCATATCGGCATCAAGCAGGAATTGGAAATCAAACTAAAAGTAGATAAAAATCAGGCAGCAACTGAATGTGCCAAAAACACAAATAAAGAATATAAGGTGAAGGATCAGATGAGAAGGCAAAAAATGTGGAAAATACATAAATATAGTTGCAAGTACAGAAACTTCCTGGAACAATCTCATACTGATCAGGATTGAACACAGGAAGGGTTAAGAACAGGTGAATTCAAATCAAGAGATGAAAGATTAATATAGACAGCACAAGATAGTGGGCTATGTACACGTTGGTTTACAAAGTCCATTGAGCATGTGGGAGAAACAAACAAATGTAGGCAAAACAGAAATGGAAACAGTTGCACACCTTGTTGTTGGCTGTGACATATTAATGGCAGGACTGTATATTGAAAGGCATAATAATCTGGCAAGACTGTTGCACTGGGGATTGTGCAAACATTATAATATTGAAGTATCTGAAAAACACTGGAAACATGAGCCACAAAGCATAATAGAAAATGAGGAAGTCTACATCACATGGATCACCCATTACCAACATTTTAAAAATAGATGCGAGAAAAACAGATATAGTGGTCCATGAAAAGACGACAAAAGCAGCATTGATCGTTGAAATTGCTACACCCAGTGACTACAGTGTCTTATGCACAGAGAAACACAAAGTTATAAAATATCAGGATTTGAAGGCAGAAATGACAGCAATGTGGAAGAAAGATCCCTAGACAGTTCCAATAGTAGTAGGAGCAAAGGATCTTATAAAAAAGAATCTACAATTGTATTTAGATATGTTACAGATACATGTACTGGTAACTCCATACGAATTGCAGGAGTCATTACTGGGCACATTGCAGGTGCTGTGAAGAGCACTTCTGGCTGACATCAAAGATTGAAACAATACTAATTTCATGAATTTTAATCATATTTTGACTTAGGAATAGAATCTTTATCATGGTATTAGAAACCCAAAAGATTTGGAGAAATTAAACAAAACCAGACAAGATTTATTATTATTATACATGGCCTCTATGTGACAGTAAGGTCATATGGTACAGCCATCTCCTGTCTGGAGATTTCTTTAATAAATAATATAAAATATAATAAATAATATAAAATAAATAAAATAAATAAATTGCATAGCCAAGCATTGCTTGTTTGGTGATGTGTGGTATCACTGAATGCTTATGCCATCAACTGACTCTGAATGTTTTGTGGTGTGACTGATCCATAGCTAGTGAGCACTTCATGTTACTTTCAGACTGTTCATTTCTTCTCCACTGGCAGTGTATAAAAGCATAGTAGAACCATGCTTTTTTCAACTTAATGTTGACTTCTTTGCTTGATGGTTAAGAGGTAGAATGAAGCGAAAAAATATAACAAAAATATGCTTCATAATAAATGAAGACAGTAGACCTGGAGAATATGGAGAGCTAAAAAGAAGTGTATAAAGTGTATGTATTCTATTCAAGAAGATGGTATTTGACCAAAGCTACAGGATCAGTAAGTTTTATAATGTGGCTACAGTAGTTAGAAGCTGTAAAATTAAAAGTGAGGGATCCAGGATTTGTAAGTGGAGACAATCAACACTAACAGCTGAATTACAGGAGCACAATGTAAAAATCACAGACTGGGAAAATGTGCAATGGGAAAGCAACAAGCTCAGCAATCTGGAGAACAGATCAATATGGTAAACTGTAAGAATAATCAGAACACAGGAGAGAATATCAAAAACAAACTCAAAAATATTTTTTCTAAGGTTTTTTTTTTAGTGAGAATTTGAATTATCCTTAAGAAGAGCTAACAAAACAAAACAAAACAAAACAAAAAAACAAACAAAAAAAAAAAACCCAGAAGGCATACAGAAGAGTTAGAAAAAAGAATTATATGATTGCACCCTGAGAAGTACCAGTTTATATGCAACTTCAAAAATAAAGAAGACATCTTGACAAAGGCAGATAATCTCTTTTCAATTACCTTCCAAGTTATGTTACTGGAAGAATTCTATGACAGGCTGCCCAAATGAAGACACTGTTGCCTAGGATGGATGAATTAAAGTCAATGGTGATAAGGGTCTAGATGAAATGTCTGCCTACACTTACATTGATATGAAAAGATAGAAAAGTAACACTACAAAGTAAGGATGAGGCACAGAACTTCATTTTATGGACTTCAAATATTGTAGCTATACTTTTAGGTCTCAGATCAACAATTCACACATCCTGTGTGATATGGAATAGGAGGTAAGTAAACAATATCAGAGGGCGGAGGGCCAGATGTCACTTATACTGTGTGAACAAATGAGCAACCAAAAGAAAATAATCAAAGATCAGACATGTTTGAGCAAAAGTGAGAGAAAAAGAGAACAGACTTTACATAAAAAAAAAAAAAAAAAAAAAAACAATATGACTCAAGGAAAGGGCAAAGAAAGGTACTACTGCTGTAATTTCCAGATACTACAGCTGTGCTGAAGATTTTTTAAACTTATTTGTTAATTGGGGAAACAACACTGATTCACATGAACCTTTCGCAGACTCAGCCCAGGTGCATTGTTTGGTTAAGTGGTTTGCTCAAAGTCACACAATCAGCAAATGGAAGCTGTGAGAACCAAACCTTGCTTCACAGAAAGTAGCTCATTAATAGCTCCTAGACTTAATCCTCTATACTAAACACCAGACTCTAAAGTGTACCTAAAGGTACTTCTGATGGAGGCCTTAACTAAGGATTTCAAAAGGAAGTCTTAACTGGCAGAACAGAGAAAGAGAGAAGGAAAAAAAACAGATGGAGGAGGTCAGAAAACAAATTCTTTCTTGGTGGATGGTTCTTCAGGGGCTCCAAGGACATAGAAAAATACTGCTGGAGTGTGGAATATCTGAAAAAATGGATATATCAGAAGACAAAGGATAAGAGTACAGCAAGCAGAAAGCTGAAGAGTGTAGGTGAGAGAATGTAAGGAAAGGTGAAGGTTAGGGGGCAGAATGGTGTCTATTAAAATTCCTTTAGCTTGTCCCAGAAGTCAACTTTGAAATGCTTAAACCTGGTCTAGGTAATTGTCTAATACTCTAAAGTAAAATGGAGTTAGCTAGGCATGTAATATAAGCATAAGTAAAGGATTACTTTCCTTGTTATTTTCTGTTTGATTAAGATGGGAAAGCTATCAAAAGGAAAAAGCATACTTAAGTGAACTGACTTAATAAGAGAGGCAAAAGTGTAGAATGAAAGGGACACATGCCTGGGTGAAACAGATTGTTTTTCATATATGTAACTTTGAATATTTGTACTTACCACTATCGGGTCACACTGCGGTGAATTAATTTAAGGAAAGCATGTGGTTAGGAATACAGTTAGAAAGGAAACTGATGTATATTGAAATAATGCTGGAAGTCTAAGTATTGTATCAGATAAGAATGAAGATGGAAAAGAGTGACCAAATGCTAGAAGCATGGGAAGAGAAATATTATATAACCTGATATTAAGGAATATGAGGGAAGGAATCACTTTGGGAAATCACAGGATAAAGAGAAAAAAAGGAAGGCAGCAGAAGGATGTGAAGTGGAGAGAAATTTCAGATCAGGTGAAACCAGGGAGCATTTTAAAATATTTTCATGAACAAAGTCATTTGATTATGTTATTAAGAGCAGATGCTAAGCAGGGATTAAATTTAGTAGCACATTAAAAACATACTAAACAATAAGCAATGCTGTGTAAAGAAACGAAGAGTTAAATATTTATTTTTATTGATTTTATTTGCTTTTTGTTTATGGGAAAGTCTGCTGGGCATAATAGAAACAATTTTCAGTGGAGACCTGGGGAGAAAAGCTTCACAGTAGAGAAAATCAACAGTTAAAAATTACAAAGATCAAGTTATACAGAAATTAAACAACAATTTACAAGAATAAGTGTACAAATTGTTGAGAGAATCATGACAGAAGTATACAATCTTAAACATTTAGCAAAGAATAAGTACCTACACAGCTTATTGGATCCATAAACTCTCTCTACAGTAGTACTATCTTACGCATTAATGTCCTAATATATTTTAGCTATTTTGCACATATAAAATGTTTTATATTTTATCCTGTGTTGATTTAGTTTAATATTTGCTATGATGTGATGATTGTATCATGAGACCTATATTTAAATAATCACCTCTGTATTTGCGATACTAAGCATCTGAGAAATTATTTTATGTGAAAGTTTATGTGTCCTTGAAGAGGTTTGTTTTATCTTGGAAGAAGTGTTTAATAAATTGGCTTTTGGTGCTTAAAAATCCTGCTCCATTTTTAAGAATATTTTAATGACCTATTAAGAGGTAACAAAAAGAAAGGGTAAAGTTTCAGAAAGCTGAAAACGAAAGGGTAAATGAATAATCAAAGAGGAAGGGATTGGCAACATATGGCAGGCTTTCCAGGACATGCTCGCTTGTTTCCAAAACATTAAGAAAGGGACGAGGGGTATGAATGCAAACACAAATAATGCAATGTGGGGCTCAGCATGGAAGAAACCTCAGAGAAAAATATGTACCTTAGAAACTTTCCTTTACCTCAAGGAAATGGGAGCACTTTATAAGCTTGAAATACTGAAATATCGAATTTCAGAATCTTGAGCTCATAAAGTGGAAGGGGCGGAAGATCGCAACCCCAGAAGCGTGAAATTCAAAATCTCGAATGCTGGAGATTTTGAATTAGCGGTTCTGGTGTTGCGCTGTGTTCATGGATTCAGGTAAGTGTTTATGTTTAAGGTTGTTTGGTAGGGGCGGTAGTGTGTGTGAGTATGCATTGTTACTGTGATGTATGTGTGCGAGAGGAATGTAGTTTGGGTGGTGGTGTTTTGTGTGTTTATTTGTGTGTGTGTGTGTGTGTGTAGTGCGACCTTGAAGTTAGAATATTTAAGTTGAGGGGTGTTGGGGGCGCAGGCCTCCACATGTGTGGTGCAGGGGGCTTGCCCCACCTGCATATCATAAGGGTAGGTGTGCGTGCTTGCTTAGTTGTGTGTGTGTGTTGTATTGGTGTTTGAAAGTGTTGGGAGTTTGAATTTTGCAGTTTTGTGATTTCGGGATTTAGGCTTTCGCGGTTTTGTGGTTTCTAGTTTTTGGATTTTCTACTTTATGGGCTTAAGATTCTGAAATTCGAGATTTCAGAATTTCGAGCTTATAAAGTGAATCCCTAGAAAATACATACCTATATAGTCACTGAAATGGGGCTCCAGCCTACAGATCATATTTCCTCTATTGCACCATTCACCATCTGTCACTCATTGAGGAAATACATACTTACACTACATAACTACTGAAATGGGTCTCCAATCTAAGGATCACTTTACCTTTATAGCACCATTTACCAGCAGTCACTCATTCAGGGCCAGTAGCAGTGATGGCAGAAAACTAATATTATAGATCTTATAACTATGTGACTTGTCACAAATGGCCTCATTCTTTATTAAATATCTGTGCAAATTACTTTCAACAAAACAAAGTTTTACCTTATTGGTAATTACAGGTTTTCCTCTATAGTCCTATACAGACATATTGAATACCTAAGTATGCTATGCCAATTGGAAGTCAAATTAAATACATTATTATTAGAAGATTTGAATTACCCAAATATCAACTAGTTTTCCTATGCATCCAAAAATTGTTATGCCCAAGCAGCCTTTTTGAGATAATTGACTACAGATCCCTGGGCCAACTAGTTATTGTCCCTACTACGGGTTCAGATCTCCTACACTTTATCTTAACTAATTCCCATGTCCTTTTCTATGTTCCACAGGTATTCCTTTTCTTAAGTAAATCATGCCTTTTAGATATCATCTTCTTCCTTAAGACCAGCCTTCCTAGTCCCAGTAATCAGGTTCATGAAGGTCTTCATCGAAAGCAGCCTAATACATATTTATCAAATAAAAAGTAAAAATGAAAACCACCAACTTCAGGTACAAATAAATCAGGTCCCAGAACTGCAGCAAAAGAAATTTAATGTCCACTGCGTGTCAGATACAATAGCAGCAAAAGAACGGTATCCACAAATTCGAAACACAACGTTTCGTCATCAACTTCATCAGTAATGGCCAATATGATAAAACCTTCCTTTATATAACATATTTATCAAATGTTTTGAAAACATAAATTGCTCAGTCACCCTGAATCCTGAACATTGACATCCCATACTTAGCCAAGGAATTTCATGACCTATTAAATCATTGTACAGAGAATACCTGCCCCATTCTGTCATCAGCAAAATGATAAATACATTGAATAACTAATTTTGGGGATAATAAAAGAAGAGACTCCTGGCCATATATATAGATCTTATCCTCTGTCTGCTCATAAAACAAGACTTAATCAAATTAGTCAGAAACTTAGGGATACTATAAGAAGCATCAAGGCTGCCATGATTACAAGATAGACGCAATCACAAAAATCAGCCATAAGGCCCTTTTTAGCTATGCATACAAACTCTACAGTAATACTCAAACATTTTAACAAAACATTGTAAATCATACTAGTCATACCATCTCAAAATCCCTAGCTAACATATTGGCAAATAAAGCTACCTGCTATACCCTTGGTCCTCTCAGACCTACTGCTCTGTTATCATTATTGACCAAGTCTTTAACCACCATCTGAAAACTAACTAAATAAATAACACATTCATAAGGCCAGTCAATATACCTAGCTACTTGTATACAAGCTTAAAGCATCTTTTTCTCTAAATCACTCCTAAACATTTGCAGTCAAAGTCTCTTCATAAGGTATGTACCTGAAGTATGGCTATCCTCCTTCATAAGATAGGGCTCTTCAACTGGTCCTTCAACACAGGTAACTGTATGGCCATCAGTCATACTCACCTTAACTGTAAAGGAATTATTGTAGAATTAATCAGTAAGAACATATCATATCTGCAGACTCTAGACCCCTCACAATTAGGCTTTGTCAGGGGTACATTGTGCCTTCTTGTTCTTGTTAGCTTATTTGAAAAAGGTGCCAAAGCATTTGATATCATTCTCCACTCTGGCATCATTGAATAAGCTATTTCAGTGAAACATCAACTGCTTTGTAGTTTTCTGTATCACTAACAGACTATCAAACAGAATACATTCAGAATAAGTGGTACCTTTTCTAAAATAAATAAATAAATGTAACTGGTGGTATTCCTTGGGATTCTGTCCCAGATCTCTCCTCATTAGAATCATTTTCTCAGCAGTACAGACAGATGTTAATAACATTTGGCTAAAGCTGCAGACAACTGTAAGCTAGGGATAACCTCAAAGTCTCCTTAGATTATCTAATAGTACAAAAAGGCCTTGGTCAGACTAATAACAAATGTGCTAATTAGGGTCTCACCCTAAATGCAAAGAAATGTAACACAGTCACCTTTGGTAAAATCAGTGCTGCTGCACTGTACTCATCAGTGTAATTCATCTTACGACTGACACAATGGTCCAGAATTTTAGGAATTACATGGAAAACATGGAAAACAAGTTTTCCTTAAATCAGCTTATCTCCAATATTGTCAGATTTTTATACCTCTCTGAGCTCATCTGTTGTGGGTACTCATCTAGATTCAAGTCCATCTTAATTAACCTTTATTATGTCCCTAGTCACCCCATCATAGAGCATGAGCCTCCATTGGGCAGGTATAGTTCTATACAACTCTTCCAACTAAAAGGACCCCAGCATTTTATAACCCAAAGATCCCAAGATTTAAAGACTCACTCTTATTTTGACAGGGTAAAAAAACATATCCTTATTTTCTGCTGCTATAGAGTCATGGGACCTGATCTATATCTTGCTTTCCAAACTATGTCAAACCCTGCCCTCTGTTTCGTTCTTTTCCATGAAAACCGAAACCCCTCATTTAATATCTATGCCAAAGACCTAGCTTAACTACAAATGATGAATAAGTGTTAATTCAGACATAAATATATCACATAGTACCTCATTTATGTATGGAATAAGCTTTCCTTTTATATTAGACAGCACAAAACCTCAGGAATATCCAGACTTCAATTATATAAATGGATTTGTTTTTTTAATTTCATGTCAGCAATCAGTGCCAAAAGATTCTTAACCATGCCAAATAAACATTGTCACATTTCAAGTTTCCCGATTCCTTCTCTGCTTTATTTTCTTTATTTTTTTTCCAGTTTCTCCCTATTTCCCTTCCCTCTAACATAATCAAAACTAATAATATTCTGTCTATGACTCTCAAATTAACTCTACCTCCTAATGTTATCTTCTGAAGTATTTCAGCTGCACTGTTGGCAAACGTTAAGATGACTGACATACTGCTGACATAGTATACACTAATGAACCTATGAAGTGGAATCCAAAAAAAAAGAATTACGTGCAGGCATCTTGTATGAAAGGAAAGAGGATCACTGAGAAGGCGGCTGGAATAGGGAAAGTAAGGGGTATGGAGGAGACATGGAACATAGGGAGATGCTGAAGATCAAGATGGTGCATGAAAAACTGAGAATGTATAATGGAGATGCTGTGTTATTGCAACAGAAAATAAAATAAAGATCAGAGAAAGAGGGCAATTGTTTCTGAGAGAGGATATGACCAAAATACTGGAGGAAGAAGTGGCTGGTATATTGTTTAGAAGAGTTCTACATACACTTAAAGAAGAGGTGAAAACAACAGAGACATTAGATGGAATATATAGGAAGGGAATTGGTCAGGTGTCATATCAAGATATTTTGGAGCCTTCCACAGGAAACCAGTATAAACGTTCACTTGAAGCTAGACAACAACGGAAGGAACAGAAGACTGTGGAAACTCTGATGCAGTCAATGTTGAGGAGTGATAGACCAGTGAGTTCCCATGTGACAGAGTAATGGATGGCAGAGGATGAAATTGAAGAGAAGGTGCCACAGGAAGATGCTATAGAACTTTCTATAGAATGCCAGCAGGAAATGGAAAACAATGGATGTGCCCTCAGTCTGGAAGAAAATGAACTAAGGGAAGAGTTGCTTAATTTAATGGACATAGATAGATATATTAAGATCAACAAAAGAAATAGACTGCAGAAGGTCAATAAAACCCCAAAAGTCGGAAGCCTGATAAAACATCTGAACACAGTAATTAGGATTACCCATAGAGATCCATGTGATATAAAAGAAGTAAACAGGATATGTTACTGTGCAGATAAATTAATAACTGATAATGTTCTACCACAAGAATACAGGATAGTGAAGGAAAGGAAGAGGAGAAATCGAATACCATCATGGAATTATCGAATAGAGAAAACTATAAAGCAATTAAGACAAGAAGTGTCACTGTTAGAAGATTATAGAACAGGTAACAGAGCAACAAAAATACTAAGAAAGATAGATGTGATTAAAGCAATGCACAGTATTAGAACAGACCGGGAACTATCATGCACTATTGCAAATAACAAATTAAAAATTTCAGCACAGGCAGAAAAACTTCGAAGATACACAGATAAATATAAAGGAAAAGTACAAAATAAGCAATTTATTGACGACCCTAAAAAGTTTTATAGAGAATTGGGAAACAAAGTAAAAGGAATTGAAAGACCGCCAAAATAAAGAAGAAATAGATGCATTCTGGAGAAGTATTGAAGATCCTGTGGAATGAAACAAAGATGCTAAATGTATAAAAGAAGTAAAAGAAAGAATAAGAAGTTTAAAGATACAGGATATGAAATGAGATGAATTAACAGCCAGAGAGTTTGAAAGAAAGTTAAGAAAAGCCTCTAATTGGAAAACCTCAGGCCCAGATGCAATACCTAACTTTTGGTTAAAAGTATTAACATCTTTGCAGGAAGATTTAGCCATGAGTAAGAACTATTTATATGTGCACCCCGAGCAGACACCTGGCTAACAACAGACAAAACAATGCTCCTACTTAAGAGTGAACCTGCAAACTACCCCAAAAATTATAGACCAGTAACTTGCCTTCTGATCACGTGTAAACTATACACGGGAATTGATGCCAACAGAGTTTATAGTCATTTAGAAGAAAACTCAATTATGGCAGTAGAACAAAAGGGCAATAAAAGAAAGTCATATGGAACAAAGGATAATTTGTTGTTAAATAAAGTCATGGTGGAGAACTGTAAAAAGAGGAAGAATCTAAGTATGGCATAGATTGACTACAAAAAAACATTTGATAGCATCTCACATTCATGGATAAAAGAGTGCTTAAAAATTTATAAGTACACCCTACACTGATTGACTACATTACAGTGACCATGAAATAATGGCAGACTACTTTGTAATTAAGCCATGATAAAGGGCATCCTTATCTCTCCAGACAATAACACCAAACTTCTAGGCATTATAATTGACAACCAACTCAAATTTGACACACACATTGACTCTACAATAAAATCAACAAACAGAAAACTAGGCTCTCTGTATAGAATTAAATCTTTCCTTACTCCTGAAGCCAGAGCTACAATAGCTAGAACCCACTTAATATCTTCCCTATTATATGCCTCCCCAATCTATACAAATCTTTCTAAATATAATCTAAATAAACTAACTATATCTTATAACAATATTGCCAGATTTGCTACAGCCTCTCCATACAGGACTCATCATTGTTCTAATCTTAAAAAACTAGGGTGGCTAGAATTACCCAACCTAATACATTTTAACCAACTTACAATCGCCCATAAAGCACTCTACCAACCAGACAATACTCCAATGCTCTCCACTCTCATTAAACCCTATAGCAATCTAAAGAACCTGCGCTCCTCTAACAAAATACTGATTCATACTTCCCTATCTAAGAACTCAGCAGGTGACTCCACATTTTCAAACTCAGTTGGGAAAACATGGAATCAACTACCTCAAGACATCACTACTCAAACCTCAATTCCACTATTTAAAACTAAACTTAAACTCTTCTTTTCCAACCATTGGCTTTGCTCTTGTAATAACCCTGACTAACCTTTTGTATCTCCCTGCTATGGGATTTTTTTTCCACCCTCTCTTTTTTTCTCATATCTAACTCTCTACATTACTCTCTACAAAACTGTTTCTATTACGTCATTTCTAATAAAGGTGCTAAATCGCTACTTTTCAACTTCTTATAAAGATGTAATAGAGTAACTAGGTACTCTACCTGTATTTTTATACTGTACTTTTTTCTATATAATAGAGAAACTATGTACTTTACCTCATATTGTACTCAAATGCTTTTAATTCTATCAGAAAGTTTAAAGTACATGTTTGTAGATTTTATTTGTATATGCTGATATATTATGATAAAGTTTTTTGTTTAGTCTTACTATAGTAGTATTGTAGAGGAGCTTTTCTCCCCGGGCCTCCACTGAAAATGGACATGTATCCAGTTGGACTAGCCCGGTTAACAAATGTAAAATAAATAAATAATAAATAATAAATAAATTATTATCCCGGGTATAAAAATTCAAAGGGGGATATTCCAGGGTGATTCTCTGTCACTGTTGCTGTCTGCCTTGCCCTTAACCCATTAAGCTGTTTACTTAACAGCTTAGGTCATAGCTATAATTTGGCTCCTAGAAAACAACAGTCTAAAGACTTCTCATCTTCTCTTTGTCAATGATTTAAAACTCTAAGCACAGTTGCAGCTTGTTAAAACTGTTTTAGTTGGTATCAGAATGTCATTTGGCCTTGATAAATGTGCAAAAGCAACCTTTAAAGCAGGAAAACTGCAGCACCAGGAAAACATCAGTTTGGGACAAGAATGTGATATAAAAGAACTTGAGCAAGAGGGCGTGTATAAATACTTGGGAACTGAAGAAGGATCAGCAGTAAAACATTAGCGAATGTGAGTAAAACTTAGTAAGGAATATTTTAGAAGACTTAAATTAATCCTGAAAACAGCATTGACATCTAGGAACAAAATCCAAGCTATAAACAGATTTGCTCTTCCTGGCCTAACTTACAGTTTTGGAGTGATTGAATGGCCCCAAAACGTGTTGGATAGATAAGATATTAAAACAAGAAGAATGCTTCATGCTCACCAAATTATTTATAAAAATCAGTGCATACCAAGATTATATATTCCCCGTTCCGAAGGAGGGACGGACCTCCTGGAAATTGCTTACATGTATAGATCTGCAATCGTGGGACTCCACACATATCTGCTGACCTCACAAGACCAAAATTTAGTGAACGTTTTGAAACATGAGGAGAATAAATCTAAGATGACTTCCCTGCTTAACTTAGCAGAGGCATATCAGCATCAAGCAGGAATGGAAATCAAACCAGAAATAGATAAAAATCAGGCAGCAACTGAACGTGCCAAAAAACAAAAGAAAGAATATAAGGTGAAGGATCAGATGAGAAGGCAAGAAATGTGGAAAATGCATAAATGTAGCTGGAGGAATGGTTAAGTAGAGGTGAATTCAAACCAAGAGATGAAATGTGAATATTGGCGACACAAAATAGTGGGCTATGTACACACTGGTTTGTATAGTCCAATGAACATGTGGGAGAAACAGACAAATGTAGATTTTGTAAAACCAAATTGGAAACTGTTGCACACCTCATCGCTGGTTGTGACATACTAATGGCAGAAGGACTATATACTAAAATGTATAATAATGTGGCAAGACTGCTGCACTGGGGATTGTGCAAACATTATGGTGTTGAACTGGCTGAAAAACACTGGAAACATGAGCCATAAAGCATCACAGAAAATGATGAAGTCTACATCACATGGGATCATCCATTGCCAACAGTTCAAATGATAGATGCTAGGAAACTGGATATAGTGGACCAAGAAAAGAAGACAAAAATAGCATTAATCACAAAAATGCCTCACCCAGTGACTGCAGTGTCCTATGCACAAAGAGACACAAAGTCATAAAATATCAGGATTTGCAAGCAGAAATGAGAGCAATGTGGAAGAAAGATACCCAAATAGTTCCAATAGTAGTAGGAGCAATGGATCTTATAAAAAAGAGTCTACAATCATATTTAAATATGCTACCAATACCCGTAACTCCATACAAATTACAGAAGGAGTCATTACTGGGCACATTGTGGGTGTTGGCTAACATCAAAGAGTGAAACAATACTAATTTCATGAACTTTAATTGCACTTTGACTTAGGAATGGGGTCCATTGCCGTCATGGTATTAGAAACCGAAAAGATTTGGAGAAATTAAAGGAGGGAGGACTAGCAGGATGAGAAAGATATATTCCTTCAGTAGATATGGTAAAAATTATATGGTCAAATTTTCAACAAATAGAAACAAGTATGGAGGAAAATAGGGACACAACGGATGATAGGTGATTTCAATGTGATGGTGAAATTAGATAAAAACAAGCTTTTCAGAAAGAATAAAGGAATATAATTAGAAAATGAAGACCTACATAAGAACATGCTTGTAGGAAGATGGATAGACATATGTAATTTAAAACATCCAGCAAAAGGGTGTCCGTTTGTTAGCAGGAAATTGTATGCACTGAAAATCAGAGCAGGTATGCTTCTAGGAATAAACTTTTAAAAATAAAATAAAAAATGATCACAACCACGTGTAAAACTGGGCACTGTTTAATACAAAAAACGACTGAGTGCTTTCACCTTGTGTTCAATAGGCTTCATTAGAGTCATTTTAACCAACAATTTACTTCACTTAAAAACAATCAATGCATCACATGCAACCAATCAAATCATTCCACTAATTTCAATTTTAAAACCTCCCTAACCAATAGTAATAATAATCTTGTGGCATAACATTAAATATTTTTAATCAAATAAATTTCAAGTTGCAGTGTTTAAAGAATGTTTTTAACAAACTTTCTAACATTACTGTCATGTCCTTGAACTTATCGTTTGTATCTCCATACACTAGATTTGATTAGCCATCCATTTTAATGTTGATACCAGGGAGATACAATCATTTAATCCTGGAGGCACAGTGGCATTCAACCTCAGTTTGGGGTCAGTGCATATGTAAGATCACTATAATGGGATCCGATTTGGCAGAAGAATCACTGGGTCATAATTCAATGAGGGAATATAAAGTAGGGAGAAGGGAAGGGAAGGAGTAACATTATTGGGGGGGACAGATGGAAGATGGGAATCAGCAAAAAACAAATAGAGATATAGAAGCAGTATAGAATATTTGAGGAGCAACACCTTGTAAAACAGGTAAGTTTAGGTCTTAGGTTTAAGTCAAAGGAAATGCAAGTAAAGCAATCCTCTTCTGTAACATTAACAGAATGGTTTGGAGGGACAAGTTTATCTTGCAGAGGATACCACTGCTCTGGAACAGACTTCCCATCCATGTAAAACAAAGCTCATCGTTGTCCATATTCAGCTTAACTTGGTTTTATGGATGGGGAGCAGAAAATGTACCTCAGGACTGCCTCCTGTATTACTAATGAAGCAGCTCCTAATGTTTATCCTGCACATGCATTCCTGAAATTGTCTGTAGTGTGGTCACAGTTATTCTCACTAAGGGTAAATAGGCCAGTCTAACACCAAATAGTATTAGTAAATTAAAGCACAAAATAGTCAATTAGCTAGGCTTAAAATGGCCCACAAGAGCAGCTAACCTAGGACTTACCTATGAACCTGTGTACCTATACACAGATATTTCTTCAATTCTGTTAAAAAAGAGAGGAAAGGCAAGGAAACAATACTTGCTGGAGATGTAGACAAGGAGAAACTGGAATGAAACATATTCAAGAGGTAACACAGCCTATAGGTTGTAATAAAATGGATATACACAACAGATATCTCAGGAAAAAAAAACTAAGCAACACCTGGCAATGTTGCATGTGGAGAATTACAAAAAATAAATAAATAAATAAATAAATAGAGGAATCAGGAGAGTGCATTGAAAATACAAAGGGTGCTGGCAATGGGGATGAAGGACTTTACTGTAAATAATTGTAACAGACAAAAATGACCGAACAGGCATTTCTGAAAAGGTTTACAATGATCATAAGAAGGATCATATTATAGGAAAAGTTAGAGGGGAAAAGGGAATAAAAAGCAAACTTGTGTATTACTAAAGCTATACATGGAGCAGAAGGACATACCAATAAATAGGAAGAGAGCAGAGGAAAGGGAAACAACAGAAAATGCAGGAACATTTTTTACATCTGTTGCTGTGAGGAAAACCAATAACTACTTTTTATTTTAAATTCAGTGTATAAAAATGTTACAGTATGCCAATTTCCAGTTATTATTTCTGGCCTTAATTTCACCCCAAACACAAGTATGAAATATATTAGAGGATGGACAATAATAGGCATGTGAAATGAGCAATGGGTGAACGTACATGATTGACAACTAGTGAACAATTAGCATTCAGCACATGCATATGACAAAATGTTTTTATTAGATTATAAAATGTATTAAAGTTATTAAGAAATATAACAAAAGCTTTGCTTGGTGATGCTTCATGATACAATATTTGCAGGAGAAACATATTCTAAGGTTTTTAAAAGGTAGTTTGTGACTCTGGTATGTTACAAATTTGTAATAAAACCAAAGTTCCGTGCTGGCAAACAAAAATCAAGTCTTTAATTCCAAATAGTTCGTAAAATCCAACAACATGAGCGCTTTCGTCTGCTCAATGCAGACTTCTTCAGAATAATAAATCAAAGGTGCCTCAGGTTTTTGTACAATTCCTTAACATAAACAATAATTCAATAATTAATTAATTAATCAATGAAATTAAAACATTTTTAAAAGAAAGTGGTTTCTCAGGCTTGATTAACCCTTCATGTTTTATACATTCTGTTAAACTACCACATAAAGTGCAACTATGCTAAAAAATGTTTAAAAATGTTTAAGTGTATGTTACAAATTGTTTGATGGTTATTAAAATATTAAAAATTATTAAAAATTAAACAGAATCAGAATAAATAAAATCAACTTATTTCAACTCAAAGTGTGAGAAATAATTGTTATTGTAGTTGTATTCATAACCAGCAGGTTGAATAATGTAATTAATTTCAAGACAATGTTTATCTATAAAATTGTACATTTTAAAACCATTTGTGTCAGTGTAAAAACCAAAATGGAATAACTGCTGTAATTACATATTGAGAAAAAAATAATAAATTAATTTTATAATGTTAAATATAAATATTTCTTTGATAAAAATGTACAAACATTTTTTTAAAAATATCTAAAAATAATTCTCCATAGTCAGATAAACTGATGTTTTAATAATTTAATAAGGATCAAACTGATGCTGCTTTGTCAATTAAAATTGCCTTTATGTTAATATATTCGTTGAGACCTGGAAAATAGTTAGACCTCAGTCTCAACTGCCACTTAATCTCCCTTTGTAATAAAAGATTTTTGGTGTCCCCTCCTCTAATGTCTGTTTTTACCAACTCTAAAATACCAAACTTAAAATCTGTACAAATTTGCAGTGGCTGTTTTAGTAGTGGCAAGTTCACTACAGTGAGAGTTTTAGAGAGAGTCCCCTTTTCCAGAATCATACCAATTAGTGGTCCCCCACTAACAGAGAAGTTAATGCACCAAAGGTTTTCTGGCTATATATCAGAGATGCACCACCTTGGACATACTGAAAGATACGACATGCAAAACTTTAATGTTTTGTATTAATCACTGTCTGAAATCTTCTGTGATTTACGAGTCCAGGAAAAGGAGACAATGGGGATATTCAGGAAATACAAGGACATGTATGGTGTGCATGTGTGTGTGTGTGTGTGTGTGTGTGTGTGTGTGTGTGTGTGTGTGTGTGTGTGTGTGTGTGTGTGTGTGTGTGTGTGTGTGTGTGTGTGTGCGCGCGTGTGAGTATTTGAATGTGTGTATTGGGTATGGGAGAGTGAATATGGATGCCACTGCTTACAAAGTGCATCAGAAAACAATGTTTACTACTGCAAGAAATGCTGATCTACACTCCATGGTCATTAATTCTGATTCAGAGACATACAAGATGGCCAATAGTGCAGTCTTTCCTGATTGCGGCTAATTTATCTCTGAACTGCAAATCTCTGCATCTTAGAAACAGGGTCTTTTTATGGTGACCATTACAGCATGTGGTAGGGATCTTAATGAATCTTCAGGATAATCTTTATTTTAGGCCTCAAGTCACAGCAATGCTATATGTTTCTGTTTTTGATTTTGTTTATTTTTGTTGATGTAAACAAAACCAATAGCTACTTCTTATTTTAAACTCAGTGTTTAAAAATGTTCCAGTGTGTCAGTTTCTTATGGTCATTCTTACCTTAGTTTGTCCCCAAATGCAAGTATTGTTATCTCCACTTTACTTTCAGATTTTTTAAAATAAAGAGATGTGGATATTAAGCCTTATAATTACATAGCCAGCCTTAAGAGAAACTTAGTGTAATGCAACATGCCAGACTGTCACTGTGAAATGAGTGAAAACCTTCCAGTCTGTTGACGTGTAAAATGTCATATATCGCCTTGCCCGACACATATTAGTAAGAGTTTTTTCTTGGACACTAAGGAACATTTTCAAAATTCGTTACTCTAACTTAAAGATTTAAATGTCACTCATTGCTAAAGTTTGCCCAACCATATTGCCATGGTTATTAGAGGGATTTTGACATCATTCCAAAAACAAAAATTTATTCAAGAATCTCTATTTTATGGAGAAATATAAGCACTTTTTACTTCTAGTGTATTGACAAATTAATACAAATATATTATGGATTTAGACTGTATTCCTTACTCTGAAAAGAAGTAATATATCCTCTCTTAATGAAACTAAGTATACTGCAACATATTAGACTGTGAAATGGCTGTTCATGTCTGTTTAATAAGCAAGAACGTAGTCGCTCTTTGATATATATTACTAAAATGTTCTGGGAAGTATACTAAGATATATATGTACAAGGTGCTACTAAGACAACTGTTCTACATCTAGGTACTTAAATCCAGTCAGTTTCTGAAGATGGCAGATTACTGTTGTCAGAACAGTAAGTTTTGATGTTGTTTGCTCTTTAGTGACAAAAAAAGGAAGAAATGAATTTTTCCAGATAAATGTATACTTTTTCACATCTGATGTAATGCCAGCAGATTAATACAGATTTATTCCAGGTATTTATTGCATTCTCTACCATGAACAGAATTGATACAACTACCACTGGTTTCCAAATATAATGCAAGATGTTATACCATCACTGTGAAATAACTGTGCATGCCTGTTTATGACACTTTATCTAAAATTCAACAACCGATACTTCTGCAGTCTGATACACAGCAGCCATAAGTTTGCCTTGTCACCTTTTAAGACTTAAATATAGTTCAGTTGTGAGGCTGATGGTCACTCAGGAGCAAAGTTCTATTTTCTGGAGAAATGCATGCTTTTCCTTGTGATGAGCTGCCAGTTAAATAGAACTAAAGTTTAGAGATCAGCTGCATTTAATCTTCCTGAAAACTACCCAATATCCACCCTGTATGGAAACATTCTGCTCATGTAAAATTCCTGTTAAACCCTATAGTTGTCAGCTCTGCATAAAAGGCCATATAGGATTCCATTTGCTTGTGTAGTAACACTTTCAGGGAATTAAGATGGGGTATTCAGGTACAAAATGCACATAGATTGCCATTCTACTCTTTAAAATTTAAATGCATATTAATGTTGAAGTGTACCCAACCATATTGCCATGATCAGTTGAATGAGTTTTAATGGTGGAATATTTCTACTGAAAAAAAAATTCCCCATTCTAGAGAAAATGTATGACTTTTACAACTGATGTAAAGCAAACTCAGCACAGATATGTTCTAGACCTATGCTGTATTCCCTGTCCTGAAAAAGATGTCATATCTTCTACTCATTAGGAAAAATCAAATGTAATGTACCCTGACTGTCAGGAACATTCCAAAGGCCATTTAAGCCTATTTGTGACAGATATCAATACATGGTTACAAGTCTGAAATAGTAGCGTGCATTTTGCACAAAACATCTGGGTACTCAATGATAAACTGCATATATAGGCTGTGCTTTGGGTGCACTAGTAAAGGAACAGCTACGCAGAAACTTTCTGACTCTTATTTCCAAATCATCAGTATTTTTTTATTTATTTTTGTTTATTTATTCTTTGATAATTGAGTTAGTCCAACTAGTTTATTGACCTCTTTTCAGGGGAGTCCCGAGGTGATATTTATACTACTAGGGGAAATTTGGTCAGGACATTGGTGAACTTTCTCTACGCTTTTTGATAGGTGGGATGACATTTTTTACATTCTTCTGAGCTTTGTTTTGCATTGAATAGTGATAGCCCCACAAATGTAGGCATGTTTCAGATGTATAACTGTTAAATCAGGTCTGTGAATGGGAACAACAAAAGGTGTCTGACTGAGTGTACATGAGTGCATGGATGTGTGTGTGTGTGTGTGTCTCTGTTCAGTGATTTTTAGAAATCCAAACAGAAAGCAAAACTGAATTTCTTGTGTGAGACACTGTACTGCTAAATTTAATTTCTGTTGACAAAGCATTTAATATTCTATACAGAGAAGCAAAAAGTAAGGCTAGAATGAAAATGTGATGGTGGCATAGGGGTATAAACTTTATAAACTGCAAAGATGACAGATATCTCAGTTTCAATGCTGACTCAGGATGTCCAAATGGCTCATGCTATCCATTGGTAAGCAAACAATAAACAATACAGCACCACAAAAGCATTACCGTGATGTACACGTTAACAAATACCTCATCGTTACCTTTAAGGATAATAATGGTGATGTGGGCTTTGATGTCATATGTGATGTCATATGTGATCCAGAGAACAACACTGAAAAAATTCAGTCCTGTGTTATTATACAATCTGAGTAAATATTAATAAACGCAAACTCTCAGATCGTCTCCCAGACAATTTTTTTTATCATCATAGAGTTTGAAAGCTTCTCTGTTAAACAAAAGCTGACGTCATAAACATTCTTGTTCTCTGGAGTAAGTAGTAGCCACCAGTCCTTTGGATGTAATTAGGGAACAAAAACTTAAAGGGTGGACTTTTGGAGGTAATCTGCAGTCACTGGAACTTGTTAATGGGCACACTTTAGATTTGGCAACTAAGCTATCTCAGTGTGGAGCCATGTCCATGCCTGTTGTCTTCTATCAAAGATAAGAAGTGGTTTGTTGGCTCCACGGGGTTAGTGATGGGGCAAGTGTTTGGCATTTTTATACTAGCGTACATTAGGGACACTGAGAACAGCTTCAAATTATTCATGGATGATGTTGGAATAGAATAGACAGTGGAAAATGCCAGAACAGCCTTTAAAGAATCCTGAGTATTTTGGCAGTGTACTGAGAAGTGGTACCTATGGTGTAACAGAAATAAGGGTGAAGTACTTCACTAGGGCTCTAATAACCAAACGCTGAATACCTGCTGGGAAGAGTGACCCTCAAAAGCACATATTAAGACAAAAGACCTTGGTGAGGTATTAACAGCAAAAACGAATCACTATGTATAGAATGAGAAAGGTGCAGGCATAGATAGCAAGATACTGGGTTAAATGCCTGGCTGAATAGTCTCCAAACATCAAGAGAATTGATTACACCTCTTTATATCCCCAGTCTACCCACAGCCATAGTACTGTATTCCTTCGTAGGCCTTACAGGAGTAAAGATATCAAACTCATAGAGAAGATACAAAGACAATCTACCATGGCAACAAGAGAATGGACAGCAAGCAGCATGAGGAGACATAATGGTAGGTATCTTCATATTCATTTGAGAAGAGGAGATAAAGAGAAAGCACAGAACAAAAGCCAAAGACTTGTTTATTGAATGCAGTTTCCCTGTTCTTGATTATTCAAAATGGCACTTAAAATGTCCTTCTTATAGGGACTTTACTACCACTCATGCCGTACTAGAGGGACAGATCTCTGTATGCACCATTTTAATTACTGAAACTCCAGATAGTTGCATCTTGGAGAAAAAAAAGCAATGCTTCTAATGCAGCAAATTCGCTTTTGAGCAACTAGGTATAATTAATACAACATTCCATGCTTATCTTCAGCTACAAATACACATAGATTTCGAGCCTAATAACTACCTATGAATCTATAAACATATAATGTTTAAATTTATAGCGCTAATGGAGCCTGCATGTATTTCTTCTTCTGAATAAGTAATACTGACCCTCCCTCATGTAGTGTATGCTGCATTGTATTTGCTTACAATGCCATGTTGTCGTAAGTCATGCTGAGAGATGCAAACATTTTTCATATTTGAAAATTATGGCATTGTGATGTTACTTCCATCTCAGTAAATGCCCTTTGTTCCAATATACGTTCATAGATACATTAACCATGTTTAGAGAATGGGCAACCACTACATCGGCACCCTGATTGGAGAAAGAACATTCTCCAGCAGGGTGTTAATACACAAATAATGCCCTCTGAAAAATGAGTCTGCTGTGAGTGTATGTATCAATTGAGCTGTTAGTTTACACTCACTAAGCAGCGCTTTTGCTGTTTAATAAATATAAAAGCAAAAGAAACATAAAAAAAGAAAAGTGTGTGTGTGTGTGTGTGTGTATGTATTTGTGTATGTGTATGTATTTATGTTTCTGTCTGCGTGTGAGCCTATGTGTGCTTGTGTGAATGACAACTAAAGTGTGTGTGTGTGTGTGTGTGTGTGTGTGTGTGTGTGTGTGTGTGTGTGTGTGTATGTATGTATGTATGTGAAGTGTGACAGTGTTTGACAGTGGCAGCAGAAGCATTTAAAAGGTTTCCATACCTCTTGACCTCTTAGGTCAAGGTATCTGGATATAGCCTAAAATAAAGAGGCACAAAGGTTCAAAGTTAAGAACAGATATTACTCTTATAAAATTGCAAACTTGCTTGAATAACAGGCTTTGTGTTAGAGTGCATTTTCTGAGCCACAACTATGTTTCTGTTTGGGGGAGGTAAGATTGACCAGTGGCAGCACCAGTTAAGAGGTTTGTATACCTCTCCATCCCTTAGCTCAAGAAATCTAAATAAAGCCTAAAATAATTATTTACAAGAAGGTATGCATATTAGCACCAAGGCTCAAAAAATAGGAACAAATAGTTATTGCGCTTATAAAATTACCAAGCTGCTAAAATAACAGGAGTTGTTTTAGCATGCATTTTCTGTAGGAAATAAAGTCTGAAACTCAAATGTTTGTCATTATGTAGTGACTTCATTCCCCAATGACTGGCAACAAAACAGATATTTTAGGCTAAGGGGCCCCCCTGAAAAAAATGAAGTACATATATGGATATTTTTTTGAAAATGTTATGTTTTGGATGTAAAATGCTTTCTCTAACATCATTTACATATACTATAGGAAGTTTGAAATATTAGGCAGAGGAACTACTTTACATCAAAAATATATATAAAAAAATATAGTAATAAAAAATAAATAAGTAAAACACAACATTTTTACATACAGCCCATTCTTTAAGCGCAATAATGCCCTTGAGGGTGTGTGTTACTGTGTAAATAATTCTTTCCAGTCCTACATAGCATGAATTCTCATAACTTATCTTAGTACAGAGTAACTTTAGTCTTGTATGGGCCTGTCCTGAAACAGACTTGAGCCTCACTACTGATTTAGACTTCCATGGAAGACAGCTTTTTATCATGGTATTTCTATTAAGGCTGAAATGTTCCCTTTCAGCTGATTTATTCTCCTTTGGCAGGTTTAACTTTTGATACATATCATATTTCCGATATATTTTCTGCTTCTGATTTGCCAAGTCTGAGCACATTACCATGTGTCTGCCTTAGGCTACACCTGTGCAACAACTTGCAATATTATCTACAAAAGGTATATATATTACAGCCACAAAGGTTGTCTGGTGGCACACTATAAATTCAGAAATCATATTTTATTAAAACAAAATTGTTTACATTGCATAAATATTTATGGTGTTTTTTAACTACACCAGGTGCCTAATATTGTATGTACTACTTTGACTAGTTCTACATTTATAAACAATACATAACAGACTAGAAATGAAAATCCACATTTTGTTTCCCTCTTATTCCATCTTTTCAACATGTTTCTCTATGTTTCTCTTCCCATTTAAGTAACTTTATCCTTTTTTATGTTTCTTTGTTCCTTATCCAGCAATTACAAGGACTAGATGGCGACATATGTTTCTGATTGTGGTGACCTTACTTATACAATGTAGTAGGCAGCATTGGGAGAAGACTAAATGTCATATCTTTTAATTCTTCTAGTATGGATGGAAAACTTACAGTCCACCTGTCTAGAAAAATACCCTTTTCTTTTGTTTTAACATGTAGATCCTGGTTCAGATGTGACTATGTTAACATTTTTGATGTAGGAAATAGAACTGCTCTTTATTTAGGCTAGCTGATTTTACAAAATGGAGTGCAAAAGCTGTGAAGTACAAGCAGTGACTGTTTCCATCTAGCTCATCACTTGCATGATGCCTGTGGGAGCACTGGGTGTTTTACCCATGGAGCATGAGCCTGCAGAGGATACTTATCTAAGTGGTGTGCAGTACTGAGCAGCCCAAGAACTAGTATGTGTGTGCTGAGGCAGACACACCTTGCTGAAGACAGGCAGCATTAATAGAGCTCTAGGACACTATCGTAGAGAGAGACTTCCTGGGGTAGGCCACTCTGTAGGACCTACTGACTGGCTTACTTTGTTCCATCAGACTCTTACTACTGAAATGAATGGGTCAGTTGTGCTTCTTGGGCAGGAGGGAATGTACTTTAGGACTTTCGCCTAGACCAGGGATGCCTGTTTCTAACCTCTGCAGGGCGAATTGGCCAATTGTGTAATGGTAGTGAAGTAACTTGGCAGGGTACTGTGGTGAGGGGGTGGAAGTCTTAATTACAGTCACACATATTTAGTAGTTTAAGGCTAAAGTGTATATCTTCAAAAGAAAGATTTTGATGATGTCTGTTATTTAGGCAAAATGTAGTGTACTCATAGTTACAGAATGTAAAAAATGGTAAAGATTTGGGAAACATGGCTTGAAAACCAACAAGGTAGTTACTCAGAAACAAAGGACTGTTTTTGTAATCAATATCTTTAGACATGAAAGTGCTAGGAATACTGGACACTTCCAACGAACATACCCAGAGGAGGATGACATGGAAACCAGAAGAAGAAATGAACTTATAGTTAGAAATTCTGCTGTTAGGAGGACAGAGCTAGGGCAAGGAGAAAGGAAAGTTAGATACATGGCTCATACCAAAGCTGCAAGAAATCCATATGGAAGTGGGAAATATGCATGGAGAAAGCACGTTCTTGACTAGCTTGTGATAAGTAACCTGATTAAGAAAGAGACTGGATCATAAAGGAGTTTTTTAAAACTTTGCTGCAACTTTACTCAATAAACACACACACACACACACACACACACACACACACACACACACACACACACACACACACACACACACACACACACACACACGCACACACAGACAAAAGCATTATCCAAAATCATGCTTGTCTATTCTGTGGGTGAGTATGGGGTGTGCCCAAACATGGATTCTAATGTATGGTTGAACATCTGAGGCACTGCAAAAGGGCTTTGATTTCAGTGGGCTGTGGAAATTCACCTGGAGGGATGCTGGCAGCATTGACATGATAATGTCTGTTCTTTTAGGGAAGGACCAGTATTTTAGGTGAGCTAATGAAAAGTAAAGATTATTGACTTCATGAGTACAGTCTGTGAAAAAAAAAAAACAGGGCATTAATTCAAGAAGCATCTTGCAGGGAAGCTTGAAGATAGTGTGAAAGAAAAGCGATTATACCTACAAAACTATCATGACATAAACAACAATCAACAACAATCCTTTGTGTGAAACAAACATGCATATCAATTTATATATTTATTTATTTGACATTTGTTTACTGGGATAGTCCGACTGGGTCAGCTGAACCCATTTTCAGCAGAGGTCCAGGGAGAAAAGATGCCAATACAGACATATGCAACAATTCAAACATGGCACTCAGATCTTACAGTATCATCACAAAAGTTCAAATTAAGGACAACCATATATTACCATTTAGCAGTACAGATGAATGGGTGTTCCAAAAATAAAAGAATAATCAGGTATCACATCACTCTAATAAAATAACAGAGAGATATTGTTTTAATGAAGTTTTGAAAACTGCTAGGCTGGGAATTGATCTAGCAGTTAGGGGGAGAGAATTCCATACATTTGTGACAAGAGTGTTTTATTTTGAGGGTTTAGACATTGTTAACAGTTTCTTGTCCTCAGATTTTATGGTTCTTTTTGGTTGGTAGAGTTCGGCTAGGTTGCTTAGAGCTGGGCAGGCAGATGGTTTGTAAATTAAGTTGTGACCAGTTAACAGTGGCAGTTTTCAAAACTTCATTAAAACAATATCTAAATAACATATGGCTGTGCACCTGCACTGCTCCAGGTAAATCTCACCTCTACTTCATCTTCTATGCTCAGCTCCCTCTTCTCTTATATTCATCTGTTTTACTTGTACTTTTTACTGTCTCTTTTTTTTTACTTGTACTCTTACTGAGTTCTTTCTGTCTGTTATTTTATTACAGTGATGTCATACCTGCTTATTCTTCTATTTTTAGAACACAGCTATTTTTGCAGATATAAGGCTCACCTCCATCCTGCTGTTCTACTTCTGTCAGGAGACATCCACCCTAACCTAGGACTAAACATATCCTTGCCCTCCAATAATACTATTCCTCCTAACAAACACGTCCCTACCCCACCAAAAAAAGCACATCTCATTCTACTCTATGAATATTAGAAGTATACTCAATAAAACCAGTGAATTCCATGCCTGGGTTGCCAACTATACCCCTGATGTTATCTCCCTCACTGAAACATGGCTGAAACCACATATCCCAGACAGTGATATTCTTCCCCCAGGTTATAATATACTTCGCCTTGATCACCCAAAAAAAGGAGGTGGAGTCGCCATCATATACTCTAACCATATAACTCTCACTTGTATTAATGAAACAATCCCATCTTTCCCTCCAGCAAAACTCCTAGCTGTAAACCTTAAACTTAATAACTTTTGCACCATCTCAGTAGTAGTCATCTATATTCCTCCAGAAGTAATATTCCCCTGCTAGAACATTTCCTCTCCTATCTTACCAAACACTACTCAAGTGAAATAATTCTTCTAGGAGATGTAAATATCAATTGGCTAGCTCTAAATAACTCAATCTCTACCTCATGCATTAATTTGCATACCTTTACTCAACTAATATCTGAACCTACACACTATAATAACTCACAAATTCCAAGTACCTTAATTGACTGGATACTAGTATCTGACCCTTCTATATATCACAACCCTGAAACCCTAGCTAACACCCTTAGTGATCACTCCCCAATAAAAGTCACTAGATTTACTCCCCATTTTACCAGATCTCATAGATATATAACTTGTCACAAACTTTCCAACTTCTCTCCTGACACCTTTAGGACCCTTCTCGCTATGGTAAATTGGAGTCACCTTAGTGACCTTACTCTGGACGAAGCAGTCCATTCTTTTAATACTATCTTCCTAGATATACTAAACTCTCTTGAACCTCTCCACACTGTTAGAATAAAATTAAAAATATCCCCACGGCTCTCTAAGGAAACCCGCACCCTAATGAGAGACAGAAACAGGCAACGGAAAATCTAGACAAAATACAAACTCCCGTTTGACTTGCAAAAGTACAAAAAACTTAGAAACCTGACAAAAAAAATATTGCTAAAGATGCAAAGGAATTCTATTTTAACCCTCCTACAGAACTAAAATCTAATCCCAGAAAGTTTTGGAATTCAGTTAACCCAATACTGCACCCAGGTAATCCTTCCTCCCTAAGCCGCTATCCAAATAAGACACCCGATGAAACTGCCACTATCTTTAATACCTTTTTTATTGAAACCGTAACTAAAATGATTATTAGAAAACCTACCCCAGCAAAAATTCTGATCTAACAGTCATATCTCCTAGTTTCAACCCCTCTAAACCCTTTTCTTTGCAACCTGTATCAACTACTTGCATCAAATCTCTACTCTCTAAATTAAAACCTTGCTCTACTTCTGATGACAACATTCCTTCCTACTTCCTCCAGCTAGCTGCCAATACTCTTGCTTTTCCTGTATCCATCTTAATCAACCACTCTATCACTGAATCAAAATTTCCATCCATTTGGAAAGAATTTTACACATTACCTATCCGGAAGGGAGGTAACTCCCAAGAAATGTCTAATTTTAGGCCAATAGCCATTCTGTCACTGCTCTCTAAGCTACTTGAAAAATGTATACATAAGCAAATACTGCAATACCTAACACAGGGAAAACCTACATACACCCATTCAGCAAGGTTTCCATCCAAAACACAGTATAACCACTGCCCTTATCTCCTTTACTAATGCTATTTCACTGGCTCGTGATAATAACAAACTCGTACCCTGCTTATTTCTAGACCTTTCTAAGACATTTGATACTGGCTCACATTCCCTATTTCTAGCTAAACTGACTAACCTCAATTTCTCCTCTGCCACTGTCTCCTGGTTCTCTAGCTATCTCTCTGATTGAATACAATCAGTGAAATGTCTCTCTGCACTCCCCCCTTATAAAAATGGGAGTTCCTCAAGGATCCATACTGCGTCCTTTGCTATTTAATATCTTTACCAATCTACTCTACACTTTTTGCTCTCAGTCATCACTTGTACAACATGCAGATGATTATACTGTGATTACTATCTCTGACTCTGGTCACATCTGTACTACTCAGGATGCCTTTACATCAGTGGAAACCTGGCTCACCAACAACCAATTAATTCAGAATCCCCAAAAAACTAAACTTTTAATCTTTCTACCCAAATCCCTTAGCCATCTCAAAACTAACATATTTATACTGTCTCTAAATAAGACTCCAATAGTACTGGAATCCAGCACCAAACTCCTTGGCATCACCATAGATGATCAACTCAAATTTGACTTGCACATGACCAACTGTATTAGGAAGACCTACCATAAACTAGGCCTTTTATACAGAAACAGAAAGTTTCTCACTTCCAGTCAAAGTAACCCTATCCCATACTTATCTATAAGGCTCACAATTACTCACAAACCTAAACACTATTCTCCTAGCAAAACTTAACTCAACATACAACAAGGTAGCCAGATACACTGCCTAACATACCTACAAAACCCATCACTTTCATTTAGTGGCTACAGATAGTGGCTGTAATAGTTTTAGTTTCCCACCTCCCTCTCCCTATTGTTGTGGTGTTCTTATACTGGGTGGCTTTGCAGTTGCCTGTCCATACTGTATATTTGATCTGGGACACTCCTCCCAGTCTAGTGTCATTAGTTCATTCAATCCAATAGAAAGAGAACATTTGTGAAGGCCAACCCACTCAGATTCTTAACCTTGAATTAACTTCTGTTCCAGCTTTCTCCATTTCCATTTTACTGAAAAAAATTATAAGCTTGTTTCCCCCTTCCTGTAACAAGTGTAGTCCAGATACAGATTTGCTGTATCCAGGACTGTTTGTAAGCTCCTGAGCCTCCCCCCCCCTGCTTAAGTAGGGTTAAACTATTTCCGGCGCCATAAAGTCTGCTCTTCAAATTTTCCCTTACAACTAGTCAGCTTTTTAGTTTTAGCACTCAAATCTGTTTCTTTGAGCTCAGCACTTGTTCAGAACTCGTTGTAAGCACTAAGTAAGCTACAAATTACTACAACACTCAACTTTCCTCACTTGTCTAGAGGAAAACAGTTTTTAGTACTTAATAAATAAGCACCTATCCAGGCATGTCTAAAGGTCAGCTCCCAGTGTTTTCTCCTGTCTACCTGATGAATCTGAGCATCTTGGGGCAATGCAGGAATTGCCTCATGTACACAGACAACCCTCTCCTCCTACCACCCAACACTACAACCTGTGAGAGATGCACTTATATAGCCAAACTGGAAGCAAAGCTCTCTTCAACGAAGACTGGACTAGACAGTCAAGAGGAGAAGGTAAACACTTGCACCTCACTACACTCATCACATAGTCCTCAAAACCTACACCACCAAAACACACACATAGAAGCACAAAACACATGCCTGCATTCACGGAGGCTCTCAATAAAAATCTGCCCAAACAATTGAGACCTTCAAAGCAGAAATGCAAGCAACCTCCATCCCCCAACACAACCCAAATGACACATAGCCCACAAACTCAGTGTGCCACTCAACTACAGCCCATAAGGTATAATGTACCCAACACTCTAGTCATAGGCGACTCTATAGTCAGGCACACTGATGTTCCACTCACCAGGCTAAACAAGGAGAAAGTTACTGTCAGGTGCCAGGATCCACCACATAATGCATGCACTCAGGTCACTCCACAACAAGTACAAATATGATTCTGTCATTGTCCATGTTGGTGTGAATGACCTGAGACGTACCTCTCTGGACTACATAAAAAGAGACATGGAGGAGCTCTCCAATCTTGTAGCCCAGGCAGGTATGACCCTAGCCCTGAGTAGCATCCTGCTATCACCCAGAATGATACCACAGTACAAGGACAAAATGATTAACTTCAACAATTGGCTAAGCTTCTAGTGTCATTTTAAGGGAATCCAGTATCTGTCTGCCTGGGATGACATGATTGACAGACCATGCTGCTTTGTCAGAGATGACCTGCACCTGTTGCCCTTGGGATTCCAGATACTGGCAAAGGCTTTTGCCACCCCTATAGTGCCTTTTTTAGGCAAGGTTCAAATAACAAATTCACCACCGTAACAGGTACAAGCAAGCAAAATCTGAGGGTAATGCTACTCAATGCTAGAAGTCTAAACCTCAAAATGTACTCACTCGAGGCACTCCTTAAAATGGAGAATATCGACATCTGTGCAGTCAAAGCTCCAGAGAGCACCCCTGCATTACCAGGCTATAATTCATACCACATCTTTCGGCCACCTAACCCGGACCGAAACACTAAAGGTGGAGGCGTGTCCAGATTCATTAAGGATGTCCACACCTCCAAGCTAGTTGTTCAGCATAATGCATCTGAGATTATCCAAGTGCAACTAACTCAGGGCAAGACTGCAATCCAAATTGTAGCTTGCTACAGACCCCCCACCATGCCCCAGGATTCCCACTCCTCTTTTTTTGATACACTGGAAAATATTAGGGTACAACCTAACACCCAAATAATGGTGATTTCAACTACCCCACCATTAACTGGGAAAACTACTCATGTATCAACTCTTTTGCTCAACATTTTCCGGAATTCATAAATTCCAGTGCCTTGGATCAGCTTATCCACACCCCCACCAGGGGCAGCAATATCCTAGACCTGGTCATTACCAACATTTTCGACTGGTGTTCCACACCAGAGGTCAATTCCTCGTTGGTCAGATCCAACCACAAGCTAACCACCGTAGACATCCACCCCACCCCCCCACCATTAGGGAAACAACCGTAAAAAATTTCTCCAAAGCCAACTTCACGCTTCTTAAGACAGAAGTGGCAAATTTCACGACACCCATGCAGATGGACAATAGAGGTATGATTGCTGAATCCTACACAAATACATTTTATAAGCACTTACAGAAGTGCATGGATCGTGCTATCCCTAACAGAACCAAGATGCTATCCTTCAAACAAAGGAAGCCAATCTGGTGGTCTTCTGTCATAAACAAACTCTACAACAGAAGAAAGAAACTGTTGCAAAAAAGAGTAAAATCCCATGATTGCAGGAACTCCCTGGTCAGCCTCAGTAAGAAGATGAGATCCCTCATAAAAATCCTCCAAAGCTAGTTATGAAAACAAAATCGCCACTAATTCTAAAGACAACCACAAAGCATTCTATAGCTATGTCAAGAATCTCAATGGCAACACTCAGATCTGCTCTGAGTTACAGCACAATGGCACTAAATATACAGAACCAACTGATATTGCCAAAATCCTGGCAGATAGATTCAATGCTAACTTTACCCCCCCTCTCACCCCCTAAAGGGCCCATCTCTATTCCCGCAGAATGCAAAGTTCCTGTAATCACGGCTGCACAGGTAAAAATCTCACTCTCCAAAGCCAAGAACACAGCATCCATGGGACTTGACAACACCCCAGGCTGCATTCTGCATGAACTACGGAATGAACTGGCACCCCACATAAGTACCATGTTCAATCGGATCTGCCTCAGAAGATCGACAGACCATTTAATCAACATTCATTTGGTCGACAGCTCATTTGATCGAAAACCAGTATTCAAGGCACATAACAGGGATTTTCCCCCTTCCCCAATATTGTGTGACCCTGGAGTTGGTATATATAGTTGGGGGTGTGTGGGGGGCACAGCCCTCCACATTGGGGGGGTGTGGCGGGTGAAGGTCCCCACAAATTTTCGTTTAAAATGTGTAGTTTTTGTTGTATTTTCATGTTTTTAAACAGTAATAGGTAGGGGGCTTCACCCCCCCACACCCCCCGATGTGGGGGGCTGTGCCCTCCACACCCCCCTAACTATATATACCAACTCCAGAGTCGCAAAACATTGGGGGGGAAAATCCTTGTTATGTGCCTTGAATACTGGTTTTCAACCAAATGAGCTGTCGACCAAATGAATGTCGATCAAATGGTCTGTCGATCTTCTGAGGTAGATCCGTTCAATCATAGCCTCACCTCAGGCTTTGTGCCCATTGAATGGTGCACAGTGATGGTTATCCCACTCCACAAAGGGGGAGCCATGACAGACCCTGGGAACTACTGCTCCATTAGCCTGATCAGCCTGGTCTGCAAGGCCATGGAACGTATCATCATGGAACTCATAAACAAAGACATTGGTAATCTCCAAACTCTGGACCCCACACAGTTCGGGTTTGTAAAAGGCAGATCATGTCTCCTAAACCTGATAGACTTCTTTGAAGCAGCCACCAAAGCCATAGATGAGGGTAAGGTGGTTCACACAGCTTATCTAGATCTCGCCAATTCCTTCAACACCATCCCCCACTCTAGAATTATAGATTTCTTCGAGGCCATTTTTTGCTTGGGCTAAAGGGAAGTCTCTCTGTTGATCAGTGGCAGTGAAAAACATTGAGCAGCCTGCCTGCCCCTGTGGGAGTGGTTACTGACTTGAAACTGTAGTTTTATTGGCCATTTTGGGTCAATTCCAAGCTCCTTCATCTTCCTCTCTTAAAACCTGGTTGCCTCATGGCTTTGGTGTCTTTTCAGGCTTGTTGGCTGTTGGTGAAGCACCTACCAAGAGGAGAAAACGCTGAGAGAACAAAGGAGCCACTTTTGAGATTTTAAGTATTTTTCCTCTGTTTATTTGCTAAGTTTTTCTGCATAGCCACCTATTTTGAGCATTTTCTGGCTTGTTAAACTTGATTTCTGCATTAGTAACTGTATTTAGAGCACAACCTAGAGCTGTTTACTGAATTTCCTGTTTGTACTTATTTTAAAAATCGTTTTTTTCTCAAAACTTGCATTTTATCTGTCTTTGGCCTAGCACTCTTGTGTGGGGTCATTTACTGCACTGATAACTTGTTGGTACTTGTGAACCTCTGCTATCACTGAAAAAAAACAAAAAAAAAAATCTTGCTTTTTTCCCCACTTTTCTGAGATTTAAAAAAGTTCAATTACAGGCTTGCTGTTCTTGAACTGTTTGTAAGTTTCTTGGAGGCCATTTTTGGCTTGGGATAAAGGGAAGTCTCTCTGTTGATCAGTGGCAGTGAAAAACATTGAGCAGCCTGCCTGCCCCTGTGGGAGTGGTTACTGACTTGAAACTGTAGTTTTATTGGCCATTTTGGGTCAATTCCAAGCTCCTTCATCTTCCTCTCTTAAAACCTGGTTGCCTCGTGGTTTTGGTGTCTTTTCAGGCTTGTTGGCTGTTGGTGAAGCACCCACCAAGAGGAGAAAATGCTGAGAGAACAAAGGAGCCACTTTTGAGATTTTAAGTATTTTTCCTCTGTTTATTTGCTAAGTTTTTCTGCATAGCCGCCAATTTTGAGCATTTTCTGGCTTGTTAAACTTGAGTTCTGCATTAGTAACTGTATTTAGAGCACAACCTAGAGCTGTTTACTGAATTTCCTGTTTGTACTTATTTTAAAAATCGTTTTTTTCTCAAAACTTGCATTTTATCTGTCTTTGGCCTAGCACTCTTGTGTGGGGTCATTTACTGCACTGTTATAACTTGTTGATACTTGTGAACCTCTGCTATCTCTGAAAAAACAAAAACAAAAAATCTTGCTTTTTCCCACTTTTCTGAGATTTAAAAAGTTCAGTTACAGGCTTGCTGTTCTTGAACTGTTTGTAAGTTTCTTGGAGGCCATTTTTGCTTGGGCTAAAGGGAAGTCTCTCTGTTGATCAGTGGCAGTGAAAAACATTGAGCAGCCTGCCTGCCCCTGTGGGAGGGTTACTGACTTGAAACTGTAATTTTATTGGCCATTTTGGGTCAATTCCAAACTCCTTCATCTTCCTCTCTTAAAACCTGGTTGCCTCATGGTTTCGGCGTCTTTTCAGGCTTGTTGGCTGTTGGTGAAGCACCCACCAAGAGGAGAAAATGCTGAAAGAAGAAATGAGCCACTTTTGAGATTTTAAGTATTTTTCCTCTGTTTATTTGCTAAGTTTTTCTGCATAGCCGCCTATTTTGAGCATTTTCTGGCTTGTTAAACTTGATTTATGCATTAGTAACTGTATTTAGAGCACAACCTAGAGCTGTTTACTGAATTTCCTGTTTGCACTTATTTTTAAAATCGTTTTTTTTCTCAAAACTTGCATTTTATCTGTCTTTAGCCTAGCACTCTTGTGTGGGGTCATTTACTGCACTGTTATAACTTGTTGATACTTGTGAACCTCTGCTATCTCTGAAAAAACAAAAAATCTTGCTTTTTCCCACTTTTCTGAGATTTAAAAAAGTTCAGTTACAGGCTTACTGTTCTTGAACTATTTGTAAGTTTCTTGGAGGCCATTTTTTGCTTGGGCTAAAAGGAAGTCTCTCTGTTGATCAATGGCAGTGAAAAACATTGAGCAGCCTGCCTGCCCCTGTGGGAGTGGTTACTGACTTGAAACTGTAGTTTTATTGGCCATTTTGGGTCAATTCCAAACTCCTTCATCTTCCTCTCTTAAAACCCTCTTTTGCGTGGTTTTGCGCGGTTTTGTGAATAGCGCAACAGCGGGCAGTGCCACCTAATTGGGTTTAAACTATTCCTGGCTCCACAAAGTCTGCTCTTCACTTTTTCCCTTAGAACTGCTCTATCTCTCAATTTAAACACCATATTCTCATTCTAATGCCCTTCACTGGTCCAATTAAGTAATCCTACAAGTTAGCACTATTAAAACCATAAGCACTATTTACTCTTATACTCTCTACGATTACCCTGTCCTCTATTGGTCAGTCTTAAATTCAGTTTCCCTATATTACTCTAGCATGTCCAAAGGTCAGTCAATGGTTTCCTCTCCAGTCCAGCTGGTGAATCTGGGAATTTTGAGGAAATGTTACAACTGTCTCATGTACACGGACAACCCTCTCCTCCTCCAAACAGGTTCAAATATATGTGAGAGATGCAACTATTTAGCCAAACTGAAGGCTGAGCTCTCTCATCTCAAAACTGGTGTAACCAGTCAGGAGGAGAAGGTAACCTCACACAACACAATTCCAATATCACATAGTCCCACCACATCAGCAAACCAAACACATAAATACACAAAAACATACTCGGAGGCTCTAAATAAAAATCTACCTAAGCGACAGAGACCTCCAAAGCAGACATCCAAGCAAACACTACCTCAAAACAAAACACACACAACACATAGCCCACAAAGTCAGTGTGCCAAGCAGCCACAGCCCTTAAGGCTGAATAACACACCTGATACTCTTGTAATAGGTGACTCTATTGTCAGACACACTGACGTTCCGCTCACCAGGCTGAATAAAGAGAAGGTCACGGTGAGCTGCCTGTCGGGTGCTAGGATCCGCCACATAACGCAAGCACTCAGGTCACTCCAAAGCAAATACAAATATGACTCAGTCATTATACATGCTGGTGTGAATGACCTGAGACATACCTCCCTGGACTACATGAAAAGAGACATAGAGGAGCTCTCTGATCATGTAGCCCAGGCTGGTATGACCCTGACGTTGAGCAGCATTTTACCCTCACCTAGAATGATGCCACAGTACAAAGACAAAATGATCGATTTTAACAATTGGCTAAAATTTTGGTGTCATTCAAAGGGGATCCAGTGTCTGTCAGCCAGGGATGACATGCTCGACAAGCCATGTTGCTTCGCTAGGGACGGCTTGCACCTGTCACCACTGGGCTTTCGGATATTGGCAAAGGCTCTTGCCACCCCCATAGTGCCTTTTTTAGGCAAGGCTCAAAAGTCAAACCCATTCCCATAGACAGCACAAGGAACAAGAAACTAAGGGTAATGCTGCTTAACGCCAGAAGTCTTAACCTCAAGATGCATGCACTCGAAGCTCTCATCAGTATGGAGAACATCGATATCTGTGCAGTGACAGAAACCTGGTTCAAGGCTCCAGAGAGCACCCCAGCACTACCAGGCTATACCTCATATCATGCTTTTCGGCCCCAAAACCCAGACCAAACCATAAAAGGAGGGGGAGTTTCCATATTTATCAAAGATATCCACACCTCCAGGTTACTGGCATTGCACGAAGTATCGGAGACCATCCATGTGCAACTAACAGTGGGCAAGACTGCTTTTCAGTTTATAGAATCCTACAGACCACCCTCTCAAAGTCAGGAATCCCACTCGGCTTTCCTGAAAACATTGGAGAACATGAAGATCTCTCCGAACACCATTATATTGGGTGACTTCAACTACCCAAACATTGACTGGGAGCACTACTCAAGCCCCAGCACCTTAGCCCAAAGGTTCCTGGAAATTATAAACTCAAATGCTATGGAATAACTAGTCACCACTCCCACAAGAGCGGACAACATACTAGACCTGATCATTACCAATATGGGGACTCTATGCTCCACACCAGAAGTATATCCCTCATTGGTAAGATCAGACCATAAATTAATTTCACTGGATGTCCACATCCCGACCCCACCCTCAGCCCAGAAAACCACAGTGAAAAATGTCTCAAAAGCAAACTTCTCACTTCTCAAAACCGAAGTGGAATCCTTCAAGGCCCCAGGGCCAGTGAAAACTATGGCCCAAACTGCAGAATCCTATATAAATGCATTCTACGGACATCTCCAGGAATGCATGGATCATGCTATCCCAAACAAAACCAAGACCCAATCATCCAAAGGCAGGCATCCAGTCTGGTGGACCCCTGCCATAAATAAACTGTACAACAGAAGGAGGAAGCTACTACATGATAGAGCAAAATCCCTAATAGGGAAGGCATCTCTGATCAGTACTAGCAAAAAATTACGATCCCTCATAAAATCCTCCAAGGCCAGCTTCGAGAGAAAAATTGCACAGGACACCAAAGACAATCATAAGGCTTTTTTTCAGTTATGTTAGGAACCTGGGATGCAACTCCCAGACTTGTTCTGAGTTGATTCTAAACAACAAAAAATACACTGACCCCACAGACATCGCCAATATCCTGGCAGACAGATTCAGTGCAAACTTCTCCACCCCCTCCCCCCCAAAAGAGCAAGTATCTATCCTGGCAGAGGGCTGCCTCCCAAACATCTCTGATGCTCAGGTGAAGGCTGCCCTCTCCAATTCAAAAAACACTGCTTCCATGGGACCAGATGGTGTCTCAGGTTGCATCCTACATGAACTCCAAGAGGAACTAATCCCTCAAATAAAACAGCTATACAATCTCAGCCTCACTACAGGATATGTGCCCACAGAATGGCATACAGCAACAGTGGTCCCACTCCACAAAGGTGGAGCCTCTATGGACCCTGGAAACTATTGCCCCATAAGCCTGACTAGCTTAGTCTGCAAGGCTATGGAGAGGATCATCATGGAGCTCATAAACAAAGACATTGGGGACCTACAGACACTAGATCCTACCCAGTGCAGCTTTGTCAAGGGCAGATCCTGCCTTTTGAACCTGGTTGACTTCTTCGAAACAGTCACCAAAGCCATAGATGAAGGGAAGGTAGTCCACACAGCCTATCTGGACCTTGCAGAGGCATTTGACACAATACCCCACTCGGGCATCATAGATAAGCTATCCAGCTTAAATATAAACCCCTATGTCACAAGATGGGTCGCAAACTGGCTCAAAGACAGAACCCACAGAGTGAGAGTTGCTGGAGCCATGTCAGACTCGAAACCGGTCACAAGTGGCATCCCACAGGGTTCTGTCCTGAGATCACTCCTGTTCGGTATATACTTTTCCGAGGTACAGGCAAACGTGGGAGGACTATGGCTCACCAAGTTTGCAGACGACTGCAAACTGGGCCATAATCGACTCTCCAGCTGACACAAACATCCTTCAAAAAGGTCTCACAGAGACAGATAACTGGTGCCAGCGCCATGGTTTAAAGCTAAATGCCAAAAAATGTATAGTCATACCCTTTGGCAAAAACAATGTGCCCACAAATTACCACATAGGCAGAAACCCATTAAGTACAGAGAAAGTTATTAGGGACCTGGGGACCCAAGTTGATAGCAATCTCTCCTTTGAAAACCACATTGCCAAAGTGGTTAGAAAGACCTTCTACATAGCCCACCTCATCACGAAGGGTTTCACATCTAGATCAAGAGAGGTAATCGTGCCCCTTTATTCATCCCTCATCAGGCCCATCATAAAATACAATGCCCCTTTTGGGATGTACCTTACCCGACACCTTCAGCAATTAGAAAGGCCCCAAAAGTATCTCACCAAGAGGATCAAGGGTCTCAAACAGATGCCATATGCTGCTCGGTTAAAAAAACTCCAGCTCTACTCAGTTGCATACCGCCTACTTCGAGGCGATCTATGCCTGACATACAAAGCTATGTCAAATCCAGAATTAATGGACATGCTCCACCTCAGTAAATCTAAATCCCTTAGAGCCACACACTTGAGGGACTTGAACCTCAGCACAGAAATAAATAGAACTTGCTGGAGGGACAGGTTCATAACCCAGAGGCTCCCTTCGCTCTGGAATAGAATTCCAGTTCATGTGAGGCAGAGCACCTCACTGAATCTCTTCAAGTAGAATCTCGATAGGTGGATGGGGGATCATAGGTTTGCCCCAGGGATTACTCCCGTGTCACTATTAGACAGAGGCACAGTAAACTAAACCTTAAAAAGGGCACAGTATACTCAAATCAAGGGGTGGCGTAAGCCATACAGAATCGGGCTAGGCTTATAATTGCCCCAGGGCAGATAGCCTAGTATGAACCTATGAACCTATGAACCTAAGATAAACACACTAAACTAGGTATAAATCCCAATGTCACAAGATGGGTTGCCAACTGGCTTACTGACAGACCCCACACTGTGAAAGTAGCAGACTTCAAATCCAACTTCAGACTAGTGACAAGTGGAGTACCACAGGGTTCAGTCCTGGGTCCTCTCCTGTTTGGTATCTACTTCTCTGAAGTACAGGCTAACACAAAAGGTCTTTGGCTAACTAAGTTTGCAGATGACTGCAAACTAGGAGCCATAATTGAAACTCCTAACGATGTGGACATCCTACAAAAGGGCCTCACTGAGACAGATGCCTGGTGTAAAAGCCATGGCTTCAAGCTCAATGCCAAAAAGTGCATTGTCATCCCCTTTGGTAAAAACTCTGTACCCATGAACTACCACATAGGCGGTAGTCTACTTAACACTGAAAGTGTGATAAGAGACCTTGGGACACAGGTGGACTGTAGTCTCTCCTTTGATAATCACATCGCCACAGTGGTCATGAAATCCTTCTACGTGGCACACCTCATCACAAAAGGTTTCTCATCCAGAAAAAAAGAGGTCATTGTTCCCTCTACTCATCACTCATTAGACCCATTATAGAGTACAACACCCTTTTTTGATATGTACCACACAAGACATCTACAACAACTGGAAAGGCTGCAGAAATACCCCACAAAGAGGATTACTGGCCTCAAACAAATACCCTACACAGACCGTCTTAAAAAACTCCAGCTTTACTCCGTCGCATATCGCCTACTCAGAGGTGATCTCTGCCTAACATACAACGCTTTGTCAAACCCAGAGCTGTTGGACATGCTCCACTTAAAGAAATCCCAATCCCTCCAAGCTACATGCTCTAGGGACCTAAACCTTGTCACCACAATAAACACAACACGCTGGAGGGATAGATTTCTGTCCCAGAGACTTCCCATACTCTGGAACAGACTATCTATCTATGTCAAACAGAGCTCCTCATTAGCACTCTTCAAGAAAAATCTTGATGATTGGATGGGAAATAGGAAACTCACCCCGGGGATCATTTCTGTAGCTCTGCTTGAGAGGGTCACATGAAAATAATTTTCTTGGGTGGTGAAAGCCAGGGTACCTTTTTGGCTAGGCTTATATAGACCCTAGGGCCAATAGCTTAGTACCTACCTATGAACCTATGAACCTGTGTCTCACTTCAACAACTAAACTGGCTGGAACTTCCTAACCTGCTTCTTCTTTCTCAGCTCCAAATTATTCACTCTATATTATACCAACCAAACTACTGCCCTAACTTATCCTCCTACACATCCCACTACTCTCCAATAAGATCACCTCAAACCTCATATTAATAACTACTACTTATCTATAAACCTAGGACTAATATGGGATGCAGTCTATACAACTATCATCCTACCATTACCTGGACCAAATTTCTTTTTCATACTGAATTACTAAATCAACCAAAACAATTCAAAGCTGCTGCTAAAGAACACTTAAAAACTCTCTGGTCCTGCCTCTGTTTACACCCAACATAAAATAGTTCCCCATCCCCACAGCTACTTATTGGTGAAACACTTTTCCAAACCGTTATCCTATACTCTCCACCTTTTTCCACTTCCCTATCTTTCCTTTTGCCTGTCAGCTTCATTTAACTAAAATGTATTATTCTTAATTCAAACTCTTCTCTTTTCTAAATACCTCCTCCAAACTCCTACCTGAAAACAAAAATTTTTTATATTTAACTATTTCTTTATGACTGTATGTTTAAATCTCTTCTCATATTTCCAGCATACTAGCTATTATGATATCTGAATACATAATTATATAATGTGGTTTATACCAGATATTAGCTCCTCCAAATATGCTTTTATAATTTTATGTTTGTATATTTGCATCTGTAATTTTTTAATTCTAATTGCATAATATTTTTGGAGCTTTTCTCCCCGGGCCGCCGCAGAAAAAGGGCTAATTTTTAGCTCAGTTGGACTTTCCCAGTCAACAAATGTAAAATAAACAAACAAACAAATAAATAAATAAATAAAATATAGCGGTGTTGTTTGGAGAATTCAAGCCAGTTAAATTCTTGAAGTGATCTAAAGTAATGTGTATGATAGATATAGTTAGTGGCAAACTTTGCCACTTTGTTATAGCAGTGTTGCAATTTGGATTTAATAGATATTTGTAAGTTGGTAAGAATAGTGGCACCATAAAATAGGGTGGAGAGCAGGAAAGTTTTAGATAGGGTGACTTTAGTTGAGGTGCTTAGGAAGTGTTTATTTCTGTAGAGAAGTCCTAATTTCTGGTGAGTTTTCTTTATATTCTGCTGGATGTGGAGGTCGAATTTTGGTTGATTATCAATAGCGACTTCAAACAATTTGGTGTGCTGTACTATTTCAATAATTGTATTAACTGTTGAGTATATTCTAAATTGATCTATGCCAGAAGTGGGATTTTTTGGGTGAAAGAGGACAAGTTTGTTTTTTTGGGGGTTAAGGAAAAGTTGAGCATTGGTAAACCAGGTTTCGACGGCAAGAAAAGATTTTTGTCTGTTGTTGAGTCGTTCGGAAAGTGTGCGAGAGGTGCAGAGAATAGTGGAATCATCGAATAAGAGTTTCACAGGTTGAAGAAGTATGTAGGTTATTTGTGATTATATTAAACAGTAGGGGGCCTGGGATGGAGCCTTGTGGGATGCCTGTAGAGTTATGGAGATGGGAAGAGTTCATATGACTATTTTACAACTTGTTTCCGATCATGTAAGTAACTTTGAAACCACTGTTCTGTGGCACCGGAAAAGCCTAAGTTGGAGAGTGTGTATAGAAGTATGGAGTGAGAAACAGTGGAAAAGGCTTTAGAGAGGTCAAAGAGTATTGTAGATACATAGTTTCCTGCTTCTCTGGCCCTGTTCACAATGTCAGTAAAGGAAATTAAAGCTGTGGATGTGGTATGGTCAGGGTGCAAACCATGTTGAGTTGGTGTGAGTACATTATTTTGCAGGAGATATTTTATTAGATCCTGTCCAGAAGACTCATCTGTGAGAACCAATCAGGAACAGCAAATCAGTGCTAAAAACTTCACTAAGAAGCAGTGGAGTTCAAGCAGTAAGACTGCCTTTTGAAGATGTATGGACATACAAAGGTACAGGCTACACCAGCTATGTATAGCAGGCAAGGATAATTTCTGTGCAAACTAAGTATGGGATTTAGGAAAATACTGCTGGGAGGAAGTTAGTTGGATGACAGCAGGTTGTGGCCATAAAGAAAGAAAGAAAGTTAGCATGGATTTCTGAGGGAGGAAGCTCAGATAAAATGAGGGAGTGGTGGGGGGGATACAGGAATAATCACCCTAGCTTAGTGTGCACACCACTTAACAGTAAGCAGAGCAGATTACAGATTACAATTGGAGGGTAAAGGGCATACTTTATAGAACAGAATAATTGATCTGAGCAGATTGGCTGCTGTCTGAAGGATCACAGGTGAGGGTATAGTACAGCCGAAGAGCCGCGGTGTGGGTGACAGCTTGCACAATAGAAGGAAAGTTTTGCACAAACTGATTTGTAGAACAGAATAATTGATCCTAGCAGATTGGCCACTGTCTGAAGGATCACAGGTGAGGGTATAGTACAGCCGAAGAGCCGCAGTGTGGGTGACAGCTTGCACAATAGAAGGAAAGTTTTGCACAAACTGATTTGTAAAACAGAATAACTGATCCTAGCAGATTGGCTGCTGTCTGAAGGATCACAGGTGAGGGTATAGTACAGCCGAAGAGCCGCGGTGCGGGTGACAGCTTGCACAATAGAAGGAAAGTTTTGCAGGAACTGATTTGTAGAACAGAATAATTGATCCATGCAGATTGGCCACTGTCTGAAGGATCACAGGTGAGGGTATAGTACAGCCAAAGAGCCGCAGTGTGGGGGACAGCTTGCACAATAGAAGGAAAGTTTTACAGAAACTGATTTGTAAAACAGAATAATTGATCCTAGCAGATTGGCCACTGTCTGAAGGATCACAAGTGAGGGTATAGTACAGCCGAAGAGCCGCAGTGTGGGGGACAGCTTGCACAATACAAGGAAAGTTTTGCAGGAACTGATTTGTAGAACAGAATAATTGATCCTAGCAGATTGGCCACTGTCTGAAGGATCACAGGTGAGGGTATAGTACAGCCGAAGAGCCGCGGTGTGGGGGACAGCTTGCATAATAGAAGGAAAGTTTTGCAAGAACTGAGTGGCGAGCACACTGCACAAGGGATGGGTTGGGGGTACTACAGCTCCTTAGGGTAATTTAAAAATAGAATGAAAAATAATGTGTTTCTGGTATCAAAGGTTCCATAACACATGTGCATAATTTGGAATTTATCAAGAAACTGAGAATGAATAAAATGGTAGCAATAACATAAAGCAGCTGGAAATGTGGTATTAAATTAAAAATACAAAACCTATATTGTGAAAAAAGTCAAGAAGACAGGATGGGAAAGTGAAGATTAATAATTAAGACAGCACTGAGAGTAGTGTTTGCAGTTTTGTTGACATCATCTTCACAGATATATAGACTGTATTGAAGCAGTTCAGAGGAAAACAATGGGAATGGTGCATGACCTTCACTGGTGCATGACCTTCTCAGCAAGAAACACAGGGAAATTAGAAGACCTCAAAATGTGCAGCCACGAGGAAAGGAAGCCTGTGTGGTGTGATGCAATACCAACTAAAGCACCTCAAAGCAGAATACTGGGTGAGTAATACTGGGTGAGTACACATATAACAGATGGAAGCACAAGACCATTTTGAAGACATTAGCTGACATCTTAAAGGACATACAAGAAAACATTTTTTTCATAACAATGAATAAACAATTAGGAAAACCTTCCTAAAGAGGTTACAGGGAAAAACTGATAATATTAAAAATGTTCATGAAATACAAGGAATTATTATGAGGATGTGAAAAAAATAAGTTGTTTCTTAAGCAGTATTAAGTTATTCAGAAAAGCAGGGAAGTAGACACACTAATAAGGCTCTGCAGAGCATTGCTTTTGTAATTTTTTTTGATTTTGGTGTGATATAATAGACCTGTATGTGAGATGTGATTGAGGCTTTTAATGTTTCTGCTACCTCCCAACATTACGGATATTTTACACAGTTACTACTAGATATGTTTGCATGCCTCAGAGATGTGCTGGGACTGCACTGCTATTATGGGCTCTATTCAATTAGACATATTTTATACAGCTATGACTTGGTAAGCTTGTAGTCCACTGATGATATCTCTTCTTGTGTATCCTAGTTTTAACTGAGAAAAAACACTCAGTCAGGTACACTGGTCACCAGGAAAGTCCAAAATCCACAAATTACCAAGGTAAAAAACAAGTTCTTTAATGTTCCAATACACCACACAGATTTAGCGCTTTCATTCCACAAGAGAACTTCATCAGAATAACCCAGTACTAACTGATTAACAATTAAATAGTCAAACCACTTAACATAACAATACTCCATTTGTCAATACCTAATGATTAACTTAACAAGGTACAACAGTGAATGCAAAAGTAAAGAATACAGCAGTGAAAAATACAGCAGTGAAAATGTTCTTATACTGTGGTCAAGCTGACAATATAGGAATGCACACATATAAAAATGCACACGCAAAAAACGCACGCACACATAAAAAATGTACACATAAAAAAGCTTCAATAACCATAAAAAATGTAAACATCCCATAACATAGCCTTATTTTAAGGCGCTTTTCTTTAAGGCTGGTAGGATAGAATAGTGTTCATTCAACCCAGGCGCTGAGTAGGCATCAAACTTTAGCTGCCACATTAACTCACAATACTCGAGGCTGGTTTCCCAGTCCCCCCTCTCTCAAAATGTTTACCTGCTCCAACACCCCAAATTTACAAGAATAGTCCTCACATAACAAAGAATGTTTAAATAATGCATTGGTTTCACTTTTCCTATAGAGGTGTTCATAAATTCTCTGTCTCAACGTTCTTTCTGTTTTGCCAATATAAAATGCAAAACATGAGGAACAATAGGCAAGGTATACCACCTCTTTAGAATGACAATTAAAGTACCCCTTAGTCTTTAACAGCCCAACAGGTCCCACCAAATACAGTTGATCCACATTGGCTACATAGGGGCACTGGGAGCACCTTCCGCATTTGTGTGGGCCTATCTTTACTCTGGAAGTTGAATCAACTTTACGACTTTCAAAAATATTCTTAAAATTCCATCCCCTTCTCCAACTAAACCTTAATTTCTCAGAGAATACATCAAGACTTTTAGGCATACTAGCAAAAATGCCCCAATAAGTCTGCATTATATTTTTCATGAGGTGGGTATCTCAGTGAAAATCCATCACAAAATAGGTGTCATTACAAGGGAGTGCATCAGTGTCCCTCTCTTCCATTTGTATGGTCATTGGCCCAATAGAACCAGAAACCCCCCCATTCTCAAGGGACAGAATGGGCATATATATCTCAATCCCCACTCTTGTAAAATCTGATCAGTCAGGGAGATAACCAGAGCTTCAGGGTAACCACGTTTAACAAAAAGTTCACCTATATACTCTAGTTCAGATATCAATTCTTCCCTCAGTGTGGTCATGCGTGCTGCTCTGACCATCTGACTCTTGACAATGTTCCTTTTCTGGGAATAAGGATGTTCACTCTTAAAGTCAAGATAAGAATTGGAAAAATATTTTTACGATACAAAGAGGAAACATATTTATTGTACTTTAAATCTTTCCTAATTTGAACATCCAAAAAGTGAACCACTTTTTCTGTCACATTGGATGTAAATTCTAAAAAAAATAGTGGTGTGGTTAATAAAATCTAAAAAGAGCTCAATAATCTCCTTGGGTCCCCTGCAACCAATAAAAATATCATCCAGATAACAGAAATAACTTCTAATATGCTTGTAAAAGGGGAGGTAAATAAAAAATGCTGCTCCCAATATAGTAGTATATTAGCGAAAATGGGGGCACAGGAGGCCCCCATAGCTACCCTTCCCTATCTCTTTCTAGCATGTTCCCTGGAAAAACAGAAAATTGTTCCTGAGGATGAGCTCCATATTCTTGAGAACTAACCGAAAGTCCAATGGGGAGAGAAAGTCAAAGCCCACAATGATCTCCTCAAACCAGGCTAATGCAGAGTCCTGGTAAAGAAGATATAGTCCACATTAAAATCCATTTCCTTAAACTTGTTCAAAAAGTCCCAGGAATCTTTTAAAATGCGATGAAACAATCGGTAAAAGGGTTTCAGTTTGTTATCTACATATAAGGCCAGCATGGGAGCAGCATTTTTTATTTATCTTGCTTAAATTACCTATGTTTAAATTTTCTATGGTTAATGAAGCTTTTTTATATGTTCGTTTTTTATTTATGCATTTTTTATGTGTAAATTTTTTATGTGTGCATTCTTATACAATCAGCTTGATCACAGTATAACAACATTTTCACTGCTGTATTTTTTCACTGCTGCATTCTTTACTGTTGCATTCACTGTTGCACCTTGTTATGTTAGTCAATCAGGTATTGACCAATGGAGTATTATGTTAAGTCGTTTGACTATTTAATTGTTAATTAGTGCTGGGTTATTCTGATGAAGTCCTCTTGTGGAATGAAAGTGTTAAATCTGTGTGGTGTATTGGAACATTAAAGAACTTGTTTTTGACATTTGTAGTTCGTGGATTTTTGGACTTTCTTGGTGACCAGTGTGCCTGACTGAGTATTTTTTCTCAGTTATTTGTGCTTTGTACATTTAGTTACTTTCCACCTTCTTTGTTTCTTGGTATCTTCGTTTGTAAACAGCCTTCTTTGCTTTGTTAAATAATGTCCTTATATCTGGATTATTTGAAATGACTAATTTCAGATCTCACTCAGTGTTTATTGTTAACAATCTTTTACTTCCATTTGTGAATTATTTCTTTCTCTGGGTTACTGTTTCACAGATTTTTTTTAGCTGAATGAAAGCTGACATGTTTCATTTTAAGGTTAGAATCTATGGTGTAGCCTTGTGCTAATATGTTTTGTTAGCATTGAGTTAATTTATGAAATGTTTATCATGACTTCCCATGTTCTTCCTTCTTTTTGGGGGTATCTGCAGGATCAACTCCCTTTCTTGCAAATGACCGACCCATTTGTTTTTCCATTAGGGTCAGAGCCCTCCAGCCTATTTATTCCCAGATACAGGTGACAATGAAGTGTTACAGACTGGGCCAATCTGGAGATCCTGCATACTATCCTAATCCTACATCCTTAATCAATCAAATGGAGATGGCTCAGACCTGTAATTATAGCCCGCAGCCTAAAATAGGTCCGAAGGAACAACACAAAATGCTAGGCTGTACTCACAAAGGGAGTATCAAGAAAAGGTCCTAGTCCTATTAGAATTAAGAGTGGTATTTTAGAGCAATAAAATAGACAGGACTGGTATACCAAACCAAAAATGCTCAGTAGTGGTAGGAAATGCACCAGAGAGAGGTACCTCTCTGCCTTATCAGTCAGCCAGCATCCCATTGAATCCTCAAGAAATATATATTATTCACTCCAAATAACTGGTAGACAGAAGTTCATCTCACAGTCCTTTATTATTGCATCCAAGCACTACTTAGTGTTACAGAAGATTACAGGGTTCAGTCACTGTTTTATTGTATAGTAAATGGTGGTGGCTAAGACCAGTAGTCAATCGGCATGTGTGGGTGTGTAAGAGTGGGCTGAAGCCTTTATTCAAATTCATGCTGAAAGGTGAACCTAGTCATCCCACTCCCATTGTCTGTTTTACTGATACTAAAATACCACTCTAAAATCTAAAAGGACTAGGACCATTCTATAGGGAATTTGTTTTCTATATGTTTGATATTGTACTGGGCACTGCTGACTTCTGCTGCATGGTTAGCAGCTCTGCACTAGAGCACCAAATTTGGATAAATGTTTGCACCCGGGGTACAGCCCATGTCTCTTACGGACAAACTTCAGTCTGTAAAATGACTCAGGGTTCCAAAATCCGAAGTCCCAGTACCCTGATACTACCCCATCTCATATCTGGGGAATTAAGATATAATATTGTCATATCCTGGCTATTATTGGCTAGGCTTGTAAGGTCTGTTGTACCGTCAGCCTAGCAATCAGCTATCAATCTATGACCCTATAACAGCACCCCAAAAAACAAAACAACTACAAATTAACTAGTGAGCCCTTTTTCCAATGAAACAACTAAATTATGAGCCCCTTTTTTGTTTTTCCCAACTCAGGCATACCACATAAACACCTCCTGCCACAAGATGAATAAACCAAGACCTTCTAATGTAAAAACACAGCAGAAGAGACCAATAAGTGCAATGTTATCACAAGTCAGTCTCACAGCAGTAACAGTGAGAGGAAAACCAAACTGCTTACAAATATACAGTGAAATACTTTCTAAGGTAAGTAATGACTGTAGAGTGTGCAGTATTTTGTTAAAGCTCCTAAAGTTCAGCAGCATTATCTTAATGTTGTCGGGATTCTGCTTAGTTATGCTAGAGGTTTTAGAAGACTGACACTATCTAAAAAGGCAGTATGGGAGTAGACAAGGATTTGGCCAATATAAGGATGCCTTAGGGGTAGATTTGCAGGCCATTCCTGGCTAAGCATTTTGGACTGTCTACCATCTTTTCACTGACTGGTATATATTATACCCCTTTGAATAATCCCGGAACCTAAGGCCATTGTTGAAGTCAACAAACTTTTGTTTGTATTGCATCATCATTGTGTGTGAAATTAAAATTCTACTCAGGCTAGGTTCATATCTGCCTCAGGCGCACATTCCAAGAACCCGAGCATGTCTCTTTTCATATAGTTCATGCTGGTACATCTCAGGTCATTTACACCCACGAGGAATGATGTACTTGCAGTGCAGTGTTTGAGTGATGTGGAGAATCCTGACAACAGATAGGAAACTGACCGTGACCCTGTCTTTGCATAGCCTGATGAATGGTGCATCGGTGTGTCTCACTATGAGGTTATTGATAATGCGGATTTTGGAATTTGAGGAGGTCTGCCTTAAGAGCATTAGAACTGAGTCAGAGTGACTCATAGATGTAATTTTCCTGATGAGTGCTGTCTGGATAATGTTTATCAGGTTGCTGAGGCTACTTGTTTGTAGAGTTCCATTTAGGACGCCTCTGTGGTTTAGGTACATTACTACTTTTAAGGTCCCCAGAATACGTAGGTCTATGTGTTTGGTCTGAGCTATGTGTGATATGTTTAGCGTGTTACTGTGTGTTACCGACAATCTGATTTTTTTGTAGTGGTTTCATGTGAGAGTTTAGTCCCCATTAACATTATATAAGTACATCTCTGACACAGTGTGCCACTTTAAGGAATAGGTGGCTGTCAGTAAGTATGAGACAATTGTCTCAGGATGTCCATTTCAACTAAAGGGGTTACCAAGACATTGTAGCAGCGGTGTACTAATTTAGGCTGACAGCGAGAGTAGTATTAAGTGGTTAGCATTTCATTAACTGCAGTGCTATCTGTCTGGAATGAACAATTTATCTCAATGCATGAAAAACCACACACCTCTTTACATAAACCAGGCACTCATATAACTACTGACAATATATTAAGCACACTTGGAATTTGTAAGTTATTTACAGAAAGTAATGGTTATATGTCTCTGTGGTTAGATATGGCTCAGCATCAAGCAGCATTGTACAAATGTGAACAATTTTATAGAAATGCAAAAAAGATGAAACCGTTGAAAATATTTAAATGAGCACACTGGCCAAAAGCAAAATGACACTCCTCAAGGTTATGCAGCAATCACATGTTATGTGTATATATGAGTCTATCATCAAACATTGAACATTCACAATACTGACCATTAAAAGAATGATTGAAAACAGCAAAAATTAAAAGTAATTTTTTTTTGCAATGGGTCAAGCGCCCTTGCACCATCCACATCCACTGTTAATTATATATACCAACTCCAAGATTGCAAAACCATGGGGTAAGGGCAAATTCCCTTTACCCCTCTGCACCATGATCCTATACAAAATTTTGGTCACAAAAACTTCACAGAAAGCAACTCTCACTCATATGAATATTCTCTATTATTTTCAGGCTGAAAAAACACTTGTTCATGTGACTGTTTGATGTAGCAGACTGCCGCTATATATACCTATACACACACACACACACACACACACACACATATATATATATATGTGTGTGTGTGTGTGTGTGTGTGTGTGTGTGTGTGTGTGTGTGTGTGTGTGTGTGTGTGTGTGTCTGCATGTGTGTCTGTGCGTGTGTGTGTGTGTGTATGTGTGCATATATATAATATATTTTATATATATATATATATATATAAATATAAAATTATATATGTGTGTATGTGTGTAGATATATATATATATATATATATATATATATATATATATATATATACACACTTATATATGTGTGTGTGTGTGTGTGTGTGTATAGATGTATATATATATGTGTGTGTGTGTGTATATATATATATATATATATATATATATATATATATATATATATATATATATATCTACATATATCTATCTATATTTATATAAATGAGTCTACTGTTTTTAGTCGTATTACATTTGGTCAAAAATGATTTCAGCCAGCCCACTTCACCGAAAATGCATTTCACTGAAAACCCATTTGGTTGAATTCCATTTGGTCGAAATGGAATATAGCCCCTGCCCCACTGCAGAGCAACCCTGGAGTGAAAATATAAATTTGGGGGGTGAGGCACAGCCCCCACATTGGGGGGTATGGAGGGCATAGCCCCCCCCCCCACATAAAATTATTGATGTGATTTTAATTCAAACATTGCTTTTGTCAAGTGCATGTTTCTGCCACGGGTTAACCTTGAATATCTCATGTTTTGTATTGCATGCACTTTGAGTAAGGTAAGTGGCTGTGGGCATTAATGCTGACATTGAAAAACACCCAAAACTTACAGCATTAGGGTGGGAGTATATGATATGTGTTAGAGAAAGGGTCATGTAAGGGGACAACTTTTGTCTTGTGTTTGTGTGCCTGTTGTATGTGAAATGTGTGTGGGTGTTTTGTGTAGTGATGCTGATAGGGAAAGTTTTTTTGCAATATAATGTCTGGAGCTGGGGTTAGTTGCAGGGCCAAGGTTAGGGTCAGCACACATGAGTAAGGTGGAGTAGGTAGGCAAGCTCCCTGCCTATCCTTCGTCACGTGTGCTAACCCCAACCCTGCTCCTAAACTCAAAGCTGAACATCACATTCCAAAATAAAAACTTTTCAGTAATAGCATTACTTTTCAGACAATGCTTGTCTAGTATCATTGGTTATTGTTTCTTCAGTTAACTGTTTTCAAAAGGAAAGCATTTGTTTTCCTTTAGGGTTCCGTTAGGTTTTGGACATTGATTTTATTTTCTTGTGTAAAGTTTGACTTGTAGATGCCAACTGAAAGGTGCTTCTGAAATTCAGTATTTGCGAATACACTCATTTATGTATATATATGTATGTATCTACTCACTTTAATTGAGTAGCCCATCCGTCAACCTTGGAAATATCAACTTCAAAAGTTCTACAAACTGAGCATTGACACTCTACTATGGTGGTGCTTAAAAACAACCTTGGTGCAGACGTCTACATAAAAAAATAACATTTCTTTGCAGGGAATAAGCACCCCTGTAACCCCTCACACCAATTAATTATATCTACTTACTCCAAAATCTCACAATCCTCTACTCAGGGACTGTCGATCTAGCACATCTGTCAACCATTTGTATAATCCACCAAATACAGTAATTTAAACAGCTGTTGACATAACACCATTTAGATGAACTACATGACTCTCACACATACACACACACACACACACACACACACACACACACACACACACACACACACACACACACACACACATACACACACACATATTTATATATATGGGTCTACTGCTTTTAGTCAAATTACATTTGGTCGAAAATAATTTCAGGCAGCCCACTTCACCGAAAATTCATTTCACTGAAAATCCATTTGGTCGAATTCCATTTGGTTGTAAATGGAATATAGCCCCTGTCCCACTGCAGTGTGACCCTGGAGTGAGAATATGAAGTTGGGGGGGGGCACAGCCCCCCCACATTGGAGGGTGTGGGGGACATAGCCCCCTCTACATAATTGCAGTAAATAAATAAATAAATGCATAACTTATAAACCTATAAAGGAAATTCACCCCAGGGATCATGTCAGTTGCCCTGCTAGACAGGGGTCCAGGGAAGTAAATAGAGTGGGAAGAAATAGCCAGGGAATTGTTATGGCTAGGCTTGTATAGGCCCTAGGGCTGATAGCCTAGTACCAACCTATGAACCTATGAACCAGTGTATTCACTATTATATACTGGTATATCCATTAAAAATACATTGAAACATATAACGTCATTAAAAACTAGTTGTAAAATGTGGGAGGCTACGCTCCCACACCCCCCAGTGTGGGGGGCTGTGCCCCCCACAACCCACCTTACTTTATAGTCTCACTCCAGTGTCACTTTCAGTGAAGTGGGCTGCCTGAAATAATTTTCAACCAAATGTAATTTGACTAAAAGCAATAGACCCATATATATATATATATATATATATATATATATATATATATATATATATAAATAAATATAGATACATGAGTGTGTTATTTACCATTCAGACAAAATACAGAACAAAATAACCCTGATCTTTTTAGATATCATCCTTAAAAAGATTAAAATAACAAGATTTTTGTATGGGACAAGCTCCCCTGTGCTGCTTCCCCCCACCCACTGCAAATTATATATATCAGTTCTGAGATTGCACAACAGTGGGGCAAAGCAAATTTCCATACCCCGCTGTTCTGTGAACTGCACAGAAAACAGCTGAAAGACTGAAAAAGAAGCCCATAAGAGCACTCACTTTAACAGACTGCAGCTAAGAACTACACACATACACAACTCATACACACATGAACAGGCACCCCCATGTGGGGGGCTGCCCCCACTCCCCTACTTATACATATATATATATATATATATATATATATATATATATATATATATATACTAACTCTGAGATGCACAAACAGGAAACAAAAGCAAACTCATACACGCACATTCTCCAGTCCCTCACACACACATCAAACATACCAGTACACTCAAACACATTCTAACCCCACTCAAATCCCTTCCAGAACACTCACTTACCTGACAAAACACCTAGAGCCACACATGGCACCGCACACCATAAGCACAGAATCCCGGACATAATATAGCGTAAGGCCATAACCGCAAATTCGATTTGAATTTGAGATTATGAACTTTCGCTATTTTAAACATTCGGGTTTATAGTCTCGAGATACTGAAATTCGACATTTCAGTATTTCGAGATTATAAACGGCTCCTATATATATATATATATATATATATATATATATATATATATATATATATATATATATGTGTGTGTGTGTGTGTGTGTATACATGTGTATATATATATATATATATATATATGTGTGTGTGTGTGTGTGTGTGTGTGTGTGTGTGTGTGTGTATTTTCTTATTTTGATTCATATTATATGGCTTCACATTACAGAACATAGCAGTGACTACAAAAAAGGCAAGTAAACTATCTAGTCTACTGCATTAATATAGCTAGTATTTTAGCATGTTTTGATTATCTCAGCTATTCCATTTCATTTAGCTCACTAGCCATCCCAGAACATCTCAAAAGACATTGTGGTCTTATAGCCTACTGCAGTGTTTGGTAAACTCTTTCTTTTATTTACAATACTTTCCATGAAAAGTACTTTTAATATCCATGTTGAATGTTGTAACCTTAATTTGTTATTCTTGTCCAGCTTTCTATTTTTTGGTTTTCCTCACATTGTCTTTTATGTGGGTTGGTTATCCATTTCATGTCTTTCTTGCCTAGCTTCAAATGAAAATAGCTTTACCTCCCATAATTACTCCTCATATTGCTTGTCCTGTATTCCTTTTCTTATCCTAGTACATCTTCTTTGTGTCTTTTCTATGGACTTGATATCCTTATTTTTGTATGGCTTACTAAGGAACACCATAGGATCATAGGATCATAGAAGATTACTAGGCTAATGATACTGGAACCCTTACAAGCCTAGCCAAGAGTTTATCCCCAAAAAAGAAATCTCAATCAGCACCTGTCATCCCTGTCTGTGAGGGACAAAGGTGGAACCCCTGGGACATATTTGTGGTTTCCTATCCAGTCATCAAGGTTGCGCTTAAAGAGGGTCAGCAACGTACTTTGTTTGACATGTATGGGGAGTCTATTCCAGAGATGGGGCAGCCTCTGGGAGACAAACCTGTCTCTCCAAAAGGTTTTGCTAATGTTGCATATTAGATTTAGCCTTTCAATCAGGTAATGCGTGAGGAGTTAGACTTATGGATATGGAGCATCTCTAGTAGGGCAGAGTTCGAGATTCCCTTGAAGGCAAGACAGAGATCACCTCTAAGCAATGTGTATAATACCGAGTAGAGTGATAGTGATTTGAGCCTGTCCACATAGGATAGGTGTTGGAGGCCATGGATTCTCTTTGTATGGTATTTTTGCAGCCTTTCCAGTTGGTGTGGGTGTTTGGAGTGGTACATACCAAACGGGTGTTTTACTCAATTATTGGCCTAATGAGGGGAAGAGTACAGAGAGGTAATAACCTCCTTTTTACTGGATGCAATCCCTTTACTTATGAGTTGAACCAAGTGAAAGGCTTTTCTGACCACTGCCACTACATGATGGTCAAATGTGAGATTGTTGTCAACATGTGTACCCACATCTCTCACCACAAGTTGTGTGCTTAGGAGGTTGCTGTTGATGTGATAATCAGTGGGGGCCATGTTTTTGCCGAATGGTATGATAATACATTTTTTTGCATTTAACTTAAGGCCATGACTTTGGCAGCAGTCATTTGTTGCTGTGAGACCCTCTTGTAGTATGTTAACATCATTTGGGGAGTCAATGACAGCACCCAACTTACAATCGTCTGCAAACCATATTAAACTGTGGCCAGACAGGAAATATAAAGAAAGGTAATGCAATCTCTTGGGCTCTAGAGTCTCTTCTGAGAATGCAGTCAATCAGTTTGCTTGCCTATGTTTGCACTAGTCTCTGTATTCACCTGGTGGTTGATTTCTGGAGTTGTTACCACATCAAAATCTTTTACCTAATGTATGCTTTTATGGCTCCCTCCTCACAGCTGCTATTCCACTTTGGGTTTTAGAGCCCTGGTGAAGTACTTTACACTTACCTATGTACAGGTGGTATATGTTTCCAAGTGTGTTCATTGTCCAGCTTTCTATGTGGGCAAGACCCTGAGGAAGCTTAAGGACAGAATTTATGAACATTTACTGGATATCAAAAAAGGCAAACTTACCAACGTCCTTAGTAAACATATTCAAAATTATAATGATCATAAGTTTGAGTTAGTGGTGTTGGATCATGTAACATAGGACAGTAGGGGGCTTATAATGAAAGGGCACTTGGAAAGAAGTGAATTAAAATGGCAGCTAAGGTTGAACTTTTCTTGCCCCCTCATTTGAAGGAATGTTGCTCCATCAGCTCGATCCTAAAATTAAAGCACTGCAGTGTTTAATGGTTACCAAAAAATTGTTTTAATTAGTTTTTAGTTTATTTTCAATTTTTAATCTTTTTGATGTAATGTGCATTATTATTATTATTTATTTTTTCCTTGTCTTTTAGCATAATATGGTAATGGTTTTATGGCTATCGGTATAATAGGAATTACTTATAGAGTGGCTGTATTTTTTAAGGGTGTGTCTTTAACTTTCCCCATATTGGATTGGTAACAATGGGAACATGTGACTGATTTTAAACATATTTAATAGCAGTTTTATGTATGGTTGGTGATCCTGACGACATTCCTGTATGAAAAGTGGAACAAAAGTGATTAATTATTTTTAATAAAGTTTTGGAATTGTCCTTGTGGCTGCATATCTGCTGTTGGTGTTATTTAACTGGTTGATCTTGGTTTAATGTTGCTTCTAAACTGTTTCTTTTATTTACTATACTTTCCATGAAAAGTATTTTTAATATCCATTGTTGAATTTTGTACCTTTAATTTGTTATTCTTGTCCACCCTTCCATTTTATGGTTTTCCTCATAAGATTCAGTCCATCGCATTGTCTGCTATGTGGAGTTGGTTATACATTTCATGTCTATATTTCCTCTTTCTTGTCCATCTTCAAATGAAAATAGGTTTGCCTCCCAACCAGCGTGCCCATTGTAAATCTGAGAATATACTGATGGAAAAAGGTCCGGTCACTGAGACTTTTTCCTTTAGTATATCTCCTGATTTTTTTTACTCTGTAGAGGTAATAACGGAGAAAGGAAGATCTCGGTTGCTTTTTTTTAAAGATATCTCTCTATGTTATACGAGTTGAAGAACTTGTATAACATAGCACGTTATCTTAAAAAAAGCAACAGAGATCTTCCTTTCTCCATTGCTACCTCTGTACAGCACTGATGTACTACATAAGCATAGGAACACAAGTCCCTTATGCATGCACAGTACATCAGAGATGCTCCAAAGTACCAAAATCTGGGCAGCACAGAGGCAGTATACAATGGCATATACACATTACACAATGGCAACTTACTTAGGAAAGTAAGTTTTTTTTTTCTTAAATAATGTCATTGTATAATGGCAATAACCCACGGCTGGGTGTGAGCAATGCTGGATTTACTCACGGTTGGCTTCACCCTCATTACCAAACCACACCAACTGTGGGTAAATCCTGCATTACCCACACCCAGCTGTGGGTTATTGCTTAATTAATGCATATATCGTTACCTATAAAAAAGTCTCTTTTTTTTGCAACTGTAACACAGTGGGGATTGTTTATTTGAACCACTGCACACAATGTAATTGTTACTATGTGGGGAAACTCAATCCAAATTTAAAGAATGAATTTATGAACATATACTTGATGTTAGAAAACAGAATATTAACAATGCCTTAACGAAGCATATTTCATTTTTTCCTAGTCATTCCTTTGAATTTATGGGTTTGGACATAGTAACTAAAGATGCAAGAGATGTCCCTTGGAACAATATTATTGAACTTAGAGAACTTAAATGGCAGATCAGGCTAAATGCCTGTGTTCACCCTGGTGTTAATGAGAGTTTATCCATCATGAGTGTATTAAAGTTACATATTTTATTAGTTTAATTAATTTTTTTGTAAAACAGAATTTTTTCTAGGTAACAATATATACATTCATTTTAAGGTTTATATGGTTGATACATTTTTAATTTTATTTTTAGAATGTAATACATTACTTATTTATCTTGATTTATGTTTTATTATGGTTGGCTGTTTTTGTCATGTGATTTACAATAGGAGGGTTATTTAAACTGAAATGCACTTGTTAGTTGGTGTTCTAAAAAAGTCTTTCTTTTACAACCTGAAAAAAGCACTTAACTATTTATTAAAATACTTTTCCACTACGCTGTGTTTTGCTTCTTATTCCAGTTCTGCAGGTATGTTTTCAATGCCCATCACCTGTGCAACATGCCATTAATTTTGGTATAAATTGTTGGCAATATGTCTTCTCTTCAAGCAGTTTCAGTCTCATCAACAATTTACTGAAACATTCTACACATGATAAAAAATTTGACAGTTTAGTGCTTTCTCCAAGATTTATAATGAACTCACATAGCTCTACCTGCTAGATGTCATCTTCATGACAGTGAATGTTCTGTGTGGCTGCAGAGTTTATATGTGATTACCAGTATGAAAGGAAATTAAAATGTCACTGTGTCACTGAGCTGCCTTTACTTTTACTTTGAAAATTGCTTCCCTCATTCCACACACATCAGGTATGTGTATTTAGTGCCATAAATCAGTTTACTGGAACAAAAAGACATCCGTATACTTCTATGCCTGCTTTGATTCTTTTATGAGCAGGTGGAAGAGGCATTCTTTTATAGGAGTGTCTGTACTAAACTGGTCTGATTTAATTTACCTCATGAGAAGACTCATGCACTAACAATAAAGGGTGTAATAACTTTTGAAACTGCAGTATGTAAGCTAAAATTAGGTGCAGTAGCAGATTTTAAAATCTTGTAATTGTCCATCATGATGCTCTATGGGTCAGCTGCATCATCCTTACAAGAGGCTTCAGATAGTGATTCTGTAACTGAACCCTCACAAGTCACTTTCTGAAAATGTTGCCATCTAAGTACAAGGAGCAATACATTTCTTTAGATACACTTGTATAGGTTCCTGTTATACAAACTGTCCTCTGTGTTTTAAACAAACAAAACAAAAATTCAAAGCAAACTTAAATATATGTTCTTGACACTTGTAAAACCACATCTTTGGCCCTGCTAGAATCATCATACAGTTTCTGATATTTTGGGGTTTCTGATTTACAATTAGAAATATGTGAGTCCTCAAACTAAATATATTAACTCCAAAGTCACTATATAAGTGATGAAAGAATTTATAGTTTACTATAAAATATATTGTGACCACAGAAATAGTGTATAAAACTTAGAAGGTTGTAGAGGAGTAACTCCCCTACACTGGGCATTGTAGAGTAGCACACATCCTCATATTGTATCCTCGCATTGCATGCTTTATTAGTTAAAGTGCTTGTATTTTGTTTATCATCTTGAAGATTATCTTTCACAACAATTAAGCATTTCAATTTATTCTGTCACTTGAAGTTTCAAAGTTTTCAGAGTTCAGCAGCATTCTGTCTTATGCTAGGCATCCCATTTATAGACTAACTGTTCTACCAGTGCCTTCAGGCAGTTCTAAGAAGTGTCTAGTGTGACTATAAGTGTTATCATAAGCCAATAACTAACTAACTAACTAACTAACTAACTAACTAACTAACTAACTAACTAACTAACTAACTAACTAACTAAATAGATAAATAAAAAGCTTACTTCCATTTAGGTAACATGTAAATTGTTTTATCAATTGGCATGAAGCATCCTTTGTTGTTTGACAGCCCTACAGTGTTTCATTAGACAAGTATTGGCACTGTATACAGTTAAAATATAATCAGTGAAGCTGGACAGGCCTTGGCTTTTTGAAGAGCTAAACCAAAGTGGAGCCAGTTGTCCAGTTTGGCTTTTAGAGCCCATTAAAAGGCAAACTAGAGCCAGCAATGAAAACAATTAAAAAAAACAGAAAATAAATAAAACACTCCACAAAGGGGGAGCCAACACAGACCCCGTGAATTACCGCACCATTAGCCTGATGGGCCTGGTCTGCAAGGCTATGGAGTGTATCATCATGGAACTTATAAACAATGACATTGGTAATCTCCAAACTCTGGACCCTACCCAGTTTGGGTTTGTAAAAGCAGATCATGTCTCCTAAACCTGATAGACTTCTTTGAAGCGGTCACCAAAGCTGTAGATGAGGGTAAAGTGGTACACACAGCCTATCTAGATCTTGCCAAGGCTTTCAATGCCATCCCCAACTCTGGAATTATAGACAAATTCACTAAACTAGGTATAAATCCCTATGTCACAAGATGGGCTGCCAACTAGCTCACTTACCAAACCCACACTGTGAAAGTAGCAGACTCTAAATCCAAATTCAGACCAGTGACAACTGGAGCACAACAGAGTTCAGTCCTAAGTCCTCTCCTGTTTGGTATCTACTTCTCTGAAATACAAGCTAACACAGAAGGTCTTTGGCTAACAAAGTTTGCAAATGACTTAAAACTAGAAGCCATAATAAAATCTCCTAACGATGTGGACATCCTACAAAAGGGCCTCACTGAGACAGATGCCTGGTGTCAAAGCCATGGCCTCAAGCTCAATGCCAAAAAGTGCATTGTCATCCCTTTTGGTAAAAACTCTGTACCCATGAACTACCACATAGGCAGTAGTCTACTTAACACCAAAAGTATGATTAGAGACCTTGGGACACAGGTGGACAGTAGTCTCTCCTTTGATAATCACATCACCACGGTAGTCAGGAAATCCTTCTATGTGGCACACCTCATCACAAAAGTTTTCTCATCCAGGAAGAAAGAGGTCATTGTTCTCCTCTACTCATCACTCATTAGACCCATTATAAAGTACAACACCCCTTTTGGTATGTACCTCACAAGACATCTACAACAACTGGAAAGGCCACAGAAATACCTCACAAAGAGGATTACCGGCCTCAAACAGATGCCCAATGCAGACCGTCTCAAAAAACTCCAGCTTTACTCTGTCGCATATTGCCTAATCAGAGGCGATCTCTGCCTAACATACAAATCTATGTCAAACCCAGAGTTGTTGGACATGCTCCACATAAAGAAATTCCAATCCCTCTGAGCTACATGCTCTAGGGACCTAAACCTTGTCACCACAACAAACAGAACATGCTGGAGGGATAGATTCCTGTCTCAGAGACTTCCCATACCTTGGAACAAACTACCTATTTATATCAAACAAAGCTCCTCATTAGCACTCTTCAGGAAAAATCTTGATGATTGGATGGGAGAGAGGAAATTCACCCCAGGGATCACTTCTGTGGCTCTGCTTGACAGGGGCACAGGAAAATAATTTTCTTGGGTGGCAAAAGCCAGGGTACCGTTTGGCTAGGCTTATATAGGCCCTAGGGTCAATAGCCTAGTACCTACCTATGAACCTAAGTGACATATGCTATGTCTGTAACATATTTGTTTATAAACATGCACACTTGCAAGATGACAAATAATATGTTCTGTAGTTGCCCTTGTCCTTACTGTTTTGTCAAACTCAAAACTATATGTATATGGTAGTCCTTTGAATGAAAATCTACTGACTTGATTGATACAGTTAATTCAATAGCCACTGAAGTTTGTTGTTCTGGTCGTTTACTTAATAATGCAGTAAAACAAGTTACTGAAAGAAACTGTAAACCTTAAATCAATTCATTTTATTTGACATTTTGCAAATATGCAGTAGTGGTAGTACAAGAAATCATGGCTCAGCTGAACGTTAATAGTCCTCTATCATGGCAACTGTCTTTTACCATGATAGAGAGATAACTGTGTGACTATGACAATGGTTTAGAATATGTGGGGTACAGAAGAATTTCTTTATAAAATACTTTTTAATGTAAAAAATTCTTCTACATAGTATTCTGTTTTAAATTTATGCTAGATGCTATGTAACAGAATTGTTCCTGCTTATTTGAAAACTTTTCAAGTTCTTATTCCTTACATGCATATTTATTTCTATTACTTTGCTTCAAATTTTTTTAGATTGGCTGAAAAGTACAGTTGTGTACCTACCATAAATGTAGATGTTCGAGTGTATTCACTGTTGCAGTCATTACAATTGGGTTATCCTGCTGGCAGGCTACCCACAGTCGGCCTGAATTCCAAAGTCCTGGTCCGGCGTCGGTTGCTGTCACCTCCTCCCTGATATTAGTGCGCCAGGGGTATAAAAGATGCAACCAACACCATTTTCTTTAGTTTTTCTTGCCCCAGATGTCAGGTGCCCCCTAAAGGGTAGGCTAAATTATGCCAATAAGCATGCATGCACTAAAGTAAACCACATAGGTTGTATAGAATAGAGAAGTACAGATAAGTCCCAGCAAAGGAAAGGGGGATGGTGGGTAGGTAACCTGGACTGCAACAGTGAATACACTCAAACATCTACATTTATGGTAGGTACACAACTGTACTATGTTCATCGTGTTTCACTGTTGCAGTCATTACAATTGGGTTGAATCCCAAAGCTGGGGTTGGGTGGCTGGGCTAAATAAGATTAGGAGAGGCTATGAGGCCCTGCAGAACTGCAGTGGCAAAGCCTGCTCTGGATTTAGAGTAGAGAGGTAAGTGGTAGTGCTTTGTAAAAGTGTGCACTGAACTCCAAGTTGCAGCCTCTAAGATGTCTTTGGTTGGTACTCCTCTGAGGAAGGCTGCTGCTCCTGTTGAATGGGGCCTAATGCCCTTAGGCACTGATTTACCATGCTGTGAATAGCAGAAATGAATGCAGTGGCCTATCCATTTTGAAATAGTCTGCTTTGAGATAGCCTTTCCTTGTGATCCTGTAGCATATGCCACTAGAAGTTGTTCAGTCTTTCTGAAAGCTTTGGTTCTGTGCAAGTAGAAGCGTAGCTGTCTGTGAATGTCCAAAGAATGCGGAAGTCTCTCACCCTTATTCTTTGGGTTTGGATAAAAGGTAGGCAAATGAATTGTTTGATTAAGGGCCACACTGGACACTACCTTAGGCATAAATGTTGGGTTTGTCGTCAGAGAAACCCTGTCAGGATGGAAAATGATAAAAGGTTCCACAGCCATGAGTGCCTGTAACTCTGAGACTCATCTTACAGAGGTTATTGCTAGGAGCAGAGCTGTTTTCCAGGATAAGAATTTTATATCAGCTGTAGAGGCTGGCTCAAAGGGAGGCAGTGTGAGTTTTTCCAAGACACAATTGAGGTCCCATGCAGGTATTGGTGCTCTCCTTGGAGCTCTTATGTTTTTGGCCCCTCTGAGGTACTGCCTTAGTAATGGATGAGAAAAAATAGGTGGTTCTGTATTGTAATGAGCTGAAATGGCAGAGGCATGAATCTTTATTGATGAAAAGGATAGGCCTTTGTCCAGCATCTCAGTTAAGTATTGCAAAATCTGAAGAATATTTGGTACAATCGTGTCAATTCCTTGTGCATGGTTCCAAGCACAGAATCTCTTCCATTTGTCTGCGTAGGATTTTCTGGTGCTAGGCCTCCTGGCCTCCAAAATGACATCCATCACCACTTTAGAGAGAGGTCGGTTTTGTATGGCTACATTATCTGCCATGCTGCCAGATTTAAGGTCCTGAATTGGCTGTGCAGAATCTGACTGTTTTGTTGGGTCAATAAGTGAGGAATTTGAGGTAGTGTCCAGGCTGGACATTGAGACAAGTTCTTTAGGATTGGGTACCAGTGCTGGCGGGGCCAGTCTGGGGCAATCAATATCATTTTTGGCTTCTGTTGTCTGACCTTTAGGAGTGCCTTGGGGAGGAGAGGCAGTGGAGGAAAGGCATGTACTGTTAGGTTTTTCCAGGTGAAAGATAGAGCATCCACTTTCCATGCTTGCTTGTGATAAGTCCTTGTGCAGAATCTCTGTAGTTGGCAGTTGTGAGGGGAGGCAAATGGGTCTATGTCTGGGCAGCCCCAGTTCCTTGTTATGCTGAATACTTGTGGATCCAATTTCCACTAGTGGGGATCCATTAGGTTTCTGCTTAGTTCGTCTGCCAGAGTATTTATCTTTCCTGGCAGGAATTGTGCTTGCAGATGTACTTGGTAAGTCAGTGCTGTATCCCACAAAGTCAGGGCTAGTCTGCAGAGGGGGTAGGAATGTTTGCCTCCCTGCTTGTTTATGTACCACGTGACTGTAGTATTGTCCGTCTTTATCAATAGTTGTCCTGGATGAAGTAGATCCTTGAAGGCTGTCAGGACATTCTGAACAGCTAGCATCTATTTTTGATTGATATGTAGATGCATTTGGCTTGTGGGCCATGTGCCCTGAATACATCTTCCTGCCATATGGGCCCCCCAGGCATCATAATGCATCTGTTGTTAATGTCTGCCTGGCTGTGGATAAAGTGAATGGCTGTCCCTTGTTGTGGTGACAGGCCATTACCCACCATCGAAACTCCTGTTGCAGGCAGGGAATGAGGGTAATTATTGTTTCCAGGCTGTGGCAATGTTGAGTCCAAACACTTTTTAGATACCATTGTAGTTTCTTCATATGCAGTTTTGCATATGGAATTAGCAGAATGCAGGATGTCATGAATCCCAAAGCCTGCAGAATTTTTCTTGCAGATAACTGGGTCTTTGTTGCCAACATTTTGAAATAAGTAGTCAGTTGTCTTTGTTTGTCTGGCGTGAGATAAGCCATCTGGGAAGTTGTATTTAAGCTTGCACCCAGGAATATTATCTCTTGGGAGGGTACTAGTTTTGATTTGTTTTTGTTTACTGTGTACCCTAGGCATGTTAGCAATCTTTTTACAAATGCCAGATGCTGTAGTAGAATGTCCTTGTTCTCTGCTTGAATAAGACAGTCGTCCTAGTAAGGATAAATTTGAATTCCTCTTTGTCTGCAAAATGCAATTACTGGTGCCAGGCATTTTGTGAAGACCCTGGGCGCAGTAGATAAGCCAAAGGGCAGTGCAGAGAACTGTAGTGCATTGAGCCAGCTGTAAATCTGAGGTATCTTCTGCATGATTGTCTGATTGGGACATGCAGGTATGCCTCTTTTAGGTCTAAAGTCACAAGCCAAGCCTTCTTGCCCAGCATGGGAAGAAGCTGCTGCAGAGTCAACATTTTGAATTTTGGAATATCCAGAAATGTGTTTAGAATAGACAGGTCCAGTATTGGTCTCCAGGCTTTGTCCTTTCTGGGCACCAAGAACAGTCTTGAGTAAAATCCTAGTCCCTGCTGTTGTTGTGGAACTCTCTCAATGGCCCTCATGTCCATGAGGGATAAAACTTGTTTTTGTGCCTCTGCCCATTGGTTGTGTGGCAGGTCTGGCATACCGTTTGTCCTTGGCAGGGTGTGAAAGTGGAACCTGTAGCCTTGTGACACTATATTCAAGACCCATTTGTCCTGGGTGATCATGTGCCAATTTTGTGAAAAAAGTGCTAGTTTTCCCCCTAAAAGAGCTGCCAGAAGATAAGTGCTCGGTACTGGCAGGGGGAAGTCATTGAGACTGTTTTCTGTATGGCTGTGATTTATCTTGTCCGCTTTTGCAGGTAGAAGCACCCCATTGTTTAGACCTGTATGAGCCTTGGGGCTGGGATCTTCCTCTGGGGCAGCTGTATCTGCCTCCTTTGTGGCCTGTCTGACACTGGAAAGGACCAATTATTTGTAGACCAGTTCCTGCTAAATCTGGGAGGCTCTATCTGCAAGAAACCCTTGACTGTTTGCATAGATTTAGCCTTGTCCTCCATTTTCTTTAACACCTCTTCTGCTTTAACACCAAACAAGGTATCATGCTGTAAAGGAGCATCTAATAATTTTGCTTTAACATGATCAGGCAAATTCTGTTCCTTTAACCAAGCATGCCTCCTAATGACAGAACCCATAACAGTGGCCCTGCAGTTGGCTTCCAGAGAATCAAAACCACATTGCAAAGTATGTTTTCCCACTTGTTCAGCTGAATGCAATAAATCCTGCATATCTTTGTTTTCTGCACATTCAGAATTTGTCAACATTTTCTGTTTAAGCAGTGACATAAGGTATTGCTGATATTTAAGCATATGAAACTGACAATTTAAGGCCCTTACGGCCAAAGTAGCAGAAGTGTAAATCTTTTTCCCCCATCTGTCCAGGGACCTTGAATCCCTATCCGAGGGGGATAGGGTTTTTTGCAGTGGAAGCCTTGACCCCCTTGAGACCCTGAGAGATAATTTCTGGGTCAGCAGCAGGGTTTTTATAAAGAAATTTGTGTGAATCAGGAACCCTGTAGTATCTGTCTGGCTTAACAGGCGCAGGTGGTAAAGAGTCAGGAGACAGACCGGATTGAGAAAATACATACTCTACAATGTCTAAAACAGGAGGAATAGCAAGGGGCCTGTGCTGAGGTAATAAAAGGAAATCTCTGAGCCTTTTCTTAGATTCTGAGTAATCTTGGCTCTCCCAGTGGAAGTGCTCCCTCATAGTATGCAGGGTCTCCCCAAAAAATAGTCCTCAGGAGGAGAGGCTGAAGGGATAGATTCTTCAGCATCAGAATCCTCGTAGGGAGGAAGAGAATATTCATGTTCAGAAGAGGAATCAGAAGAAATGGAAACCTGATCTGAAGATGCATATTCTGTCTCTTGCCTAGGCCTCATATCAGGAGGGGGATGGGAACAGCTGATCAAAGTAATTAGGTCTTCGGACATTTTAAGCATCTGTTTTTTAGGCACGGAGGCCTGTCCAGCGGAATGTTGTACTTGTTTCTTTGTCTTTAGAGGTGCTTTAGTCTTTGCCTTTGAAGCTGAAGTCGTTTTCACATATAACTGTGTAGGTCTGAAAACACCCTCAGAAACCGATGCCTGCTCAGCGGCTCCAGACCCATCTGAGGGAATAGTTTCCGAGGGTCCAATACCTTGAGCTTCCAGTGGCCTAGACAGCTCCATGTGGGAGTCAGAAGCAGCCTGTGGCTCTGAGGTAGCGGGCGTCAGAGGCTGCAAAAGCGCCTCACTGAGAACCGGTGAACCAGCGACTGGCCTAGCAGAAGCTTCATTCTTGGTTTTGGACCTTGGATGCCTGTCCTTTTCTTTGCAATTTTTATAAACTCCGGTAGTCGGCTGTTCTGACAGCATTAAATCTTCTGCCAAAGTAATGAAATGCAAAATCCAACCGATGCTTAATAGTGCATTGGTTAAATCTAGCACAAAACCGACAATTAGCAACGTCGTGGTCAGGGCCTAGGCAAGGAATACAGTAAGAATGAAAATCCTTATGAGGTATTTGCTTCCCACAAGAAATACAATTATTAACTTTTTCTGACATCAGTCTGGAGCAAGAAAAAAGTTTCCCCAACAGGGTACTCAGCTTTAATGAAGACTTCGGATCTAAAATTTGAATTTGAAAATCTCAGGAGTCGGCCGACTGGCACTTGCGAACTGCTTTTGCTTTGGACACTGTGCAGCAAGAAAGACTGAAGAAAATGGCGTCAGCTGCATCTTTCATACCCCTGGCCCACTGACGTCAGGGAGGAGGTGGCAGCAACTTACGCCGGACCAGGACTTTGGAATTCAGGCTGACTGCGGGTAGCCTGCCAGCAGGATAACCCAATTGTAATGACTGCAACAGTGAAACACGATGAACATCTCAAATGAGAACAGAAGAAGACATTGTATTTTGTAGTTCTTTAGTTGCTAACTTGTTTGTCTCCACATCACTTAAACATAACACTACGTATCCCACAGATTTTCAATATGGTACAATACACTAAAATAGTGTAGCTAAGAAGGGAGTTGCAATAGCAAAAAATATGGCATCGGAGGCATTCTATGAGCTTCTGGAAAGTGACTCAGTAGGTGGCACAAGGAAACTGTATCAGGTTGGCCGGAAGATAAAGAAGATAGTCAGACACCCTTCATAAGGGATGCCAACAACAGGATCACCACTCCACAGGACATCAAAGGCAGGTGGAAGGAGGACTTCCAGCAGCTTCTAAATAAAGACAACCTCACAGAAGCTGTATTATCCCAGACACAGCCTACAATGAGAGAAGAAGATTTGTCCACCCTAAAAGACGTAAGAGCAGCACTAAGGAAAATGAAGTCAGGAAAGCAGCAGGCTCAGATGAGGTCACAGCAGACATGATAAAGATGCTGTACGAGATGGGGAGAAATGGCTCCTGAGGGTACTTATAACAGTGTGGAGAGAAAGGAGGACCCCAGATGGCTGGAGAATAAGCATAGTAGTGTCAGTGTTCAAGAACAAAGGAGACATCCACAACTGTAGGCAGTACAGAGGCATCAAACTCCTGTCACATTGCATGAAAGTTCTGGACAGGGTGAGTGATAAATGGATATGCAGACTAATAGAATGTAAGATGGGAGATGAGCAGTTCAGATTCAGATCAGGATGCAGCACAACTAGATTTGGAGAAAGCATATGACAAGGTCTCAAGAAAGCTGATTTGGGCAGTACTGTGGTGGTTCATAGTCCCAGAAAACACTGGTAGATTTAGTGCAGGCTATGTAGAAAGGACTCAATGACACAAGTACGAAGAGTGTTTGGTCTCACAGAGGTGTTCCCAGTGGGAGTGAGTGTACATCAGGGTTCAGCTCTGAGCTCACTGCTGTTCATACTTGTGATGGACTACATTAGCAAACAGGTTAGACAGGACAGATCAATAAAGTTGCTGTATGCAGATTATGTGGCATTTCAGGCAGACTCTGACCAAGAACTTCAGCAAAAGATTGGGGAATGTGCACCTATATAACAATAAGTCTCTTCATACTATTCATAGGCAATACATTCTGAAATATCAATATATATATATATTCTTTATACATGCGTAATTTCTATATTGTGCGTTTATTTGAATGAATTTTTTAATTAAAGCATGTGACATGCATTTTTGAATTTGATAGGCTGGCGTTTGATATAAAGAACATTGTTCTTTAATTGGATGCATATCGCATTGAAAAAGATCCATGAAGGTTTGAAAGCTTTGTTGTTATATTTATTGTTCTCAGTGGTTTGGACTCTGTGGTTCTTTTGTTTTAGTTTATCCTGCTTTTTACCATACAGAGTCCATTTAGCTGCTAACAGAAGTTGTTTCTTGCACTTGCTTCTTGAAATAAAGCTGTTTGTTGCAGCTTAGAGATAATGCACAATTAAACGTAATATACTACATATAGTTAATAGTCATTTTCACAATATACCATATAAAATGTAATGAATGCAAAATATAATTTATCCATATAGCACTTGCAGTATGTAATATATTGTGCTGAACCAAGCATTACATCCTAAGGTACAGGAAAGAGATGTACCCACAAGATGGAGCAGTACTGTATTCTTACTGTTATTAACTGATCAGCTGCTGTCTGCAGAGTCCACGCTAAAGTTTTTGCTGCTGTCTTGACCATGAAAAGGTACAGAATAAAATTTCCAAATAGCAGAGCATGGCATTTGTGTAGTAGCATAATAGTTTGGAATGTTAGAGTTTAAAGGACAACAGAACAATTAAGTGGAGCTCCTACCACAGAGCAAGTCTTCTGGTTGAGCTAATTACCTGTAAAGGTTCTAAACTTGCAGCAAAAACAAATAATAACACTTATAAATTATAGCATGATCCAATTCATTTAAGAGTTGTTACTTAATGGTTTAGTTGGTTAGGATGGGCCTCTACCATGGTGAAAAATCCTAAAGGATAGCAGAATACCATAGAGAAGGAGTTAAACTAAGCAAATTTAGATGATTTGACTTATGTACTTACATAATTAACTCAAATACAGATGGCTGAAGAGGACCACTTTGAAAGGAAGCTTGGATGCTGCTTGTCTAAGTGACACAGTAATGTGACTGACATTATTTGAATATTATTTTATGGCAAGGTAGATATTCCAGACTGACCGCCTGAAGAAAGGGTTTGAGCCAGAAGTAAATTAGTTGTATGATGAATACAGTCTGGAGTATACAATGTGTACAATGTATTAAGTGATCTAATGGCTGGTCATTTATAAGGAGAATGCATGTGTGAGCAAGCTATTCTTAGATATCTCATAGCTAAATATTCTGTAAGGTCCAGGAGGCACATAGATCTGTACAAGGCACAGCTCAATATCTTTGTGGGATGTCTGGAGGCAAAATTGATGATTCAGCTTTCACTTCTATATTGTTGTACAACACTTCTAAATACTACTCCATCAAACAGCAACTTAACTATTTTTGAGGACTTCGACATCAATCTGTTCAGCAAAAATTAGACCATAGGTAGACCAGCAAACCTTGAGTCTTATAAAATGAGCACGATTCCTCTGGGTTGAACTCTTCAGAAGTGTTCTGTCTTAGCTTGACTTTAAAACCCCAAATATATTAAATTATATAAGTTCTCTGTATCTATACCCATCCATTAGCCTTCAAAGTAACTCATACTGTTCTCAGACTTCTACCAGACTTGTTTTTGGATAACATCTGTAAGCTAAAATCCTGCCTTAGATCCATAAACTGATCACCTACTTACCTTTATGGGCATGCCAATAGTTTAGCCTGTCTTCTGTTTTCTTTTCTTAATAATCTACAGAGTTACTACTTTTAAACACTAGATTGACTAGTCTGAGGAAAGCTAATAAAATAAATATATGACTAAAAGACTACTTTGTTTTCTTAAGCTCAAAGTTCAAGTATGGACCCAGTAAAAATAAAATCCCTCCCAAGAACTGAATAATAGATTCAGATTTCTAAGGAATCATGCCAAACAAATCAGATCTGGTATGGCAAAAGTCTATTGAAATAAATAATGATCCTTACTATTTAATCATGCAATTAATTTTTTTAGTAATTAAACACCTTTTCTGGCAAATCTACTAATCACTCACTGATCTTGCTGGACAAATTGTGACTACATCAACCTCCCAGTAGACCTCCTCTCAGAGTTTTCCAGTTTATCAACCACCCCCTGTTCTATGATTACTAAAAAGACCTGACTCAGTGTAACAGCTCCTCTGCCTAAGATGGTCTCATCCAGTGGTTTATTAAAAATTTCAGATACAGTGTAATTTAACCACTCTTCAACACTATCAATTTATCTGTCATTCAAATTTTTACCTACAAAAATACAATGTCATGTCTAGACACCAACATTCATTTTGAGAAGAAAAGGTACACAAATATTTTTTGACATAAATTGAAAATATCCTTCTAAACATGGATAAAGGTAACCACATGGGACACTCTTTATAGACCTACAAAAGTATTCAACTTAGATATCTTCCATGCAACAACACAGACCAGTCATTCTAAAACTCACAAAAGCATTCAACTTAATTTGCTTCTATCTACAATCTAATCTCCAAGCACAATAACAACAAATTAGCTTCAGTCTCCTTAATTTTAATCAATACCTTCTTACAGCTAAATTCTCAGGATGTTTCAACAATATTGGAGTCATGGATAAAAGCTATGCCATCATTTCCCATGATGCAGCCATACATTTAATGTCCGCCTTGAAAATGGAACTAGAGGTGGTAGACCACTTATATATAAATATCACATTCAAATACAATCAAATCTGGTATAAGTCATTGCATATATGCCACCACCAGCCTTTCTTAATACATTTAAACATCTTCTTCATGTTCTACTAAACAATTCAAAGGAATTCAAGCACCTTCTAATCTTATGGGATTTCATCATAAATATGCTAGGTCCCTCCAAATTTGTAATTCACAATTTTCTAACAGAAAAGAATTGTTCACAAGTACGTACAATGTTAGCAAGTCTAATGTGAAAGAATTGCCTAATCTTACTGCAATGATAGCTGCCAACATGCATGATCAAATCAATAGTTTGTGTTCCCAGATTATAATTAATGAAAGTTATTCTTTAGGTCATTTGTAGTGCCTTCTTCTTTATGCCATTCTACTTAAATAATTGAAAATGAAATCAGCATTCATTAATTGATTTATTCATTAAAACACTCCTAACTTAATATTGTCTGTATTTACCCTACCTCTACCCTTAGTAATAACTCACCAGATACTTATACTTATGACATCCAAAATACCAGTACTCTTCCAGAGCTCATTTCCTTCTGAGACAGATTTACTAAAACTGTTAGAAAACTAGAACATAATCTAATCTCTACAAAATGGTCCTCAGTTCTCAGTTGCAAAGTTCCTAACCTGGCTGTTAATTTCCTTATCGGTCTTTAGTTAAACTGCTAAAACAAATGATTTCCACTTATCTCCAGCTCTATAAATCTAACCTTAAGCTCTAGATTACTAAGGATTAACATACTTGTTCAAACTTAGAGGTTTAGCTTTGAATGAATGGAAAAAAAGTTTCTTTCTCAAGAATCTAGATACAAATTTAAAAATCTAAGAAATCCTGAAAAGGAATCTACCCATTATCTGAAAAGCGTATTTATCCAAACTCAACAAAAGAAGGAAAAACAAGGACAGTAACCTTAAACAGCACAACTCAGCATCGGCATCAACTCCGTTTTTTCCCATTTTGTGCATGGGGTCAGGGTGTCACTTTAACAGTAACTATAAACTAAAGCCCGTGTTCACACTGCTGAGTGACTATTCTTGAATCCAGGAAAATAACACCAACAACCAAATGTGCCAATTTAGTGAACACTGTATGCACCAACAATCAAATGTGCCAATTTAGTGAACACTGTATGCACCAACAACCAAATGTGCCAATTTAGTGAACACTGTATGCACCAACAACCAAATGTGCCAATTTAGTGAACACTGTATGCACCAACAACCAAATGTGCCAATTTAGTGAACACTGTATGCACCAACAACCAAATGTGCCAATTTAGCCACTGTATGCCATCTTAAACTGCACATTATAAATCTTAACTTACAATGCATTACTTGTTCAATGGTTTGCCTAGCTTAAGGGATTTAAACAGCTGTGATTCTAGAAACTGAGTCATTTTAACTGCATCCCCCCACACACACAAACATAGTATAAAACCTACTAGGTCATTTTAACCTTATTTTTTTAAAACATGAAACTTTGGTCAATGTTGCAAGAGCTATTCTTTATATTATGAAAACAAAGGGGAAGATATTATGTAAATCATATGCTAGAAGCCAGAGACATTGATCTGGTATGTAAACTTATCAGTCTATAGAGTATTAATGGAGTTGCTACACACAGGGAATTACACCGGAACTTTATCACTAGTTTCAAATAGAATTTCCTAGAACAAGTTCACTCTTTGGATTTCCAAAGATTTATCTTAGTATAAATGACCCACCATTCAGGCCAATAATTTCTTTTTAGGTTGTAAAACCTAACATATTAATAATTTGGAAAATACTCTTAAGGAGTTAATTGTAGGAGACATGTCATATATTCTTTACATCTGGCACATTGTTGAAGGAATAATGTCTATTAGTTGGCAAAACATTTTTATTATTGATGTGGTCTCTGACTTTTGCACTTCTGACACCAATTCTAGATGTATTTAGATGGTAGGAGAAAATTTAATAAGAGTAACAATAAACTTGAAACCATTTGTAATCTGATGTACACTGCACTAATGAAGAACATTTTTAGTTTTGGTACTGAACTCTTCCAGCAACTAGAGGGGTTGCTGAGGGAACCAACATTGTACCAGCTTTTCCATTATTATTTATGACACAGTGGAAAAATGCTTTGAGTATAATCTATCTGTAGTGCTTATTTATTGATAATGTTTTTGTTGTATGGGATAATAAACTTGAATTCCAAGAGTTTGTCAGCCATTTGTACACCACTATCTTTTAAGATTTGCTTCATATTGGTCTAAAACAAAGATCAATTTCTTAGATGTGACATTAGACACTGAAAAGAACACGATAATCCTATTTATAGTATATGCAGAAAACTACAGTTTGTAAATATGTACTTGTATAGTGCCAGTGGGTACCCTATACATGTTAACTTAAGTGTAATAAAATAATAGATTATATGAATTTATCAATTAACTAGCCTAGACACAGAATTTTATGATGAAATTTAGGTACTTGAATGGCATGCTTCATGACAGGTGCTATAAGAACATTCTCATAAACAGTTTTGTGGACGAAGTTGTTACACAATGTCAACAACTGCAGATACATTTTCTAGCAACTAATAAAGGGCCAGGAAATGTTAGATGAGTAAAACTATCAGCTAACATCCTGAAATGTACTGTGGAGATGATCCAGCTTTAAAATAAGTCATTAAAGAAAACTGAAAAATAATGACAGTAATCCTAAACTGATGAAAGTAATTTGCAGATCATCTATTTTTCTGACAAAAAGGATTCTAACCTGAAAAGTATGTTAGAAAAATGTAGCAACTTCAAGGAATCAGGGAAAGACTTGAGAAAAAAAATGGTATGTTTCCCTGCAGATTTTATAAAGTTTGTAAGTTTATTTATAAAATCAATTATGTCTTGGTGCGGTGTATGAACAAAAATTATTACCCAAATCCTTGATTCACATTCACATAGAGGGTTATATAATTAGCATTATGCTTGTCTTGTAAAGCATTGTACATAGGAAAGACAAGCAAAAACAGTCTATGAGAATTTCAGAATATATATTAATGCAATTAAAAATGGGATTTGTACTAATGCTTTGTACAGACATACCTGTGTTGAGGAGGATTTTAAGAATGTTTTTCATTGTAATGGGTTTCCTTTCTGAAGCAGTCAAGAGTGAGGCTGTAGATACATTGTTAGAGAGCAAAGAGCTGATTTCTCAAATCATATTGGATACCACACAACCACACACCAGGTTTAAATGGTACTTTAAATATTAAAAACATTTTAAAACTTAAAAACATTAGGCAATTTGGTTCTTATAATGCTAAGATAACTTTTTGGTTAGTTGTCAAATGGATATTGCTGATCTTAATTTTAAGTGATTTTTCAGTGTTATTGAATGTCCTGAAGAAGTCTTTTAATCAATAAAAATTAGAGTAGTTAACGTGGTTTTGGTTGGTAGCTTTGGACATTGGTTAACCAAGTAATAGGCTGGACAACAAACAAAAACAACAATCCTAAAATAAATCTAAATTAACTTTCAACAGGCCACCATTTCCTTTAAGACTTCCTGAAGGAATTTTCCCTATTGTATCAGTCTGATATATCCTCCTCAGCCATTCCACAGCAAACAGTCAATCCTCCAGACTTCATTCCTTAGTTATACTTTAGAAGAACAATAAACAAAGAAATTGAACTTTTGTTCAATCATATTCCAAACACACAGTCAAACAGGAGCAGGTGATCTCACCCATGGCTTGTTAAATGAGCTAACTACTATATAATACATCATTTACAAGGCATATGTATGATTTTCTTAAACAAAAAAATGCCCAACAGCTGGAATCAAACAATCGTTCACTTCCAAAAGTTTACAAACCAACTTTCACCAATGACTTTAGACCAATAGCCATACTTCCTACTGTCAGCAAAATTCTAAATTAACTCATTTAAAAACATATGGCCTCCTACATGCAGAGCAGCAGTTTCCTTTTCCCACAGCAGCATTGATTTTTGGCATGCAGAGGTACAGCAACCAGCAAATGTAGCTTTATTGATAGCATTCTCATAAATATGGTTTGCAGTTTGCAAGGCAGAGGGGCATGGAATGAGGTTGCTAGGCCTTTCTTCCATGTCACACATGTATACACTCACACCTACAGACAGTTTAGAGTCCCTAATTCCTAATTTCTTTGGAATGTGGAAACAAACTGAAACACCATGGAGAAAACCCATGAGAACACAGAGAAGGCACGCAGACTCTGCACGGAAGGTACCCCAGCCAAGAACTGAACCAGAGAACCTCTTAGGTTCATAGGAGGTTATTAGTCTAGTGGCCCTAGAGCCCTTACAAGCCTAGCTATGTTAATCCCAAGTTGCCCCAATTTTCCTTGGTTAGATGGACATAATTTGCAGAGTGAATCTATGATGAACACTGACTACCCCTGTCCATGAGGGATATGGATGCCACCACCAGGGTGAATTTGTGGTTTCCCATCCTCTTGTCTAGGTTGTGCTTGAATACAGATAGTGAGAAGCTCTGCTTCACATGAATTGGAAGCTTATTCCAGAGTACCAGCAATCTCTGAGAGATATATCTGTCTCTCCAGTATGTTCTGTTTATGTCACAGGCTAAGTTAAGATCCCTAGAGTGAGTGACTCTTGTGCCATCTGACTTGTGGATGTGCAACATTTCCATAAGGGCAGGGTCAGATTCTGACATGTAGGCTGGGCACAAGTCACCTCTCAGCAGCCTGTAAGATATGAAATATAGTGACAGGGCTTTCAGTCTATCCGTGTAGATCATGGCTTGGAAGCCCTGCATTTTCTCGGTGAGAAACCTCTGTGATCTCTCCAGCTGCTGCAGGTGTCTGGTGAGGTACATGCAAAAGGGATCATTGTACTCTATTAACAATCTGATGAGGGTTGAGTACAGTGGCATTATAACATCCTTAGAACTGGATGTGATGCCTTTACTTATGAGATGCACAATGTAGAAGGCTTTCCTTACCTCTGTGGAAACTTGGTGGTCAAAGTTCAGATTGCTATCAACCTGTGTTCCCAGATCTTGCACCACTGGGTTTGAATTAGGGAGGTGCTATCAATATTGTAATTAATCGGAAATTTTGCTTTTTCAAAGGGATAATAGTGCACATTTTTGCATTTAGTTTTTAACTGTGGCTTTGACACCAGTCATTTGTCTGTTAGCACCTCCTGTAATATATTAACATTGTAGGGGGACTTGATGATTGCACCAAATATGCAAACATCAGCGAACTTGGTAAGCCAAAGGCCATCCACTTTACCCCGGATTTCCAAGAAATACAGTCGAAATGGTAAAGGGCCCAGCTCAAATTCTTGTGGTATGCCACTGGTGATGGGTCTACTGGTAGAGATGGAGTCACCAACTTTGTCAATATGTGTTTTATTGGTGAGCCAGTTGACTACACATCTAATGACTTAAGGGTTGATCCCCAGATGGGAGAGTTTCTCAATGATACCTGAATGAGGGATTGTGTCAAAAGCCTTGGCTAGGTCAAGATAGACAGTATGCATTGTCTTACCTTCATCCAGGGCTTTGATGATGTTCTTGGAGAAGTCTACTAGGTTACATAAGTATGATATCCTTAACATAGCCAAACTGGGTGGGTCTAAAGTTTAAAGGTCACCTATGTCCTTGTTGATAAGGTCCATGATGAATCTTTCCATGACCTTGGAGATGAGGCTGATTAGCCTTAGGAATGGAGAGCCTGTTCCAGAGATCGGTAGTCTCTGTTTTTTATATATATAAAGTGTATGTAATTCTGTTGCTGTTTGTTTTTGTGGATATGCAGGAAGTCCATCAGAGTGGGGTCTGACAATGCCTGGATTACTAGGCACAGATCTCCCCTCAACAGCATGCAGGAGTCAAAATACAGGGATAGGACCTTGAGGCAATCTGTGTAGGACATTTTACTTATGCCCTGTATTAAATTAGGCAAGAACCTCTATGGATATTCTAGTCGTTGGGTTTGCCTGGTTAGGTACATACCAAAGGGGGCATTGTACTCAATGATAGCTTTGATGAATGCTGAATACAGTGGAACAATGACTTTCTTGGACCTGGATGCCATACCTTTGTTTGTAAGTTGTACAACATAGGATGATTTCCATACCACTGCAGACGTGATGGTCAAAGACTAGATTACTGTCTATGTGTGTCACTAAGTCCCTGACTATTGTGCAAGTCTTAGGGCTCTGTTGTCAATATGATAGCGACTAGGGTTGGATGACTTCCCAAAGGATACTATTATGCATTTCTTGCCATTTAGTTGTAGTCCATGGCTTTGGCACCAGTTGTTTGTCTTTGTCAGCCCTTCATGTAGAACATTTGTGTTGGTGGGTGATTCAGTAATAGCAACTGCAATTTGCATTCATGTACAAGTTTAGTCAGATGGAGGTATTGACTTTAGCCTTGAGTTTAGAGAAGAAAATGTCAAAAAGGTGCAGTCTCAGGACAGATTCCTAAGGGATCCACTTGTGAATGGCCTCTTTGTAGAGGTGGACTACCCAGTTCTAACTTCCTGCGTCCTGTCTCTGAGCCAGCTGGCTATTCACCGGGTGACATGAGAGTTTGTACCTAACCTCTTAAGCTTGTCAACAATGCCTGAGTGGGGTATTGTGTCAAATGTCTTGGTCAGGTCAAGGTTGGCAGCGTGAAGCATTTTACCTTCATCTATTGCTTTGGTGAAGACCTTCTCAAAAAATTCCATCAGGTTGAATAGGCATGACCTGCCCTCGATGAAACCAAATTGGGGTGGTTCCAGCTTCTGGAGGTTTCCTATATCATTATTAATCATTTCCATGATAATTCTTTTCATTGCTTTGTATACGGGACTAGTGAGACTTATGTGTTTATAGTTTTCAGGGTCTGTAGGTGGACCACCTTTGTGCAGAGGGATGGCTGTTGTTTTCCATTCATGAAGCATGAAGCTTGTTTGGAGGCTAAAGTGAAATAACAATTCCAGAGGGCATGATAGGTCTTCATTGATGCTTCATATTAACAATATCACTCTATCTTCAGGCCTTTTTGGGATACCATGATTGTCCTCAGTTTTAGTCCTCATCTTCTTCACTGGAAACAATTATTGTCTGAAAGTTATGACATGCACAAAATAATTATGTTCAAAATATTTCAGCTTTGCTGACTAGTTAATATCGCTACATTTTAAATCTTGTAATAACTAAAATATAATTATGTTTCTTCTTTAGCGTCTGTTCTTTACCTTCTTAATATTCTTTTTGTATCTCCATACTGTCAACAAATGAATGTAGTTTCGACTCCCTACCACATTGTCTCAGAAGGGAAGCTCTAGACATTGCATGCAATCATGCAGGTCTGGTGTAAGGTTTCAACAACATACCTCAGTCCTGCCCAATTAGTAATGGGATCACTACATATTGGCAGAAGAATATGCACAAATGCACACCTGGAGGAATCCTGGTGCATATTAGGTATGCGAATGGTGATCCAAAGAATCGTCTATGAGTTACAGGTTTGTGAATCATGGAGTACACTGTGAAGCAGAATGGATGGTCAGAATGAAGCGATGAAATCAAAAGGAAAAGGAGAGTAGTATTGCTGGAACTGAATTCATTCTTAAGTCTTGTTGTGTACCTTCACGTGATGGTAAATCCTGTGTTTACAAAATCTCAAAAAGATGACACTGATATACAGAATGTGAAAGGCAGGGCACAAAAATAAAAAGAACACTGTGTGTACAGGTCCCAGGATAAAAAGTGTCCACTCCAGGTGTATGCACTAGAGCAACTAATGGAAAAAAGGAAGAGTAGAATTCTCAGGACATGGAATCATTCCTACTAGTGGATTAGGCCCGGCTTAGGAGGAAATGAACCCCTGGTGGTATAAGGAAGAAGTAGTCCACTAAAAAAGGAAAACTGACAGGCCAAAAAAGAGGCATAGAGATGATAAAGTGAACTCTTGCAGATAAGGAGGAAAGGATGCATTTTTACTATTACACAAGAAGCCCAGACAAAGCATATCTAGAAAAATTAAGAGGGAAAGTAGGGGCAAGAAAAATAGTTGCACAAGAAAAACTGTCAAAAGCTACAAATAAAAATGTATTTTAGTACAAGCAACCCCATTCTGGGTACACTGTGGGTGCTGAGAAGAACACTTTTGGCTAACATTAAAGACTGAAGCAATTAGAAATGTGGTCCATTCCTGTCATACGATTAGATAACCAAAACACTTGGAAAAATGAAAACATCAGATTACAGGAATTTACAGTGGTTCAATTGTGGATGTCTTATATGAAACACAGCACCTTGGCACCTGAACAGAAATGGTGGTGTGATGTTTAGCATAACATGGAGGAGGAACATCACCATTACTTGGAATAACACAACACAGAATGCATAAAAATAAGAAAAAGATGCAAAGACACACCCCAAATATCAGTGCAGTGCATAAGAGCACAGTACCACAACCACACCTGCTCTACCTCCCAAGACAGTGACACAGCTGAGCTCTGCCAATTGGTACTGCAGTTGTACCAGATCCCCTCATCAACATAGTATGCTAATGATAATTAGTTTATGTCCCATGGCGGCTGTCTGAAACTTTGTAAGTCCAGCTCCCTAGGTTGCCAATATCTGTGCAGTGGAGGGGAAGGTGCTGAGATGATCAGTATTTTAGGTTTGCTAGTTTTCCTTAATATAATGTTGTTTTTCATGTGTTATCATGAGTAGAAGATGAAAATTTGCATAAAGCATGATTAACAAAACTAGCTTCCTGTTTTTGGTCGTAAACGTCCAATATGCAGATTACTCCAAATGTAACAAACTAAAGAACAAGGTTCCGATGTACTTGCCAAAGAAGAGAACCACAGCTCGAACAGGAATAAAGTGTTAAAACTAATTTATTCTTCCAAACACACACAGAGCTCCACAGAACAGAACTGGTTTAGCGCTTTCATCTGCGACAAGCAGACTTCCTCAGAACCAGTTGTACACACATATACTTGGCAATTTAAAAACTTTTTGGCGCCAACTTTTTCTAATCTCTTATTGGAAAGACGGAGAGGAAGTTTAAAACCAGAATTTATGAGCATCTGTATAAGATCAGACAGAAGGACATAAAGAATGCCTTGAGCAAACACATTATGGAGAGAGGTCCTACACATTCATTTACATTTTTTATTATAGATCATACAGATGTGTCAGTGAAAGGTGGCAATTGGAAAATTTATTTAGCAATGTTGGAGAGTAAGTGGCAAATTTGATGTGATGCCACTACCAATCTGGGATTGAATGATCACATTAGTATAAAACCTTTTTTATTATTAGATTAGAACATATATATATATATGTTCCATTTATAAATATTTCTACACCATTAGATTATATTGTTTATCCATATTGTTCACCTACATATGTATTTAGTTACATGGCATCTGCATTTTATATTCTCTCATAATAGATACAATTTTGTTAGGTATCAGTCATAGCTGCTATAGAGGTCTGACAGTATTTATATTTATTCACATATCCACATACATATTTATATATTATACATCATGTATTTTATCTGTTTATGTTTTTATATATGTTTTTAAATATTAAAATATTTATTTTATATGATATCTATGTATGTACAATTTTCACAAGTAGTTATTTATTTATAGGTAGTTATCTATTCCATTACATTTATATCCAATACATATTTTTATCAATTATTAATTATATTTATATTTTTATTCCCATTGGTACATTGAGTGTATAGAAACTGTATCCTTTTGGATGTTGCTTTAACATTGTTGCTGCTAGATGTGCTATTATATTGTGTTGCGTTAAATGCGTATAGCACTTTAAGAGATTAGAAAAAGTCGGTGCCAAAAAGTTTTTAAATTGCCAAGTATATGTGTGTACAACTGGTTCTGAGGAAGTCTGCATGTCGCAGATGAAAGTGCTAAACCAGTTCTGTTCTGTGGAGCTCTGTGTGTGTTTGGAAGAATAAATTAGTTTTAACACTTTATTCCTGTTCGAGCTGTGGTTCTCTTCTTTGGCAAGTACATCGGAACCTTGTTCTTCAATATGCAGATTATATTGCACAAAAAATCCTTAAACCTTTCCCACTTTTTCAATGTGGTGCAAAATTAATTCTTCAGAGTTACCTTTACAGTTTGAAAGACCTATGTACATGGGCAGCCTAGGAGTGTCTTGGCACAGTGTTCTTCATTGTAGCTTTACTCTAGCCGGAGGTTTTTAATCAAATCTTGGCTACTCTTTGTACCTGCCTGATAGTGGTGTGCTGTTACTATTGAAAACAGCTGCATGGCTCTTTAATGCAATAGAAAAACAGTACAGTTGAGTAAGTAAACTTACCATAACAACAGATGTTTGAATGATCAAAGCCTGAACTGCCAGACAGTTCGCGAGTGTGGAAGGTGCCCTGAAACTTGGGAAGCTGGCTAGCTGTTATATCCTTGGCAGGATATAACCCATTTTTCCTAAGGCTACTGCAGCAGTGATCAGTATGATGAACATATATGGTTTAGTTGGTCACTTGTTAAAGTGACACCCATGGTGTGCATTGATAAAGGCCTTACATATTTAGAACTGTATCTTAGTCATCCAGCACCCTATGAAGTTCCCCAAACTGATGTCTCATAACTCAAAGTTAAGGAGCAAAAACAAAAAAAAACCCCTTCTGTTATGAAATTGTAACAAGCAGCTTGTTAAATTATCAAACACTGAGCAGTTCAGCCATGACTGTAGGTGCAGTATCAGCTTCATAAATCAGTGCATTTACTGTACTCTTGCACCATTAGGACCTAAAGATCACACCCCGTAACAACTGCACACTTGAGGTTGTTATGTTCTTTTATTTAAGGCATCATGTGAGATCAGATTTCATGATTCATTTATAATTTGTTGTATTTTTAGACTTGCTAGCATATAAACATATGGGCTTTTAATTTCCTACCATCTCATCAGTCAGATTTTAAAATTATTACCTGCACATTTAAAGTGACATTTAACAGCCAACAGGCAAAAGGAGTGGCCTTGCAGGGCAGGTAAAAGTGCATTTAATTTATTTTCAGATTAGAAAGTGGGAATTTTTCAGTCAACTATGAGACAGTATGGTGTCTAAAGTTTACAGGCTAGTATGAAATAATGTACCACAGAATAGAAGACAGAATGAATTTACAGTATGTTACAAGCCATTTGATTTTCTTATGGATGAGAGAAGCATAATGAATAATACACTGAAATGGATAGGGAACAAGTGACGGGGTAAGATAATAGAATTACTCTGAGCGAAGCCAGCCTAATAGTGTTGTGCAGCCTGCCTAACTGTGCTGTCAGTGACTTCAGTCTGAGAATAGATTAAGTCCTGTAGAGGATCAACCATGGTCAGGAGCTTGAGCTTCTTGTTATTTGTTTATTCAAAGGTTTTTTGTCTCCAACTGTTTGCTGACTACCAGGCCTCCCCTGTCAGACTCCTGTCCATCTGTTCAGTAGTGATTGGGAGTTCCAGAAACAGTAGGATGAGACATCCAGAAGAGCCATCATTCAGGTAGTCATTGAGGAGTTTGTGGTTTTGCTGGCATCCCAGCAGTGACAGAGATTTTGTAAGTCTCTAACTCAGTTCCTGAGCAGAGGGCAGACTACCCATATTGCTGTAAGACACACAATGCCCTCCCTCTCTGAGTACACAAGAAAAGATGGCTACTATGAGGCAATGGCTTGGTGAGACAAAAGCCTACCTCCAAGATGTCACTGCAATGTTGCCCCTTGTCTGAGGAATTTTGTCTATAAGTGTCTTGCTGCACCTCCCCCTACCTCCTAGAATGGGCATGCCTATCTTCCCCTGCCAGTACCTCTAACTGAAAACAGGTCACCAGGGCTATAATTAAGGCTTTATCTCTGTCTCTCTTTATGCCATTGCTTATGGCTACCTTGTTGTCATTTGTACAAGTGGGTATATAGTCCCCATACATCAAGTTTCTTCTTGATAAAGGTTAGGGGATGTTTATAAATGTGGCAAAGAACTGAGGTGCATCAAATGTCTGGAATATGAGGGAATATGATGGAGTATATACAGTAGCATATGCATCTCATTGTAGTACCAGTGTATAGTCCATTTAGGAAAACAAATTGTATCTATCACATATACTCTGACCTTATGTGGCTATCTTTTGGCCATCTGCTTTTGTATTAGGGGACTGAACTTATAAGGCTATGGTAGACATATGGATGCTGGCAAGTGTCATTTCCAAAATAAAGAAATATATATTTTTTAAAACCTTTACCCTAGTAAATGACAATGCTGATTCATGTGCCTTAAGAATCAATGCTTTATCAGTTGTAGTTGGAAATATATTGTTCATAAAATCGATAAGGTCAACTTCTTTCCTGTATACATGATATGAGCATGTGTAAAAATGTCATCTATCTTTATAGTGAAAGAGGTAAAAAAAAAAGTTGTTTTATTTTATTTTTATTTTATTTTATTTTTTATTTTAACATTTGTTGACCGGGAATGTCCGACTAGGTTCCACAGAGCCTGTTTTCAGCGGAGGCCCGGGGAGAAATACTCCAGATGCATGTCTTTGGAATGTAACGAGAGAGGAGTACCCGGAGGAACAAAGGAGAACACACACAGGGAGAACATGCAACCCAGCCTTACCCGTGTAAGTCCACTGGACATGCAGCCCCTTTTCAGAGGCAACCAGGGACCAATGCTTGGTTAAGAACATTTCTCAGGGTCACACAGTAGGCAAATGGAGGCTGTAGGAATCAAACCCAGGACACCTGCAAGACCTAGGTCTACCAGCTCACAGTCTTAAAATTCTCCACCAAACTACCAGTAAAAGTGAAAGACAAAGGCAATGGCGTGAAAATAAGCTAAGAAAGTGGCTGAGGGCAAATGGACATTTACTTAGAATACAGAGAAACTGTAACAGTGGAAAATTGGTTACAAAGTATTAGTACTGCAATGCAGTCAGATAACTCATGCTATAAGACATTCTTAAAATAATTTATAGTACAAAAAGGCTGCATGAAGAATGATATAGATGCCAGGATAAAAAAATCATTTTTAAAAAAGGGAAGAGAGTATGATACAATTTCTGCTGTAATCATTGTCTGTCAAACTCAGTATTGTGTGATCACATAGGCTTTTCTGCATGAAGTATAGGTTAGTGAGCACACAGTAGCAAATTAGTGCATATATGTGTACCAGTCACACACTCTTATATGTTCACACACACACACACACACACACACACACACACACACACACACACACAAAACCACACATTCATCAAAAATCATACTTTCCACTGAAACTATGTGCAGTATTTACGCACTGGTGACAAAAAGAGGATACACTCAAGGAAGAAAATGTAATAAGATGACAGCAATAAAATTCTTGGTCATACAACTAGTCAATCATACTAATACAAAACCCCACCAGAAAATAACTGATCTACTTGCAGACTAAATCCTCAAAGACAATTCTTCTGGGATGATCTCTCTAAAATGAACTGAACTTTCCCTTTTTATGTATTGTAACTTTTTTCCTCAGGTTTAGCAACGAAGTCCCTCACAAAAAACAACTGAACTCAACCAAACAACATTTATGGAACTGTTTTTTGAATAAGTAAAGCATGTCAATGGAAAGACTGCTCTAAACAGAACCAAAGCCATGCTGAGGTTTTTGATTTTTGTGAAGACATAATTGTACTGGCCATCTTAGATTAGAATGATACATCGTTTTTGGAAACTACTCTGACACAGAGCCTCTGTTTGTTAAGAATATACAGATGTCATTATTCAATACATTAGCTAGTCCTGGTGGAACAAATTCCTAGGTAGAAATGGCTAGCCCTGATGAAATACATCACTAGATATCTAACATGCCTGCCTTTTACTCTGATGTTTAATCACAACAGGATCACAAAGTCAGTTCAGCAAATATATGCTTGGTTTTCTTAATTTGTTTCAGTTCAAAGGAAGGGTCAGCCCTTGATTCTGAAAGCATTTTTAGTTTGTGAATCCTTAAACACAGAATGTTGCACAATAAAGGTGCCTTAAAGAGTGAAAATTATGATTTCTTCTACAGTATGCTAGTGTTGGGAATGCAGCATAAATTTATCAAATTGTTGAACAGACTATGTTCAATGACACATTACAGAACTACAGAGTGGCTATATATATATATATATATATATATATATATATATATATATATATATATATATATATATATATATCCACTTGGACACAGAAGCCATTTTACATTGAAGTGAATAACAAGCTTAGCTTGTTTAGCACTGACTACAGCAGTCATTCTTGTTATGCTTACTGTGCATTAGTTTTACCTTATTTGAATTAGAGCACTTCCATTTTAACAGTTTGATATCCCTTAGCTGTAATACTTGTCATTTAAAATAAAACATTGAAGTGGTGTATTGGACTGTGTTGTTTTGTATGGCATTGAAGTTAATATTTACTCTTAATTTTTCCCCCTAATGTACTGTTTCAAGCTGCTCTAAAATCCAGCGTAGTGTCTAACCAGCTAAGATGGCTGCCTGAATTACAACACAGAGCTAAAGGTCCTCAACATCACATTAAACGTTTCCGGAAAACAACTCTGTACATAACCAGTATTTCCTTTCTACTCGATAGACATGCCACATATAGTCAGTTGTGTATGACTGGGAATTATTATTGATTTTTAAGTCTGATTCTTTTTTCTTACTTTGGAGATGAAACATCTTAATCATACAATGAATAGAAGTGACAATCTGTGGAAGTTTATTAAAAACAACCTCATCTCCAGGCTAGTTAAATTGTATGACCCACTGGAACTTATATATGTGCAACTCACCATAAATAGGGTCTTGTACCATAACCTTGCAACCTACAGGTCCCGCTCCATGTCCCAGGAAACCCATGCTATCTATTTCAGTGTACTAAAGTCCCTCTCATGTTCAACCCAATATGATCTTCATGGGGGATCTCAACTACCCATATATATACTACACCACTTCTAATCTGCAAACCCAGTGATTCCTAAACTTTGTTAATACCAGTATCCTAGAGCAGTTGGTCCATTCTCCTAGGAGGGGTACAAATATCCTTGTTCCTGTACTCACAATCATGGGGGAGTGATGTTACTCACTCATCAGAGCTGACCCTAAGGTGGTATTGCTTTAAATAAAATTAAATCCAAGTCCAATGGTAACCACAAACCTTAGGGACTATTTCAAAGCTAACCTCTCCCTACTAAGTGACACCTTGGCTAAATTCCAGGCAACCCCAAACCCAGTAAACACCACAGTATATGCTGAACTATTTACAGAATGCCTGTAGAGCCATACTGATATTGCTGTATAGAGTAAGCTGTGCCCACTCTTATTAAGAATAAGACAAACTCCAAAGATAAGCCACCCTGGTAGAATCACTATGACAATCGGTTATACAATCAAAGAAAAAAAAACCTGGCCAAGCATAGGAGGAACAAAGGCCATTATACTAAAAATCCCTGACCAGTTTAAACAGGCAGCTAAGAGGGTTAATTAATACTTTAAAGGCTAAATCTGAAGAAATAATAGCTTACCAGACAAAGGATAACCAGAAAACTTTCTACAGCTATGTTTGTAACCTCAAGGGAAATATGCAACAGTGCACAGAACATATTTGTAAATGGCATCACCCACAGTGAACCAGATGCCATTGTCAACCTTTTGGCTGAAAGGTTCAACTCAAATTTCACCCCCCACTCCCCCCCCCCCGTAGTACAAAGGAAATACTGCATACCACAATCCCCCCACCAGTACTAGAGAACAGGTCTTCAATTTACTTTACAAGGCTAAAAACAGTGCATCTATGGGCCCAGATAATATTCTGGGATGCTTATTAAATAGCATGAAAGATGACATCTCTGGTCTACTTAAATCACTTTTCAACTGCATCCTACAGACAGGTTTTATGCCCAAGGAATGGAAGGTGGCTACACTCATTGCCCTCTAAAAAGGAGGTCCAGTCACTGATCTGGGTAAGTACAAGCCCAAAACTCTGACCATCCGCATATGTAAAGCAATGGTAAGAAGCGTCATGGACATGATAAATGAGGACATAGGTAACCTGCAAATACTGGACCCATCAAAGCTTCCCTTTTTAAAGGAAGATCATGCCTATTAAATCTGATAGTTTCTTTGAGAGGATCACTAAAGCAATGGATGAGGGCAAGACTGTGCACACAACTTACTTTGATCTGGTCTTGTGATATAACACCACACCGAGACATTATAGACAAGCTCACTAAATTGTGAATAAACCCTTTTATCACCTAGTGGGTAGCCAACTGGATCACTGATAGGACCCAGGAGGTCAAAATCAATGATGTCACCTCCCCCAAGAGACCAGTCACTAGTAGTGTCCCCTATGGCTTGGTACCGGGCCCCCTCCTTTTTGGCATCTATTTCTTTGAAGTGGAAGCAAATACAGAAGGTTTATAGCTGACTACGTTTTCAGATGATTGTGAGCTGGGGGTTATCCTCAACTCCCCTGCAGACACTAGCATTCTTCAAGAAGGTCTATCTCTGATTAATAAATGGTGCCAAAGCCATGGTCTTAAAATCAGTGCTAAGAAATGTGTAACTGTACCATTTGAGAAGTCAACAAGCCAGTGGTCAGGGATCTGGGGACACACATAGACTGTAGCATTACTTTTGACCACCATGTGGCTGTAGTGGTGAGGAAATCCTTTTATATTGCACAACTTATAAGTATGGCATGGCATCTAGGTCCAAAAAGGTAATTATCCCACTGTAATCTGCCATTATTAGAACGATCATAGAGTAGAATGCTCTGTTCAGTACGTACCTGACCAGGCATATGCAGCAACTAGCGTGACCTCACAGGTTCTTCACAAAAAGAATACAAGGAGTAACAAACCTGCTTTATTCAAAGTGCCTTAAAGCCCTTTCTCTCTGCTTAGTTTGCTGTAGATTGCTGAGGGGTGATCTATGCCTAGCTTACATGGCATCCACAAACCCCACACTTATGAATCCCCTGCATATTCATAAGTCAAACAGTACCAGAAATACAAGGGCTAAGGACCTGAATTTTGTTTGTGACTTAAACAGAACATATTGGAAAGACAGATATGTGTCCCCAGACTGTCCCTCCTATGGCACAGGCTTCTCATGCATGTCAAGCTGAGTTCATCTATTACTCAATTAAAGCACAATCTAGACTAGTGGATGAGGATAGGACATTTGCACCTGCCCTGGCACCCATGTCCCTTATGGGCAGAAGTAGCTTACAAGTGCCTGGACCTCAGTGTCCTGTTTGAATACATGATGACATTATTCTTTTGGGAAAACTTGATTAGACTTAGAAAGCCCCCCCCCCCCCCTGGGTTGTTAGCCTAGTAACAAACTAAGAATTTAGGACTCTAAGTGCATTTAAACTGTGTCTTTACTTAGGAAAGATGATCGAAAGGTAATAATGACTTTAAAGATTCGTACATCCACAATGGACATTTTTCAGAACAGAATGGGGGGTCTCTAAACAGACTTTAGACAATGACATGATCTTCTGAAAAGTCTATTGATTCAAAAAGAAAAAAAGATTAAAGGTACAGAGAATTATTCAGATTATATTGTTTGAATGCTAAAGGAGCAGGTGCTCCAGACTCATTTTATGAAATAAATAATTACACAAAAAAAGAAGATCTTGAAAACTGAAGTCATGCAAGTAGCAGTGTTTTTATGGGGAACCAAAAACCTCTAACACAGTATGATAATATATTAAACTCCTCAAGAACCTGGTTTCCTAATGCTTTAAAAATGCAAAATGTACAGCATATAGATCAGAAAGGTATAATGGGTCCTTAAATAAGAATAATTTCAAATCCAGTGCTCATCAAGGTTGTATTATAGGTCAAATTTGTATGATATTTAGACAAGAAAATGATTCTAAAATTTGCACAGAGTTCCACATCTGTGAAGATTATGGAGAATTGTATAAAGCTGAATAACTTTTACTCTAAGACAGTGTTAAAATGTTTATTGTTGAACTGTAATGGAAACATTAAAACTGAAAGTCTTCATCTCCTTTCATTAGTAGAAAGAATATTTAGCAAAGTAGAGTAGATTAGGCAATATGCCCTGAACAGAGCAATAAAATATTATCCTGAAGCAGGGGCAGCTGGTGATATCAAAGCAAAAGGAGTGGCTGCAGGAAGCACATGAATGGGTGCTTCCTGCAGGATGTAAATGAATGGGTGAGTCTACTTACAACAAGGTAGGAATCTATTATGACCATTACCTTTGATAAAACAGCATATGGAGTTCGTCATTTTCATCCACTGACTGTACCCACTTATTATAGCCACTTCATGGACTACATACACCTCAGCTATCTGACTACAATGTACAAGGCCAACTTTAGGTGAAATGGTATCATAGACAAAAAGACTCTATCTGCCCCCACCATTGTACATTAGTCCCCCCTGCAAATCCTTGGTACCCTTCCCCTGTCATCCCATCCTGGCCCCATACCATCCTGATTGATTACTTCTTTTTTATTTTTTATTTTTCACAGTTTGCCTTTCTTTTGTACTTTTTCTTCCATATTTTAAACACTCTCTAACTGGCCAAGACTCAACTGGAATAAGTGTGAAGGAAGCACCTGAATTAAGCTGGGGCACTGGAGACTGCAAGGGCCTACAAGTCATAGGGTTCTAAAGGTGCATTTTAACAGCTTTTTTTATCAATCTTACATCCAGTGATGGCCTGAACAGGAAATTTAGTCTTAATTTTTGTCCTTCAAGGAAAATTAAATTGCATCTAAAACTTAATATTCAAAGTTAACTAAATAGTAGTTCCCAGTAAAGTGAGATAACAAATACTTGCAATATATATAGGCCATTTCTGGGAATAGTGCCTGCTTCCCTATCACTCCAAAAAAGGATAGTTACTTTCTATGTATCGCTCTTGTATTAGATTGGGATGAAAGTAAAATCACAAATGTTTGCAGGCATAGATTATATACCTGAGGTTCTGGGGAGGAAACAGATGACAAGGATAAAACCCACACACAGTCATGAAGTACATGCAGACTCTACACAGAAGGAATCTCAGCTGGAAATTCAACCAAATAACTAAGTGTTAGAAAAATATGTATTTGAACACATATAAAGTGCTAGTTAAAAAGCAAAAAGTATATAATGCATTTTATTCTATTTACAATATGGCAATAAGAATGATTTTACATGTAATTGCTTGAAGCTTTGGAGCTGCAGTGTATTTGAACTCTGACCCTGGCAGTAGCCAGCTCAGCAAGCTTATGTTTTTCACTAATGATTATCTGCTGGGTCAGGAAATTAAATGTATAAAGCATTGAAAATCTTCTTCCTTCCTCTGGGATAATTGACCTTGTGAATGTTACCAAGATAAGACACAGCTGCTGAAGTAATGTTGCAAGAAGAACAAAGAAGTGTATTACAAAACTGAACCAACTATTGTATTCGAGCAGGCCTGAAACCTTGAAGGAGTAACATTTACAGAAAGACATTATAACTGACCAGGTGCTTTGCAAGGCTATATTATTCCCATGGGAAAACTTTTAAAATGTATAACATCAGCTTTTTCTTATGAATAGAATATTGTAGACCATAGTGATGTAGGTGCCCTGTGACTAACCACGTCAGTAAGGTGGGCACAGCTTGAGTGTTAAACCTATATAAAATTGTGTACTTCCTGCATCATGTCAGACAAAATTCTGTACTTGTACGTTTTTTGCCTCCTGGTGTACACTAGTAAACTTTTGCATCTGAGCCTCCTGTATTGTTATCTTTGTTTTTATTTAACAGTTTGGTCCTTCGGACCGTAAACTCTCAGACAGCTACAGATCAGAGTGTACCGGTGGTCGAACACTGCACAGGAGAAGCTACCGAAACGGTTCTTCTTGAAACATAAAAGACCTCCGACTGAATTGTCATTTTGAGAGGCTGGCCACTTTCTGATCTGCGGCCGAAGAGCGGTCTCGAACTGGTCGACTCAGGAGGCTCAGGTAGAAAGATATTTGCCTTTTTTCTGTTTTAGATCAGGGACTAGGTTGCAGTAAATACTATTGTCAGAAGATTTGTTATACAGATCAGGGACAAAAGGAAATTACTGTATATTTTCTCAGGGATCAGGGAAACAGAATAAGGTAGGAAGTTATTTTAGATAAACTGTGTAAGGAACTGAAATACCACGTGGTGAGAAGGGTTACGTAACATTTTCTCTTAGAATGGGAAATCAGTGCACTAAAACATCGTGATATCCACCCCTAACTGAAGACGCAAAATATATGCAATTACAACGGGCTGATAATGTAAGGTATTATACAAAATGGGTTAATAAATACAGATTTGATGGTAAATTAAATAAAATTTCATTAGTTAAACTTTTAAAACAGCTTAAATCTGACACAGAAGGTCAGGCAAAAAAACAACAGCATTCCTCAGGCAAACAGGTGGATTGAGGAAGTAAACCGAAGGGAACAAAAAACTAAAAATGCTAAGACGTTATTTTTAGATAAAGAGGATAATAATACAGAATAGTGACGGCCCCTCCTCCTCCGCCCCCTCCAATGCCTTTTTCAGGATATGAAGCAGGAGGACAAGCTGGTCCACCTCCACGTTATCCTGAAGTCACAAGAACACTAAAACCATTTGTTAGAGATCCTATTGAAACTAGGTCCCGGACACGTAAAACACTTCGGGACACAGACTTGTATCAAGTAGGGAGAAACACACTAGGCGAGAGTGAGGAAGAAATCTGTCCACTAATCGAGGTACCAAATCCTCAGGCAGGACAGGAGGGGCAGGACCCAACTCTTCTAGTATACAGACCATGGACACCAGAAGATATTCGGAAAGCTACAGAGGGAATCCCTCATCCAAAAGTTAATTACACAAAGTTTTTACAAGATTTACAAGGTATGAGACTAAGTTACCACTTGAATGGGGAAGAAGTAGAAAAGGTAGTTAGACAGATTGTGGGTCCAGACTGGCACATGATTTGTGGCACCTGGAATCCTCGTAATGCAGAGCTTAAACCACTCCCACATAGTGATGCAGAACTAGACAACAGAGTGAAAGGTCTTACAGACCGAATTTCTGAAAAATGGAAACCTACAGCAGATTGGACTTGCATTAATCAATGCATACAACAAGAGAATGAAACTGTAGATGGGTACTATGTTAGATTATTGGAATGTTTCAATAACCATAGTGGTATGGCTATTCCTGAAAATCAGACACATGATACCTCTTATGAACAGCAACTGAAAAATGTGTTTTTGAAAGGTTGCATTGCACCTATCAGTAGCTTTATTACAAAGCATATGATAGATCATCGAACAAGTAGGCTACAAGCCTTACTTGAATATGCTAGACATGCTGAAAGACACTTTAATAGTAAAAGAAAAGAAGACACAGGTCTTCACAGCTGAAGACGGAGCTGAGGTCTTTGTAGTACAGTCAGGTAAAAAGGGTAAGAAAAATGCCCAGGGAAATAGACAATCTGACAAATGGTCAGAAGATTATGAAGAGAGAAAAAAGAAAGGTGAGTGCTTTAAGTGCGGAAAGAAAGGACATTTAGCAAGGGATTGCAGGCTAAATAAAAAGGTGACTACAGAAAGTAAGGGTGATGAGGACTGACTATATGATAGTGATGAAAGTCAAAAATCATCAGGAAAGGCAAACAAACAAAGGACAAATGTAAATGTAGTGGAAGGAACAGAGGAAGTGCAAGCAGATGTAGAGGATGAAGAAAGTGAAATTTTGGATTTGGCATTACTGAGCTTGGAGCTCTATCTGGCAGACACAAAACCGGAAGTTACACTACTGGTAGAAGGGAGGGAAGTTAAATTCCTGTGTGACTCAGGAGTGTCACGGACTTTGATACACCCCTCAAAGTTACCAGAATATTCCGAATCACCTGATTATATATTAGTGAAAGCAGCAAATGGACAGCTATATAGGGAGCCACTCTCCCATGATATAGCAATAACTGACCCTGTTTCGGGTATGACTCAGAAAAGTAAAATTGTAGTTTCTGCAAAATGTCCAGTAAACTTACTGGGAAGAGATCTTATGCAGATATTTGGCATAACGGTAGTTATGTTATGTTAGTTCCCACTCTGCAGGGTATGGAGGCACAAAGACAAATGGATACTTTTGTGGTGCGACCGGAGGGTGAAACTTATTACTGGTACAGCCAGGATCTAGTTACGACTGGTCCAGGGGAAGTAACCGAGGAACTGATGAATGTAGCCATCAGTAAGGCCCCCTCCCTTGACACTGACCAACAGCATTTGTTACATTGTACTCTATACTACTGTAGCATGCCAGGACCTGATAAAGAATATGAGCAAGAATTATTCAAAAATCCTTCTAACAGATTAGTATTACGAACCTTGTATTGGGATACTGAGGGAAACAGTGTGGTAAGCTGTTCATTACCTCAGGATTTCATGACACTGTACAAATCTAATCGACTACCACATGTCAGCTTGACAAAGAATAAGAATGTGAAATGGGCGGACTTAGGAGAAAAAGTAACAAGATGGGAAAAACAAACTGAGTTAGAATTATCAGAACAGGGAATACAAAAACAGAAATTAAATTGGGTAACACAGACGCATCCAGCTGTACACTTACAAACTAGTGAAGACAGCTGATTAGCATTCTTATTAGAAGAAGAAGAAAAAGCCTTGTGTGACATACCAAACATTCTTTGGTCAACAGGTAAATCAGATGTAGGACTTATTCAAACAGCAGGACCAGTAACTATTACACCAAAATCAGCATTTAGACCACAGAAAAGACAATACCTCTTGAGGAAAGATGCAGAGCAAGGAATCAAGCCTATAATAGCAGCATTACTCAAGGAAGGAGTACTGGTAGAATCTCTTGATTCACCATGTAACACCCCTCTGTTTCCTGTTAAAAAAGCAAACGAGGAATGGCGGATGGTACAGGATTTACAAGCTGTAAACAATGTAATAATACCCAGAGCACCTACGGTGCCAGACTCACACACCTTGTTGAATGATTTGAAGCCACAACAAAAATATTTCACTGTGGTAGATATAAGCAATGCTTTCTTTTCAATACCTATACATCCTGATAGCCAGTATTGGTTTGCATTTACATTTCAGGGTAAAAGATATACCTATACTCGGCTACCGCAGGGATATTGTGAAAGTCCAACAATATTTGCACAAGAAATGGCAAGCAACCTGGCAGGGTTTACCCCACCAGGAGGTAGTCAGATTCTACTTCATGTAGATGACATTTTTCTAGCAGCCCCTACCCAGCATCAATGCAGGGAGGATACGATAGCATTATTGAAATTTTTATCAGCACAAGGACACAAAGTAAACAAAAGTAAGTTACAACTTTGGAGAAAACAGGTTAGATACCTAGGATATGTAATATCCAATGAAGGAAGAATATTAGATGAAGACAGGAAAACAGCAATTTTATGGGCACCTAAACCAGCAACCAAGAAGGAAATGATGTCCTTCTTGGGAACGACTAATTTTTGTCAAAGCTGGATATCAAACTATGCTTTAGAATCTGCTCCACTGGCTGATTTAATATATAAAACACCAATGGCAGCACAAGATGTATTACAATGGACACCTGAAGCAGAAACAGCTTTCTGCAGACTAAAACAATTGATAGCTTCATCATTAGTTTTAGGACTTCCAAATTACCACAAAAGATTTTTTCAGACCATAGATTGTAAACAGGGATACATGACGTCAGTTCTGACGCAACAGCATGGGGATAAGCAACGCCCCATAGCTTACTATTCATCACAGTTAGACCCAGTGGCACGATCGTTGCCTCACTGTGTGCAAGCAGTAGTCGCAGTTGCAATGGCTGTACAGGCTTCGGCCTCAGTGGTATTATTCCACCGTCTCACATTGAGAGTGCCTCATGCAGTCGCGATAATTTTACTGCAAGAAAAAATAGCATATCTATCTCCTGCTAGACATCTTTCATGTATGACCATACTGCTGAGCCAACCTCATATGGTAATTGAACGTTGTACAACATTAAATCCATCAACGTTACTTCCGACTCCTGTGGATGGCACACCGCACAGTTGCCTGCAGGAAGTTGAGCAAATAACTTTGCCCAGACAAGACCTCACTGATATGCCCATGGATGATGCCGAGGTGACATTTTACGTGGATGGCTCCTGCAGAAAGGGTCCTACAGGGAAAAATCTAGTAGGATATGCAGTAGTCACAGATACAGAGATTTTAGAAGCCCAACCCTTACAGCATAACCTGTCTGCTCAAGCAGCAGAACTGATAGCCTTAACATGGGCTTGCACTCTAGCGAAAGATAAATGTGTGAACATATATACCGATAGACAGTATGCTTTCTCTACAGTGCATGTTTTTGCACAACAATGGAAAAATAGGGGAATGATAACATCTAATGGCAAACCGATTAATCATGCGTAACTTATTTTGAACTTATTAGATTCCATTCAGTTACCTACTAAAGTAGCTATTTGTAAATGTTTAGCTCATACAAAACAACAGGATACAATTTCAAAAGGAAATGCAAATGCTGATGCAGCTGCAAAGCAAGCAGCCTCAGACTCAGAAACTTTACTTTTAACCAAGGAATTACAGCCCTCTGAGATTTTAGATCTAGAAATGTTAAAAACAATGCAGACATTAACTACAAAGGCAGAGAAACAGAAATGGGAGAAACGAGGTGCAATCCTCGAAAATGGACTGTATGTCTCCAAAACAGAAAAAAACAATATTGCCGTCTAATTTATTTAGATATGCAGCTTTGTTGAGCCATGGGCAGTGCCATGTCTCAACAGGGGGGATGGTACAGTTAGTAAATCGAATATTCCAAACATATGGATTCACAAACTATACACAAAAACTTTGTGCAGCATGTCATATCTGTAACAAACATCATGCACAAGGGGCATTCAAACCCAAGCAAGGGAGTTTTCCTATACCACCATATCCGTTCCACACTATTTGTATGGATTTCATAGAATTTAATAAATGTGAAGGGAAAAAATACTGTTTAGTAATTATAGACATGTTTTCCAAATGGGTAGAAGCTTTTCCAACTAAAAATCCGGATGCAGCAACAGTGGCAAAGGCCCTAATAAAAGAAATAATTCCTAGATTCGTCATACCGGAAAGAATCTATAGTGACAATGGGACACATTTTGTTAATCAGATGATTCACCAACTTGGGAGATTCTTTGGGATCTCCTTGAAGAATCATTGTGCTTACCACCCACAGTCTGCAGGACTGGTGGAAAGGTACAATGGAATTTTAAATAGCAAGTTGAGGAAGTTAGTAAGCGAAACACAGAAGAACTGGATTTGCTGTTTGCCTTTGGCACTGCTGAACATGAGAACAGTTCCAAACGTAAAGGGTTTGACCCCCTTTGAAGTGATATTTGGAAGGGCATATTATGTGCCACAATGGAAAGCTCTCATGCCTGCAGAACTAGAGGCTGACAGCTCATTAGCTAGCTATATGAGGAAACTGTTAACAAATAAAACTGTTTTGCAGTTGAACTCTTTTTCAGATAAAAGACAGACCAGACCGTTGGAAGCAGTGCTGACTCCGGGGTCCTGGGTGTGGTTGAAGGTCACGAAGAGGAAAAATTGGGCGAGTCCAAAGTGGGAAAGACCATACTAGGTACTGTTGGCGATGCCTACTGCAGTCAAAGTTGCTGAGAGGTCGTCCTGGGTCCATCTGACACACTGTAAACCGGTAAAGAATTTTCAACTTGATAAACATTTTGTGACTGACACACAACAAAGGCAGGATGGCCAAGAACAAAACGAGTAAAAACACAGATCAACCCCAAAGATGTTGTTTAATCATCTTGCTGACTATGCATTTATTGACTATGATTGTGATGACCTTCCTTTTACTGTGGTTTTTCCTACATGTAACCACACAAGTGAAAGTGGAGAGACGTGATGAACTGTCTATAGACTGGCATCCAAACTTTAACACACATACCTAGCTATGAAGTGTGTATATGTAGACAGGAGCGGCCTTAGGTCAACTGGTGCCCTAGGCAAAAGGGCTCCACGATGCCCCCCACCACACCACCCGGTGCCCCCATCCTGGTCTAACTACATTAAATAAATACTGGAAAAGCGCCCCTGTTAGAGCGGCGCCCTAGGCGGCCGACTAGTTGGCCTATGCCTAAGGCCAGCTATGTATGTAGAGACTATGAACATTTCGAATTGCTGGGTTTGTACTGCTATACCAACAGCATATGGAGGACTGTTGATGTCCGCTGTCCCCTTGGGGATAAATGAGACTTGGGAGAATTTACGTTTTGATACAGGTTCTATAAGATCACAGGACAAAATTGCATTGTATTTGCCTATTACATAGAAGGGAATTGTATATTTTTACAAAAATGATACACTTCAAGTGGGTTGGAGTAACTGTAATATAACCATATCTTACAAATGCTATATTAAAGCTAAAGATAAAGGCACTGTTTGTAACACAAATTATGATTCATATTTGAGTTTAATGAAAACAACATTAAGTGATGTGCAGAGAAATCCTGTTTTACATAAACAATTGTCTGTTATAGACAAGAAAATGTTTCATTCAGAATTAACCCGCATCAGTACTAAAGTAGAAAACTGTTATTTTGTTTGTGGGAAAAAGGCATACAAATGGCTACCTGAGAATTGGTCCGGCAGTTGTTTTTTGGGTTATCTGGTTCCGGCCATAAGGCATACTGCAGAATTACCTCTAGGTAAGATACGAAATGTGAGAGATGTAGCCCGGAAACCTGAAGGTCCAATCGGAAAACCTGTGAACCCAGTGGGAAAAATCGAAGCTGGTTGGAAGGACCATCATTCCGTAAAAGATAAAGAAAAATTGACTCATATGGACTTGAGTGACAGTGTTATATCCTGGGCTGGAATACTTCCAGCATATGGAGCAGTCAAATCAATCTGGGAGTTGAGAAAGCTGTCGAAACTTCTCGAAGTAATGAGTAACGCAACTTTTTCTGCTCTCGAACTAGTGACTGATGAACTGAATGCGATGAGAACTGTTGTGCTACAAAACCGAATGGCTCTTGACTTCACCCTAGCGGCAAGAGGTGGTACGTGCGCGCTTATCAAAGAAGAATGCTGTGCGTTTATACCAGACAATCAACATGAAATTAATGACCACCTAGAGGTAATACAGCAGGTATCGGCCATGACTGAACCAGGCCCAAACCCACTGACGAACTTTTTCCAGGGTCTGTTTGATGGGTGGGGTTCCATCCTAATGAACATTTTAATTGCTATTTGTGTTGGTCTGCTCCTATTGGGAGCATGTGTCTGTTGTGGGATCCCCTGCATGAAAAGATTGATCAAAGATTTTGTTGATATATCAGTAACTGAAACTTTGTACCAAGACATTGAATTGGAACTATTAATTCCAGACGAACCTCTTTCCAAAGTATAAACTAAATGACTTGCCTAGTTGAAAGTCCTTAAGGGAGAAGGCTAGGGGACGATATAACAGTGTTTATATTTCAGAATAGAATAAAAAGTATTAAAAGGGAGGAAAATGTTAGAAAAATATGTATTTGAACACATATAAAGTATTAGTTAAAAAGCAAAAAGTATATAATGCATTTTATTCTATTTACAATATTGCAATAAGAATGATTTTACATGTAATTGCTTGAAGCTTTGGAGCTGCAGTGTATTTGAACTCTGACCCTGGCAGTAGCCAGCTCAGCAAGCTTATGTTTTTCACTAATGATTATCTGCTGGGTCAGGAAATTAAATGTATAAAGCATTGAAAATCTTCTTCCTTCCTCTGGGATAATTGGCCTTGTGAATGTTACCAAGATAAGACACAGCTGCTGAAGTAATGTTGCAAGAAGAACAAAGAAGTGTATTACAAGACTGAACCAACTATTGTATTCGAGCAGGCCTGAAACCTTGAAGGAGTAACATTTACAGAAAGACATTATAACTGACCAGGTGCTTTGCAAGGCTGTATTATTCCCATGGGAAAACTTTTAAAATGTATAACATCAGCTTTTTCTTATGAATAGAATATTGTAGACCACAGTGATGTAGGTGCCCTGTGACTAACCATGTCAGTAAGGTGGGCACAGCTTGAGTGTTAAACCTATATAAAATTGTGTACTTCCTGCATCATGTAAGACAAAATTCTATACTTGTACATTTTTTGCCTCCTGGTGTACACTAGTAAACTTCTGCATCTGAGCCTCCTGTGTTGTTATCTTTGTTTTTATTTAACACCAAGTGCTGTGACAGAACAATGCTACTCACTGTACCCCTGTTCTAATGTTAAGGTGCTACAACACACATCCTGAACAGGCTACCACAGCCCAGTTAACAGCCCCCATACTAATTTAAGCCGCATTCATTTGCCTGTGATATTAAAAAAGTAACATGGAGTCTCATGCTTTGGCAAAGTAATTCTCAACTTCAAAATGCTGAACTTTACACAATTTACTGTTGTGCAAGAAATGAGCCTGTTTTCAAAAAGACTGATTTTCTTTATTCATTGCAAATTACTTTTGCTGACCTTATTTGCATATCTGTGTAGTGCCACTGTTCACAGATAACTTAAGTCATTTGTGAAGCCCCGAACTATGAATAACAGCCAAAGTCTAACATGTAAAGGACCTGTAAACAGAAAACATGCAAGATCCGTGTGCTAGTAAACACTAAAGATGCAAGATTGTAAAAAGAAGTAAACTCCTCTTCAGAGGGAGTGCATTGTGATGTCTAGATAAGCAGCTGAGGAAATCTACAAACAGATTAGATGCTTACTATTCATATATGAACAATCTTTTACTTGAAGATGATGCTGTTGAAAGACAAAAGCCAGAGAGATACAAAATCCCTGCCTTCACAGCAGATCAGCAACCAAGGTTTATGCCTAGCAAATTATATCACCTGAGTAAGTTTCACTAGCAGTAATCAATCAAGTGTCATAGGAATGACTGACATCTTGCTTATAGATGAAAGTAAAATACAAAAAAGATGAAAACAACTCAGCTTATATCTGATGCCAAGGAACAAAAAGACATATATCTGTATTTGCTGATAATGATTTGCTGATGCTACTAAATCAATATAGTAAAAGGATAATGATAAACAGATGAAAACTGCACACTGATCCACGGTGAAATGCAAACACCTGCTAAATGATGAAGTAGGCACCAGCAAAACAAAGAAAAGGCAGTAAAATAGTACTGTCCAGATGGAAACAATGAGCAAGAGAATTACACAGAAATTGTTAAATAACTGAAGTATTTACTATCCATCCAAGCAAGACTGTTAAACAGAAGCAGTTAATAACCACACTGAACCCACCAGGAATCCTGTTAATCAGTACCCAAACTGGTAAAAGTTCATAGAACGTAGAAGGAGAAAGAAGGAAAGGGATGAGAATTATACCTGATAAGGTCTATCCATCAACCCTAATTTGTGTGGAACAGAAAAATTAAAAGAACCAGGCAAGCATTATCAACAATAAACCCTTATAAAATTTGACTTGAATTGCAGAAGATGCAACAAAGAACCAGACTTGGGTTGTAAATATTTTTTTTTAAATTGCAACAGTGCCATATTACCTAAAAATTGCATAGATACAACACATGTTGAAGGAAATCTCCAGCCTCTCCAGTCTTAAACTAAAACATGTGTGTGTGTGTGTGTGTGTGTGTGTGTGTGTGTGTGTGTGTGTGTGTGTGTGTGTGTGTGTGTGTATGTGTGTGTATATTTCATCATGTATTGATATTCTGAGGTATGACCCCCAACAATTTTCCAAGTAAATATATCATAGGAGTGAAAAATAGATTTAAGGGATTACACCTAGTAGACAGAGCACCTGAATAACTAAGGACAGAAATTTGTGATATTATCCAGAATGTGGCATCAAAAATATTTTAATTAGAAAAAAAAATAAAAAGCAGATGGCTGTCTGTGGGGGTCAAAGAAGTGACCTAAGAAATAAAAATAGCAAAGGCAATGGAGACAGGAAACTATATCAAACTGAATACAGAGTTTCAGAGAATAAGACATAATTAAATAAGTGGTGACAAGGGCTGCAAAAATACAACAGAATAGGAAACACACGAGGTCTGCCCAAGAAGATTGGCAGACCATGCCTACTCAACCTGGTGGACTTCTTTGTGAAGGTCACCAAAGCAATGGACGAGGGCAAAATTGTTCACACTGCCTACCTTGACGTGGCCATTACATTTGACACAATACCCCACTCGGGCATTGTTGACAAACTCAAGAGGTTAGGTACAAACCATATGTCACCTGGTGGATAGCCAACTGGCTTACAGACAGGACCCAGGAAGTTAGAATTGGGGAGCCCACCTCTACAAAGAGGCCAGTCACAAGTAGAGTCTCTCAGGTATCAGTCCTTGGACCACACCTTTTTGCCATTTACTTCTCAGAAGTCAAGGCCAATGTCAGTGGTCTCTGGCTGACTAAATTTGCAGATGATTGCAAATTAGGAGCTGTCATTGAATCTCACACTGACACAAATGTTCTCCAGGAGGAGCTGACACAGACAAACAACTGGTATCAGAGCCATAGACTAAAACTAAATGCCAAGAAATGCATAATAGTGTCCTTTGGGAAGTCATCCATCCCTGATAACTATCATATTGACAACACTCGCCTTAGAGCTGACCCAGTAGTCATGGACTTAGGGACACACATAGATAGTAATCTAGCCTTTTATCATTATGTCTCTACAGTAGTGAGGTAATCATTCTATGTTGCGCAACTTATATGCAAAGGTATGGCATCTATGTCCAAGGAAGTCATTGTTCCACTGTATTCAGCATTCATCAGACCTGATTCAGTACAATATCCCCATCAGTATGTACCTAACCAGGTATATCCAACAACTGAAAGGTTCACAGAGGTTCCTCACTAAAAGAATACAGGGTGTAAGTAATATGTCCTATGCAGACTGCCTCAAGGCCCTATCCCTGTATTCTGTCTTCTACAGGCTTTTGAGGTGAGATCTATGCCTGGCATACAGGGCATTGTCAGACCCCACTCTGATGGACCTTCTGCATATCCAAAAAAACAAACAGTACCAGAATTACCTGTTCTAAAGACTTAAACCTTGCCTGTGATATAAATACGACATGCTGGAGAGATAGGCTTGTATCCCAGAGACTTCCCTTTCTATGGAACATGCTCTCCATCCATGTGAAGCAGAGTTCCTCCCTAACCCAATTCAAGTGCAACTTGGACAACTGGATGGCAAACTGGAAATTCATCCCTGGTTTGGCATCTATGTCTCTGATGCAAACAAGTAACCTGTAACTGGCTCATCTCCCAGGCCCATGCTTACACTTATCGAAGGTATCAGAACTCATTAGAGATTTGGGATTCATGGCTAGGCTTTAAAAGGCCCTTGTGGTTGTTAGCCTAGTAAACACCTATGAACCTATAAACCTATGGTATTAACAGAAACCTTCAGGTAAATGTGAACATGATAAAAGAGAAAGATGGAGGGACATAACAGAAGCTGAATATATATATATATATATATATATATATATATATATATATATATATATATTAAGAAAGGGTGGCAAGTACATACATAAAAACTATATAAGAAGGACCCTAACATCACCGAAGCATACAATGGTATGCTCCCTAATCTATAGCCAGACGTACTAGAGAGTGAAGTTGAATAGATAGTAGAAAGATTTCCTAAAAACAAGGCATAGGCGGTGATTGAATTCCAGGTCATTTTCTCAAAGTCCTATGAAATTATGCTGTTCCTTCACATGCTGTTTGCAATTTGCCAATAAATTTGGAAAACATGACAGTGACCATTAGATTGAAAAGGTCAGTTTACATTCCAGTCCCCAAAAAAGGCAATACTAAAGAGTGCTTAAATCATTGAATAGTTGCATTTGTTTCACATGCTATGAAGACAATGCTGAAGGTCCAGCAAGCCAGACTCCAGCAGTATATGGACAGAGAATTGGCAAATGTAAAAGCTGATTTTAGAAGGAGCAGATGCACCAGATATCAAACTACCAACATACGGTGTATAATGGAGAAAACACGGGCATTCCACAAAAATAACTATTTCTGCTTTACTGACTACTGCAAAAACTGTGTCTGTGTGGACAGTGACATACTGTTGCACATTTGTAGAGTAGTGGAGATACTGGGTCACATTATTTGCTTGCTAAGGAATCTGTATGGAGAAATAAATCAAAACAGAATATAGAATGACTGGAAAAGAAGAATGAAAAGGCTGCATAGTGTTGCCCAATTTATTTATATGCTGACTATATTGTTGCAATTACATTAGTGGAATGCTCATTTGTTTGACTAATGTTACTGGTGTGATTTTACTTTGAAAGTTAGTTATGTTGACTGCAGGAATTGTTTTTTTTTTTTTTAAACAATTTTATTGATTTTGATTATAATGAAAACCAATCACATAGACATATACAAGACATTTTGCATTATAGGTTTGCAAACTGATAACATTTAAATATGAATACAAGATTAACAAAGCCAAACAAACTAAAGTATGTACATAGACATCCAGTATTTATACATTTACATACACTGTAATCTTCATTTTGTAGCTTATTCCCATGAATGACAAGGAAAGTCAATTACCTTTATGCAATATGATCATTTTTTCGCTAACATATTTTGTAGGTTAACCCATAAATGATGTTCATATGTCTTGCTAGATGTTCTAGAGATTATGGTTCGTATCTGTAAATGGTTGACTTCTTTTAATAAATAAGTAAACTCAGTGAATGTAGGAGAATATTTTGAGATCCAATTTGTCATTATGATCTTCCTAGCCACTGCCAAAATAGTCCATAGAAACAAGTATTTAGTTTTCCTTACACATTGTGGAACAGGTGTATTAAATATGATTAGAGACTTATTCAATATGAAATTATCTGAAAAAAGTGTTGTAGAAAATCATTTATATTACTCCAAAAGATATTTAAGGTTGGACAGTCAAAGAACATATGTGCCCAGTTAATGTCTGCACTAGAGTTGCATCTATTACAGAGATTCTGTTTTTTATTGATTGTATCCATTATTTGTGGTGTATAAAATGATCTATTCATGAATCTCCATGTGCATAACTTCCATTTCAGAGAAAAGGAAGTTTTCCCAGCTGATAGTAATATATTAACCTTATCTAGCTCACTTGGGGGATTATTAGTAATTAAACTATATTAGTTCCAGTAGATATGCATGCATGAACATGTTTCTTCTATCAAAAGTCTATGAATAAAGGAGAGACTGCCTGAATATGTATGCTGGTGTAATAATGTTGACAGAAGAAATTGCAATAATACCTTGGTGTCATGTTTGCTAGTTGGTGAAGCTAATTTCAGTTTATTATCAAGATATAGAATGAGTGTTTGTATATCTAACCATGAGGAATTATCTAGTTTATATTCCTGTATAATATGATCGACTGAACTAGTCTTGTATTCAGAGATTAGCTGGAACCAGTATTTGAGTTCATTGTTTTTAAGTAAAATAATTTTATTAATATTTGAGGTAACAAAAGTCTCTTGTGTATATGCTAAAGGAAATAACAAAAAAAGTAATCTTTATATTTAATATGTTTATATATAACATTTCTAAAGTTAATTATAATCGTATGTATGTATGTAACTGGTGGTGTGATTAGGATTAGTATGTGTGATGAATTATTCTTTTAAGATCTATATAAAAGGTATATTTATGATCTCTAATTGATATGTAGATGGTCTCATTATAAGTTCCATGGCTGATACTTCCCATAAAGATTTCTATTTAGCTAAATAGGTTATATCTAAGAGCTGTGAGATTGATCTGATTATAGTGGAAATCGAATAAAGATTTAGATCTGGAAATGCTATTCCACCATTCTTCCAGCTGTTAGTATGTTGATTGATTGTAATTATTGTTTTTTTTGTGACCAAAAGAATCTTAATATTAAAGTGTTTAGTTTATGCATAAACCTTTTTGAGGGTAAAATTTGAATGGATTGTATTATGTATAAGATTTTAGGTAGAATTATCATTTTTATAATGGTTAGTCTTTCTTCTGTAGTAAATATTATTGTGTTCCATTTTGAAAATAGTTATTGACTATTTTGTAAACATTTGTTATAGTTTAATTGTATTATTGTTTTTATATCTTTGACAAGAATAATTCCAAGATAAGCAATTTTATCTGTATTAGCAGCATGATATGCATTATTTCCCATCATCCTTTTTTTTATTTTTTATTATTAGAATATATGGGTAAAATTTTTGTTTTATTGTCATTAAATAATAGGCTGGACATCATTTGAAAAGTTTTAATTGATTCATCTAAAGACATGAATGAGGAGTCATTTCCTTTTGTGATGATAAGAATATCATCTGCAAATAGTTGAATTTTGGCTATAGTGTCTTTATTCATTTCCAAGCCCTCTATATTTTCATTGTTTCTTATTTCATTTGCCCAAGGTTCCATGATCAAAGTAAATAATAGTAGGAAGAGAGGATATCCTTGTTTGGTTCCTTTTGTGATAGGTATTTTATTGGAAATATATGACCCTATTTTGATATATGCATATGTTTCTTCACATAAATGTTTTAGAAGATTAATAAAATTATGTGAAAAGTGTAAGCACTTCAAAAGAATAAATAGATAATTCCAGTTAATAAAATCAAAGGCAGCATTAATATCAAGACCAATTAAAGATAGGTTCCTTTTCTTCCTTTGTAAAAAGTCTATAATAGCTAGGGTTCATTTTATATTATCAAATGTACTTCTGTTAGTTATAAATCCTGTCTGGTCTTCATCAATTAAGTGGGGGTAAGAATTTCTTTAATCTTTCTGAGAATATATTCATAAACATCTTATAATCGATATTCAGTAAAATATTGGTCTGTATGAGGAACAGTATTTTCGATATTTGTTTGATTTTAAAATAGGGGCTATAAATGTATATTTCCAGGATGGTGGTGTAATATTTTCATTTTGAGCTGTATTATATACTTTATGTAGTAAGGAAAAAGCCATTTTGGGCATTATCTTATATATTTCAGGAATAATTCCATAATTTCCCAGTGCTTTATTAAGTTTAAGCTTACTTACTTGATTTTGTATATCTGATAAAGTAATTTGTTTATCAATAACATCTATTTGTTGTTTATTTAGCTTATTATATGTATTCTTGTTAATATAATCTCTTATGTTATCTTGTGTTTGAATTTGTTGTATGTATTGATTGATTTCATGAAGGTGACATCTAAACTCTTGTAATATATCTTGTATACTATATACTTCTTTTTTCTTTCTTGTAGAATGTATTTCTTTAATATAGTTATATTTATTTAATCTTTTGGTCTTATTCTTAAGGTTTGATAGATGTTTAGGATTTATGTAATAAGCAAAAAAACATATTTTTCTAGGGTTATCTTTGTTTTATGATGTAGGATAGATCTATCTTCTTCATTTAGTTTATAAATCTCATCTCTTATATTTTTAGAAGACAGATTTTGTATATTTTTTGTGTATAAATATTCCAATTTATCTTGTATTACTGGGGACTCAAAAAGCACACAGATCACAAACCAAAAAACACGAGCTGGAGAACACCTTGCCATTCAGCACTGTTGAGATAAAGCTATGAGAGCCAAAAGATAACTGCTAATGTTGCTCACAGGAAAAAAGATTTATTGTGAAGCGCTTTTCGTCTTGCTGATAGCAAGACTTCTTCAGACATAAAATCACAATCAATTAGAACCACATTTCAATAAAATAAAACCACATTTCAATGACGTAAACCACGTTTCCATAAAATAATGAGATTTCCAACCACCCAGCCTCCAATCAGATACTCCTAAAAAATATATAGTACTTCCATTAATACCAGTTAACTCATTAGTGTTTTGATAAAATTTGTTACTAGCACCAATTAAATGTAGATATACAAAAGTAACTGTAAAAATATTTATATAAATATAAACAACAGTATATGTATAGATATAAAAATACCCATCCATATCAACCTAACTATAAATAAATATTTATAAATATACATAACTTTGTACCAAATTGTTGCTGGTGCACACCTTCCAATGAAATATTTAAAGTACTCAGTAAATATAAGCACAGAGTTACTAAGACATGATAATCCTAAAAACATGAAAATATAAACCTTCAAGTGTCATGAATATATAATGAAATACCAACATCAATAAACCTGAATTCAGTTAATGAAGTAGGGTTGAAACCATAAGGCTTAACTTAACTAAATTTATGAAATTGATGTGTTAATTAATTTTCAAATCAAATAGTCTGTGACATATAAGGTTTGTAATGTGAAATGTATAAAATGTGTAAAATGTATCCATGTCACATTCATTTACTTTCATTCATTAACTGAATTCAAGTTTATTGATGTTGGTATTTCATTATATATTCATGACAGTCGAAGGTTTATATTTTCATACTTTTAGGATTATCATGTCTTAGTAACTCTGTGCTTATATCTACTGAGTACTTTAAATATTTCAGTGGAAGGTGTACACCAGTAACATATTGGTACAAAGTTATGTATATTTATAATATTTATTTATAATTAGTTTGATATGGATGGGTATTTTTATATCTATACATATACCATTGTTTATATTTATATAAATATTTTTTACAGTTACTTTTGTATATCTACATTTAATTGTAGCTAGTAACAAATTTTATCAAAACACTAATGAGCTGAAAAGTGTATAAATGGGAGTACTATATTTTTTTTTAGTAGTGATTGAGGTCTGGTTGGTGGTTGGAAATCTCATTATTTTATTGAAAGTTGCTTTATTGTTTTGAAATTGTTATTTTATTTTATTTTTTATGAAACTATGGTCTATGATTTTTATGGAAGAAAAGCTAAGAGAGTCTTGAATGAAACAGCGCAAAAATTTTCACAATTGCTATCAATGAAGTGTCTTATTTGTTAATACTTTGTTAACTATTACCATGCTTTATCTCAACGGTGCTAGTGTGCAGTTTCCTTCCCGATATTTATCTTGTATTATTTATTTGTCTTTATCCCATACTTTAATCTTATGCTTATAAAGCATCCCTGTCTGATGTTGAATTTCTATTTATGAAGTTTTGTGTCTCTTTTGTTATGAATAACTGAAAATATTTAAGTTGTGATATTGGACACTATGGGTATTATTAATATTAAGTTCAAATATAATAGTATTATGGTCGACATGATATAATTTTGCTATTGGTCAGGTTATTCATTATCTGTGTAGAAAGAAATATTCTATCAATTCTAGAATAAGTTTTATATCTATTAGAATAGAACGTGTATTGTAATGAGTTATGATCCACAAAATGATGAATATCTTTGAGTAGGTAAGAGTTTAAGAAATGTATACGCTGCTTAGCTTGTGCTGCAATTTTTCTTTTTCCTGAAGTAGTTGTACCTTTAGGGTCTAGGATGCAATTGTAATCACCTGCCATAATGATATGTCCCTCAGATAATTAAACTATTTGATTTAATATGTGTCTAATAGTATTATTACAAATACCAGGTAACCAATAGTTGTTAATTAATGTATATAGTTTCTTACCCATTTCAATTACAACCAAACAAAGCAAACCTTTATTGTCCTGGTATGTTTTGATTATTCCGGGTAATGGTAATGTTTTGTTCGACAATATTGCTACACCTCTTTTTTTTTTTTTTGGTGCACTCTGAGTTTACTATATTTGTGTATTTATTTGTATCTAAGAATTTAATGTGTCTTTTGTTAAATGGGTTTCTTGTAAGAATACTATATTAGGTTTATGAAAAGCTAAATATTTAAATAGATTACTTCTTTTATAAGGATTGTTCAAACCATTTATGTTAAGTGACATACCTTTCAACATAGTCATATTATGTAATTGTACATGAAGGATGTGTTAGTAACATATCATTATCATACATACAATATGAGAATTTCCCCCCCAAAATGAATTTGTTCCTAGTAAAATTATTAAATCTCATGTCTTTAGGAAAAAATTTATTCCTTGAGCTTTATTCTCTATATTTTTTGTAAATAAGCTACACTGGATGTCACAAAACTCTTTTTTTTAATTATTATATATACTAGATAAAAACAAATACCACAATGCTCCCCACCTGGAGTTATAAACTCCTAATCCCAATGACATCTGTCACTGAGATCAACCCCTAAACTGTAGCAACAGAATACAAAACTCCACTAACAGTATATTTTATAAACCTTAAATTAGAAACATTAACATAACCAAATTCTTAAGATACCATTAATTATCCTAGTATAGTTTTATCTGGAAGGATTATATGTACGTAGAAGTTATATCTAATATAAAACATGTGTAACCTAATAGATTCGGTATATGATTTTTAAATTCCAAAATAAGACAAATGTCTAACAGATTATTGAAAAACTATGTAGTTTAACCCATTGCCTTACTATTAGCATAGATAAAAGAAATTGTCTGTATAAAAAGAATTTCTATTAGTTTGTTAGATATAGTATGTTATCCAGGACATGATGTTATTATTCAAGTCATGATTTGTTTATATGGCATTATATTTTGTAATAACATATTTGTAACTCTTATTATATCTCTTCCCTTACTTTAACTTATATACATAAATATGAGAGAGAAGAGAGAGAGAAAAGAGAGAAAAATAAAATAAAACAGGGCTAACATATAGTTAAATTCCCTTATAAACTATTATATTTAGAATGACTGTTTAGAAGACATAAATGTGATTATAAACAGTATCTCATATAAATATATAATATATCAACCACAAATGAGAAGAAACCAATATAAACACAAGTATATTCAAAAGCTTTCACAAATGACAGAATAAGTTATCTATTGCAAAATTCTTTTCAGTATGCTATTTATGTTATTCAGTTCTTAGCTATGCAAGCAAACATTCTGAAATTAAATGCATGACCTTACTTATGACAGTTAAACATAAAGACTGCAGAGTTTTGTGAAGACACTAACATTAAGTAAGGTAACCATTACCATAGAGTGCAAAGATACTACAAGGAAGAAGCAAGAAAGAAAAAGAAAGAGAAAAAGGTTATATATAAAAACAAATGTTACCATCAGAATTTACAGTTATAAGGTCTATGAATAAAGCACATAGATATTTAAATTTAATACACTCACTGTGTTCTCAAAACCATCCCCTCTCTCACCTCTTTTTTCATTTACATTTTCCTCCTTCTTCTGTTCTATTTTCCTTTCTTCAGATTGCAAGAGATGATGATATTATGTTATTATAGTACATGACCTTCTTATCGACCAAATAATTGATTGTTTTAAGTAAATAACTGTGTTTTAAAACAAAAAATACTGTTAAACCATGTTACGGTCAAAATACAGTTCAGCACTTCCTGGAAATGTTCGTTGCACGGTTATGATGTCATCTGGCTGCTTCACATCGTCAAGGGAGTTCAGAGAGAGGAGAAATGGTTCCACAGCACATAGAGAGTATTTTAAAAGGATAATTAGCTCATGAGGACACTGCATGAGGTAAGCAAAGTGTTTAAAGTTGTCTCCCTTATTTTTTCGGCGGGAAACAGTCGATTTTAAGTTAAAAAAAGCATTTTAATACATGTAATCCTGCACATATACATTTCCCATACTAGAAATTGCAAAACTGTCATTAACAAAAGGATTTCCAAACACAGCATGAAAATATTGTTGTAACTCTTCCTACTGCTCTATTTGTCATTTAAAAGCACTATGTTCATTTTTAACTATATAGATTCCCTTGAGTTTAGATTAGTATTTAAATAATGCATATTGTAATACAAATACATATAACAACTCCTAGTTTCTCAAAACAATGTGTGTATCAACAGTTAAACACATAAATACTACACTACATCCTCATACAATTGACCTATTCTGAACAAATATATATCATGTACATATTTATTATTTACATTGTGTATTTTGTTCTTACTGTGGGAGTGTGACACATTTATGATCAATGCTGACCAGTACTGTACGATTAGAAGAGAGAAGAAGGCTGTTATATGAATAAGTTATTCTCTATGCCTTAAATGAAGTGCAATTAGAAGAGATAAGAAGGCTTTGGATGTATTATGCATTAATATTACTTTGATTTTAGGGAGACATGAATAATATGATATCTATGAAAAATATTATATATTAAAAAAAAGGAACTTTTTCTTTACTTTATATTTTCCCACTGTATCCCTTCATTTTGTCTTACATAGTAAAATATTAAATGTTTATAATTGTGTAGTTTGTAACTGTGTGATAATGCAAAGTGTAATAAACAGCTAAGTGGTATCATATACTATGAAGCAAATACTATGGTGATGTTTGATATATGGCATGTTTACTTACATAGAATGTAAACTTAAAGTGTTAATTATAATTATACTGAAAATAAATTTAGTAAGTTATATTATATCTTAAGTTATGAATGAAACATTGTATATATGCAACATATAAAAAAGATGTGTATGTCATACCTTGTGTTTATATCACATCAAAACAAACTTGTTAATAAAAGTATAGTCCACATTGTTTGTTGTGTAAATAGTCCATAATTCTCATTTGTTTTTAGTCTCTTTTGTTTTTCAGTAGATTTCCATTTAGATTTAGAAGCCATTCTTTTAAGAGAGGGGTTAGCCCATTCCACCTCTTCTGTTTTTTCCAGTAATTTGTAGTTGTTAACATAGGTCAAAGCAGAGTCAAGATCCTCAAATATCGAAGGGCCATCAGGGAGAAAAATCTTTAATCTTGCTGGAAACAAGAGGTGAGTTTTAATCTGCACCTTTTTCAGTTCTTTAATTAAAGGTAGAAAGACCTTTCTCTTGGCAATAACCATTGTTGAATTGTCATTATCGAAGTGAATTATAGAGTCATTGTATTTTAAAGTTGATTTTGACCAGGCTGTTTTAAGAATTAAGTCTTTATCTGAAGATGATAAGAATTTTACTATGCCAGATCTAGGTTGTTTCCTGTTGGTGTTGTTTCCTGATGTGAGAGACCGATGTGCTCTCTCTATACCAAAAGTTAAAGCCACTAGTAACTCTAGAAATTTTGGCAACCATGTATTAAGGAAACTTGACATGTTTCCCTCTGTATTTTCCTGAAGTCCAAAAATCCTTATATCATTCGGGTCTACTTTATGCGCTCAAAAGCTGAAAACCCCGAATCAAAATAGCATGACATGTAAAGAGCGAACCGCAAATACGTCGAAGGAACAAAACCACGAAAGTGGAAATATCGAATTTACATAATTGGCCCATCTGCGGTATAGCTCCATAAGGTAAGTGTGCAATAGTTATGGACATTAGGGTTAGGGAGGGATTAAGGTAAGTGCATAGCTAGGTAGTGTATGTAAGGTTTTGTGTAGGTAATGTATGTAAGATTTAGTGTAGGGTTTTGTTAAGTGTATGTATGTGGAATATTTAGTTTGTTTGGGTATAGCTCCGTAGGGGAAGTGTGCGGTAGTTACGGACCTTATGGTTAGGGAGGGGTTAAGGATAGTGCATAGATAGTTGTGTATGTGGGGTTTAGTGTAAGGTTAGCAGAAGGGTTTTGGTGCTTTAATTTAAGTTTAGAAGTAGAGTTTTGGTTAGTGTATGTATGTGTTTTTTTTATTGTGTTTGGGTAGGTAGTGTGTTGCGGGTGGTGGGTTGGCCAACTATGATGGCTCAAGGTTTTAAATTTTGTGCTTTAGTACGTTCGACATATTCGCAGTTCGCTCTTTATGTGTCACGCTATTTGGATTCGGGTTTTTCATGTTTCGAGTGCATAAAGTAGACCCATATTATTCTGGCGTGATCCGTTCTCTAAATCATCCAGTTTATGTTGTAATGTGGTACTTTTTTAAGCAAAGATTCTATGTTGTTTTCATTTTCTAGCAGTCTTCCATCAAAGTCTGTTAAAGCTTCCTCAATACTTGTTATTTGTATTTTTTGCTGTTTTAAATCCTCATGAAGCATATCCATCTGCTTAGTAGCTTTTTCTTTAAAGTTTAAAGTTTAAAGACTTTAAAGTTGTCAATTTTGCAGTCAATTATATCAGTCTTAGTTGTGAGGTCTTGAATATTGGTTATTAAAGTCTGCAGTCCTTTTTTTAGACTGGATGCCTTATTATAGCTCATGCTGAAAATCTTCCAGAAGTGAAGCACTTATTCAGATGAAAGTTTTGACTGGAAATTATATCCAATTTCGATTTATAAGTAGATATTCTTGAAGAGTATGTTGAATACTATCATATTCTGTAAAAATAAATCCACTATTCCTTGATATGAGACAAATTTCCAGTGAAGATATATTTTCCTTAGTGGAGCTTGTGAAATCTGCTGCTACACCATGACTATGCGAGCCATGCCCCTTCAACTGCAGGAACTGTTGATGTGGGTTTCTTCAAAGAGAGCAGGTGAGTGAAAGTGGGTTAGGAGTGATTGTGTGAGTATCTGTAGATGTGGGTAAGGGTTAGGTATGGGGATAGTTTTAATGTTTTGTGTATGAGATTGTATGTGGATTAAGATTAGGGTTAAGTAAGGGGGAAATGTTACTGTCATTCATGCATGCAATGCGTATGTGTGTTTCTGATTGTGTTGTTTAGTGGTGCTGTTAGGATAATGTTTATTTCGCAAGGCAATGTGGAGGGTTAGGCTGAAGGTGAGGGCAGGGTTAGGGTTAAGGGTAGCACATATGAGTAAGGAGGGCATGGGGCTTCCCTGCTGGGATAGTAGGGTTTGGGTGTTTTTATTTTTCTTAGTCCACTGATCAGAAAAGATAATTATTTGGTTTCCGTTTTTATAAGCTGATTTTTTTAGTGTTTCATGTTAGTAATGATTGGTTGGAGGTTGTTGACTGAGTGATTGTCAATGTAACATCAATTAAATTATTGAAAATGTACTCAAATGCATCATGTGAAATGCTAGGTTAGATGAAACAGATGCTGGAATCAAACCTGCTGGGAGAAATATCAACAATTTAAGATATGCAGATGATACTACTCTAATGAATGAAGTCAGGAAGAACTGATGATCCTTTTGATGATGATGAATTGAGAAAGCCAAACTCTAGCTTGCCACTAAACATCATATATATATATATATATATATATATATATATATATATATATATATATATATATATATATATATATATTATCTACCCTTGTTGCTTCTTAGCAAATGGCTGTGGAAGAAGTGGAGGCACTATTTGATGGCTATAATCATCATCTCTACAGATGTGGTTGTAGCCATAAAATTTAAAAAATGCTTGCTTTTTGGAAGGAAACCAATGGCAAATCTGGATAAGATTTTAGAGAGCAAAGACATCACATTGTCAACAAAGGACTACATAATCAAAACTATGTTTTTCTACTAATAACATATGGCTGTGAGAGGTAGAATATAAGTGCCAAATAGACTCATAGCATTGTATGATCTATTTCTCAGAGGGAGGATGTAGATCAAAGTGCAAGTGACGTGTGCTGTGTATTTAAGAAGCATGTCAAGGCTGTACATGCATGTATAAATTTAAGGCACTTGAAATCCCTAGTGCTATTCTGTAAGAGCAGCCGGAGTGAGAGCATGCATGATCATAGTTGTTAGCTTGTATATAAGATACTTTAGTTAAAGTCAGTAAACTTCTATAGTGATGTGTTTGTATAAAATAAAGCTGCTTGAACAGTACCCATGAAGACTCTTCTACTGTGTTCAAAATAGAAGAGTGACATGGTGTCAGAACTGGGATTGCAGAGAATGAAATACAGAGCCATGAGTGCAGAGATGACAGTGAAGGTGAAACTAAGATAAACAAGCACAAAAAGAGCCAGAAAAGAAGAGAAGTAGCACAAACTGTTTTTTTTTTATTAGAAAATACAAAACATGGCATTATAAGGGCACAAACCACATTATTAAGCAAGCGGAAGGTATGAAAGGTTTGTTAACTAAAGGTAATGTTTAAAATAAAGGTATGTAATGAAATGATTAACAGTAAAGCAAAGAGAGCATGTTTAAAGATAAAATTAGCATGTTTAAAGATAAAATTAGCATGTTTAAAGATAAAATGAGTGTGTTTAAAGCAAAATGAGTGTGTTTAAAGCAAAACTAGGCATGTTTAGAGTAAAACGAGCACAAGAAAAGTACATTGGGTATGAAAAGGGCTTAAATGAGCAAAACAAATATAATGAGGGCAAAAATGGGCACATTAAGCAAAATAAAGCAAGGCAACTGCATACGTTTTAGCAAAGTGCTATGTTTTGACATAACTATGACTTCGTATTGTATCACGGACATAATTAAAGTTATTCGAAGTATCTCAAAGTGTGTAAAAGTGCCTACAATGTGTGCTTATCACTGTACATGTATTTTGATGAGTTTATTGTGTGCAAAGTGCAACTATTTCATGAAATACAGACAAAGTATAACCATTTCAAAAGGTTTCTTGTGCTGGGTGTGTCTATTCGCAAAGTACTGCCATTACAGAGTGTTTGTTGCACTGTAAAGAGTTGCCTAGCAAAGTACTGCCATTTTGAGGACATTTCAGTCTGCTGTGTGCAGCTATTCACAAAGTGCAATTACTTCAAAATGTTATTGAGTTTAGGGCAAGAGATGCCCAGTTTATTCGCATTGTGCAGTTATTTGATATGTTTCTTACACTGATGAGGTGATTTCTTGCAAAAAAAGATATTACAAGAGTATTACAGTGCCAGAGAGTTTATTTAATTTGCATAGTAAAGTTGTTTTAGATGTTTCTTAAAATGATGATAAATGACTTTAGCAATGCAACACAATATTACAAGAGTGTTAAAATGCCAGAGAAGATTATTTCACAAAGTTCAGTTATTCACAGGTACTATGAGTTTGTCCATTAGCATAATTTCAAAAGCCCAAAAGGTATAGATTTCAGAAGCACAAAGGCATTGGATAAAGTTACAAATACTGGCATACGTTTCTGGCATATGTGCATGTGTGTATGTTTGTGCTTATTTGCAAAACCCTTCACTGTATGTGTTAATAGGGCTGATGAATTTCAAAAGCCCCTACCATTTGTATTTGATCAGAATATTGCAGAGAACTTGAGAATGTTTGAGCAAGAGTACAATATTTTTATACAAGCAGCTTATGCAGATAGAGATGCACGCACCAGGGTATTCATTTTGCTAAATCTAGCTGGGTCAGAGGCCATAGAAAGAGAGCATTCATTTGTGTATGCATCTGCAGTATATGAAGGAGAAGGTGAAAACCATCATATTAATGTACAGGCTGAATCAAAGGAAGACCCTGAGTGTTTGAAGTTCAAGTTCAGAGAAATGTGTAGCCCCCAGACAAATATTACATTAGACAGGCATTTGTTTTACACGAGAGATCAGAAACCAGGGCAAATATTTGCAGCTTATATAAATGACCTCAGAAACAGAGTTAAATTGTGTGGGTTTGATGAGTTAAAAGATGAACTGATACAGAGCAGGCTTTTGTATGGTATTAATAGTGCTGCTGTGAGAACGATTTTACTTCGTGACAGTGACTTAACATTGAGCAAAGCCATAGAGATTTGTCATATCCACGAGGTGACAGAAAAACACAGTATGCTTGTGTGTGACAAGAGCATGTTTCAGTTGGTTCCAAAGCAAATATAGATAGCATGCAGCACATGGCAAACAAAAGCAGGAGCAAGCACATGGCAGCTATGGGGTTTCCAGGGAAGACACGTAGCTTTCCAGTAAGTTCTAAGAAAGGAGCTTGCTCCAGCTCATTGTAGTACAAGTGTGAAGCAGCAAAACCAAGTCTAGCTTTATTGTTAACTGTTGCAACTGTGGTGCAAATCATGAGTCTAAAAGAGAGAAGTGCTTGGCATTTGGTCAGCAGTTTCACAAGTGTAAAAAAATTGAACCATTTCCAAATGTTTTGCAAATAAAGTAAGCCGGATTAATGGAAGATCCACAGAGCTTAAAGTAGACACTGGTTCAAAGTGTAATGTTATATCAGCAGACACATTTGCTAAAGTGAGAACTAATGAACAACTCAATGTAATCAGGAGTGCGATACTTGTTGCTTATGGATGTGAAGAAATTCTAACCGAAGGTTCACTAATGCTTTCATGTTATTTGGCCAAGAATTGTTACAACTTTGTTATTCTATGTAGTCTGAAGACCAGTGCAATCTTTATTGGGTCTCAAAAATAGTTTGAGAATGAATCTGCTTTCTTTTGTTAAAGAAGTTCATCATGTAAGTGCATTTCCAAGTTCTAATTTTTCTGAAGCCATTTTCTCAGAGTATGCTGATGTTTTTGATGACAAGTTAGGCAAACTTCCATTTGTGTATTCCATGAAGTTAGACCCAGAGGTCACACCAGTAGTCAGATCAGCAAGAAGAGTTCTGATAGCCATGCTGGATAAAGTTAAGGTTCAGTTGGATAAAATGATACAGCAAGGTGTGATTTGCCCAGTCACAGAACCAACTGAATGGGTATCGTCCATGGTAGCAGGCAGCTCATAAAAAAGAGTCAGACAAAATCAGAATATGTTTTGACCTAAGAGATCTGAACAAAGCATTAAAGAGACTGTATCATTCGATGAGCACAGTCGAAGAAGTTGCAGCTCTAATACTAAATGCCACTGTTTTTTCTGTCTTGGATGCAAAGAGTTCCTTTTGACAAGTGATGCTTGATCGCAAATCTTCATTTCTAACAAATTTTGGTACTCTGTTTAGCAGCTACAGATTCCTAAGGATGCCATTTGGAAACTCTGCAAGTGAAGTCTTTCAGCGTGTAATGGAGCAAATTTTTTCGGGTTATCCTTGTGCCAGAATACTAGATGATTTATTGGTTGGAGGCAATGGTGAAGCAGAGCATGACAGAAACCTAAAGAAAGTTCTAGACACGTTAAGTAAACTTGAAGCTTAATCCTCTGAAGTGCAAATTCAGACTACCAAAAATTACCTACATTGGTCATTTGTTCATGACTGCAGGCTTGAGACCAGACCCAATCAAGCAAACGGCTATTTTTGAGATGTCAGCACCAGATAATGTACAAGCTCTACAACATTTCCTAGGCATGGTCAACTATTTAGGCATGTTTATACCACACCTCAGTGAGTTGACAGCACCTTTAAGAGAGAGAGCTAATGCACAAAAATGTTGCATGGTCATGGCTGGAACAGCACCAGAAGGCATTTGAAGTCCTTAAGCAGAAAATTGCCACCCCACCTACATTAAGATACTATGATGGTACAAACCAGTTACTCTTTCATGTGATGCTTCAAAATTTGGTCTTGGCACAGTTATACTTCAAGAGGGAAAACCAGTAGCCTATGCATCTAGAACACTTATCCAAACTGAGATGCAGTATGCTCAAATTGAGAAGGAGCTTTTGGCAATAGTATTTGTATGTTCCAAGTTTCATGATTATATTTATGGTCGAGCTATTCAGATTGAAACTGACCACCAGCCTCTAGTTACTATTCCAAAGAAGCCTATGCATTCTGCTCCAGTGAGATTACAAAGAATGATGCTCAAATTGCAAAAGTACAATTTCAAAATGGTCTACATGAAAGGCAAATTTCTCTATCTGGCTGATACCTTATCTAGATCACCCAGAAATACCACAGAACAGCATGACGCAGAGAATTTTGACTTTGATGTGATGTCAGTGCATAATTTTTCTATCACTAGACTTGATGAGTTACGAGATCACACTCAGACTGATCCAATTTTACAGAAGCTCAGCCACTACATTAATAATGGATGGCCATCAAAGCAATCTAGTGTAAAACCCAAAGTGCAAACCTATTTTCCTTACAGAGATGAATTGTTGATGGAAGATAGCATTATTTTCAATGGTCCTAAGATTGCTGTTCCTGCTTCCTTACAACAAGAGTATATTGAGATTTTGCATCGTGGTCACCTAGGATCCACACCCACTAAGAGAAGAGCAAGAGAATTAGTATTGTGGCCTTCATTACCAAAAGACATCGACAAAGTACTTTCTTCTTGTTCAGTATGCAATAGTACTATATCGCATTTGCAAAGAGAATCACTTCAGCCAAGTCCAATTCCTGAACAACCTTGGTCAACAGTTGCAGCTGATATCTTTGAGTGGAACAATCAACACTACTTGATTTTGGTAGACTCTTATTCAAATTGGTTTGAGATTGATCTACTACCTAACCTAATGTCCACTGCTGTTATTACTATGTTGAAATGTCATTTCTCAGTTTATGGTAGTCCACACAAAGTTCTTTCTGACAATGGTACTCAATTTACTAGCCAGTTGTTTCAGAAATTTGCAAAAGAATGGGGCTTTGTACATGTCACTGAATATCCTCAGTCCAGTGGGTCTAGCTGAATGTGCAGTACAGTGTGCAAAGCAATTACTTGAAAGGTCAAAGCATGAAAATACCGATGTGTTCTTGAATTTGCTTAATTTCAGAAACATACCCTGTGACGATATTCTGGGCTCATCTGCTCAAAGACTACTTTCCAGGCAAACTAGAACTATGCTACCCATTACTTCTTGTTCATTGAAGCCTAAATCTAAGAACAATAAAACCATCAAGGCTCAATTTTTAAGAAGCATAATATCCAGAAATCTAGTTACGACTGATTGCGTAGATTACTTCGTACTTTGAGGGAAGGAGAGATGGTATGAAATCAGACAACAAAAGGTTTTGATTGAATAGGATAGATTACAGGCATCTGTGCTGAGCTAAGATTATATCTGGTAAACCCCGAAGGTGTGGAGTATAGGAGGAACCGTAGACATCTTCTTCCTGTACCAGAATCATCATCACCATCACAACATTGCTTCTGTGATGCAGACTTCAAATCTAAGAGTGAATCAGACACTGCTCCCAGACCAGAATTTGTTCAAAATTCTGATTCCATTCCAGAAAATGTTATGAACATCCCACAGGTCAAATATTTTGCAGAGACAGTTCTGGTTGCTAAATCTAATTCACAGTTTTATGTAACACGATATGGACGAGTATCAAAGCCTAGTTTGAAATACACAGCAATGTGGACATGATTGTATACTTATATGTACTTAGTATTGTACAATGCATGACAAAGAATTACCTGTGATTTATGCATGCTAAATAGACTTATAGCATTGTATGATCTATTTCTCAAAGAGAGAGGATGTAGATCAGAGTGCAAGTGAAGTGTGCTGTATCTTTAAGAAGCATGTCAAGGCTGTACGTGCATGAATAAATTCCAGACATGTGCAATCTCTAGTGCCATTTTGTAAGAGCAGCCAGAGTGAGAGCATGCATGATCATAGTTATTAGTTTGTATATAAGATACTTTAAAGTCAGTAAACTTCTATAGTGATGTTTGCATAAAATAAAGCTGCTTGAATAGAACCCACAAAGACTCTTCTATTGTGTCCAAAACTGGAGAGTGGCAATAAGTAAGGTTGTCCTTCAGAATACTGATGGTTTGGAACTGTGGGTTGGAGAAAACTTTTGAGGGTTCAGTAGATTGTAAGAAGATTGATTCAGTTAGTACTTACAGAACTAAATCCAGACTGTCCATCGGACGGCCTGATAACAAAACTAAAACTCATCTACTTTGGCCATATAATTTGAAGATAAAATACTTTGGAAAATTCATTGATGCTAAGAAAGATTAAAGGCAAAATAAGAAGGGTAAGTAGAGGCTAAGGTGGATAAATGGCATTCAATAGGGGTAGGTGAAAGTACCAGTTTTTGACTTCTGGAGAAATAGAGGTTTCCAGAAGGTTGGAGGAAAATGCTTTGAAATATTTATAAGGAGCCTACCACTCAGGTTAAAATAAGGACAGCACTGTCAGACAGATTAATTATGCAGAGAGAGATGAGAGAGGGTTGCCCTCTCTTTTCATTGTTGTTTGCAGTTTATTTGGAATCTTTATCAGAGGGTATTACAAATGATAGTGTGAGAGGATTTCAGTGGGAAGGAAAGAGAAAAAGTAAACTTTTATGATGATGATGATGTGTTATTTACAATGATGAAATTGGACCAAGACAAGGAGAGGATTTGACAATTGTTACATGTCTTTGGGAGGCTATTGGGCTATAAAGTAAATCAAGAAAAAACAATGATTATGCAAGCAAAAAACACCAAATGTGAACAAAAAACAAGTGCAAAAATGAAAAACTAAAATCAAAAAATGTACATGGACTATAGTGGAGTCTGCACAACCACTCAAAAACACAAATTATTTGCAAATATAACCCTTTATTCAAACTACATAAATTTAATGCAAACATTAGCTTCAGCATTTTCGTCCTCTCATTAGGACTTCATCAGAACTAAGAGTCCTGCTTCCACATATACATTTAAGTATCCTCTAGTGCTTTCATTTACTTTCAAGTAATGCACATTGTTATAATTTAATTTAGTAGTAAAGACCTTCAAAAATCTAATTGAGGTGGAATTAAATGTATATGTATAAAAGCAAACCTACTAGTAAGTTACAATTACATAAAGCTAATCTCAAAAATGTTTTAATTCTGTGTACAGTAATGTTATTGAAATACAAAAGGATATTATTACAATATACTATAAACATGGTATTAATGGACCTATAATATTCATATATGTGAAATAAAACTTATAAAACATATACCATAAAAATGTGGTGGTATTAAACCAAGCACCTATCTCATTAAATACACTGACATCAATATAGTGGAAAAATTGACAATATAGAAAAAATGTTGATGAAAATGTTAATGATAATTATTAATACAAATGTATGCTAATTGTATGTTAATATGAATATATATATATATATATATATATATATATATGTAATATATATTTACATCCACCTCTTGAATACAACATTTCTACCTTAAATAGCTTCCCTACCTTAAATAATCTAATAAGAACCCCCCCAAGGTTGTGCTAAAATGCATGAGCTATAGTATAAAACAGTCTCTTTATTTACATAACTAATATTAGGGAATGCAAAAAATATATACTCTAAACCTGAATATCAATACTTTATAATATGGCTGCTCTAAGCTTTAATATAGGTACAACAGACAAAGCATCATTTAATGCTGGTGCCTTACTGGAGACTAAATTAAACTGCCAGTATAGTTCCCTGTATTCTGTCTTTATCTCCCATGCCCCCCCACCCCAGGATCCTTACTCACATCTTCTATTACAAAAATATAAAATCTCCACTTCCACACTCTCCTTTATTTCTGTATAGGGCGTTAGTGTTGCCTATTCTTTTGAATATCATAAACATGTTCATATATTCTTTTCCTTGATGTAAGCTCTGTTTTGTCTATATAAAAAAGACCCTCAGTGCATAAAGCAATGTGCACAACTCTCTTGCTATTACAGTTAGAATACTATAAATGTACCTGTTTCTAGGTATAATTTAAATATGGTCTATATTCTCTATATGTGGGCATTGAACACAGAATCCACATTTATACATACCGGCTTTCTCACGGGTACTTGTAAGTAGTAAATTCTTTCTGCTTTCCAAAATATTCTTCATATTCTCTCCCCTTTAATAAATTAATGTGACAGGTTTAGAGAAGATACCTGGAATATCTGAAATTTTAAAAAAACAAATTCCAGTTTTTTAAAATTATAGCCTTAATCATGTTAGCATCTAAACTGTAAGTTATAACATGCACATTATTATAACAATGAGGCACTGTGATGCATCTTTATTTTCTTTGTTCGTACCTTCTCCAGTTCCAGTGCTTAAAGGAGACCAACGGGATTCTAGTATTAAATGTTCAACTTGTCTATCCTTTTCTTCATATCTACTGCCCCTGCTATGAATAAACAACAATACAGCATTTAAAATATTTTAAATTGACTGTTTCTCTTAACTAGAATAGTACCTTACTGTACTGTGTTGTTTTCCCTTTCAAAAAACTTTTATCCCATCCTGGAAAATCTTGCTGCTGTCTCCAATTCATTGATGTCATCAAGGCAATGAATGCAGGCAGGTTTCTCATCAATTCCCTCCCCAAACTGACATCACCACAACTGTCCTAAAAACCCACCCATGATGTGATGTCACAGCTCCCTGGTCCTTCCCATTACCCATACAGAACTAAAGGGTAGAACAAGGAAACAGTACATGAGTCAAGTCTCCTGCTGTGAGCTGTCAATCACAGCAGATAGCTCAATTACCCTTAGCACTTTGACAACTAGGAAAGTTTGGTGTGAAGGGGATGGAAGATGAGTCAAAGTAGTACAATTCAGGCTTCATAAAAGACTGCAGTTTAGCCATTCTAAAAAGAAGCAGCAGTAAAAATCACTTCAAACCTGACTCCAAATCCAGCTCCAGACAAGTGACAAGTGGAGTACCTCAGGGTTCAGTCCTGGGACCGCTTTTGTTTAGCATATACTTCTCTGAAGTACAGGCCAACATTAAGGGACTCTGGCTAAAAAAGTTCACAGATGACTGCAAACTGGGAGCCATTATTGAATCCCCAAATGATGTGGATATTCTACAAAAGGGCCTTACAGAAACAGATGCTTGGTGCCAGAACCATGGGCTCAAGCTCAATGCCAAGAAATGTATAGTTGTCCCCTTTGGGAAATATATGTACCCGTGAATTACCACATAGGTGGCAGTACACTAAACACTGAAAGTGTGATAAGAGACTAAGGGACACAGGTGGACAGTGGTCTCACCTTTGATAACCACATCACCACAACAGTCAGGAAATCCTTCTATGTGGCACACCTCAGCATTAAGGGCTTTTCATCCTGAAAAAAGGAGGTCATTGTCCCACTGTACTCATCCCTCATTAAACCCATCATAGAGTACAATGCCCCATTTGGTATGTACCTCTCAAGACATCTGCAACAACTGGGAAGGCCGCAGAAATACCTCACTAAAAGAATCACAAGCCTAAAGCAGATGCCCTATGCTGACCGTCTAAAAAACTCCAGCTATACTCTGTCACATATCTATTCAGAGGCGATCTTTGCTTAACATACAAGGCCATGTCAAACCAACAGCTGTTGGACATGCTCCACTTAAAGAAATCCCAATCCCTCAGAGCCACACGCTCCAGAGATCTAAACCTTGTCATCACAATGAACAAAACATGCTGGATGGATAGGTTTCTGACACAGAGACTCCCCAGACTCCGGAATCGACTGCCCATACATGTCAAGCAGAGTGTCTCTTTGGCCCTCTTCAAAAGAAACCTTGGTGATTGGATGGGAGATAGGAAATTCACCCCGGGGATCACATCAGTCGCCCTGCTAGACAGTGGTCCAGGGAAGTAAATAATGTGGGAAGAAATAGCCAGGGAATTGTTATGGCTAGGCTTGTATATGAACCTATTAACTTTGAAAGTCTCTTCTGTGGCATTTGCACTGTTTGTACTTTAAGCAGTCATTGAACGACATACAATGTTACTTAAACCTGACTGAAAGACAGCAGTGTATGCATGTAAAATTCATGCAGTGACAGGAGCTTTAGAAAGAAAGAGGCTTGTGTGATGTAATTTTTTACAGACAAGCATTGCATTATGGGATATCTACAGGCAGACTAGACAATCAGAATTACTTTAGGATGCCAGACCCCATGTGGTCAGACTCAGAAATTACTTATAAAAATATTTAAAAACCTGTAAACAGTCCCAGCATGGTGTTAAAATGTAGGAAACACCAAACCATTTTGAAATAAACATGTTTTTTGAGTCTGTGGGTGTGGTTCTTCTTTAAAACTTTGTATTTATCCCTCATTTCCAAAATGAGGGAACATTTTGTTCTTGCCTCTTTAATCTCCTGTGGGTATTTCATTAACCAACCTGGTGGGGTACATTCTCTGTATAAACATATTTTTTACTTTATCACATGGACAGTGCAGTGGTGCAGCAGTAGCATTGTCACCTCACAGCAAGAGGTTCTTCAGTTCAATTCTCAGTTGGGTGCCTTCTGTGCAGAGTCTGCATGTCCTCCCTGCATTCATGTCGGTTTTCTCCGGGTGCTCCAGTTTCCTCCCATGTTACAAAGACATGCGTCTGGAGCGTTTCCCCCAGGCCTCCGCAAAAAAATGGTTTCATTCCAAGTTGGACTTTCCTGGTAAATAAATAAATTCTTTTAAAAAATCATGACTGTCAGAAACCATATGTGCTACCTTGATGAACTGACCTTTTACTATGCTCTTTTTTGACATATAGAATGTTCACTTGTAAAATATATATATATATGAATTAGAAAATGTATCTTTCCTATATAAGGTAGATTTAAATCTTTTATCCTGATCTAATTTATGTTTATTGACATCTAAATAGTTAACCATATTGCAAGAAATAGTGTGTATAAATCTTAAAAATGTTGTAGTATGCTCTATATATTAAAAGAAATTCAGGTAATAAATCCATGCTTTCTATCCAGAATATACAAATATCATCTAAGTAATGTTTATAAAATTTCCAGCATTTAACAAATGGTGAATTAAAAATATATATGTATTCCTGTACTTTTAAAACCATATTTGCATATATTGGGTATGTCAACACCCCCATTGCTACTCCTTTATCCTGTTTAACATATTCCCCTAAAAATAAACAAAGTTCTTTAATATTAGTTCCATGAATTCTGTGATCAATCTAGCTACAAGAGAATCCAGAGACCTGGATTCTACCAATGGCTCTTCAAACCACTTAATTCCTGTATCAGGGTGAATAACAGTAAAGAGATCAATAATAGCAATTGTAACAAAAATCATCTGTGCCATGGAAAACACATTGTTGATAACCTTTAAAAACCCATGAACCCTTCAGTATAAATTCCATCCAAAAACCTTTTTAATTTATGGTCCACTAAGATTGGCAAAGAGTGAGTTTTGGACCTGTTGGCTGCTACTGTAGGTCTTATTCGTGGATTCTGGGTGTCTTTCTGTACTTTGGAGATAACAAAATAGATGATATAATAGCTGTCTCTGTAAATAGAAAGTTAAAAAATTCTAAACTTTTAATTCCATGTAATAAAAAGATATTTTAAGTATAAGTCTATCTTAGAATAATCAATATTAGTTTTATTTTTAGAAACCAATGAATACTTATCCCCACTGAGTAAAATATCCATTATTTTACCTGTGTATAGTAATGTATCCATGATAATTATTGCTTTTTCCTTGTCAGGCCTCATAATTCTGATAGGTTTATCATCTCCCTTTTTTAAAAACCTTTATTGAATTATCACTTGTGACATAGGGAAATTTACATTTATACAAAAGTAATCAAACTGTATTAACAAATTAACATTAACAAACATTATACTTCACATATATTGCTATATATCATATAACCTAAGCAACATTACATAAATTATTCAATTTCTGCCCCCTTATTTTTAAATAAGAAACATCTTTATTAAACCATCACTTATAAGCAATTATACATTTATATAAATAGGTTCATAGGTTCATAGGTGTGTACTAGGCTAATGGCCCTGGAGCCTTTGCAAGCCTAGCCAATAGGATTACCCTGGCATCGTGCCACCCGACCTTAGTTCCTAGTGCCTCTGTTGAGTAGAGCCACTGGAGTGATCCCCGGGGTGAATTTTCTATTTCTCATCCACTCATCACAATTTCTCTTGAAGGGGGCCAGTGAGGTGCTCTGCTTTACATGTATGGGAAGTCTATTCCATAGCATGGGCAGTCTCTGGGTTATGAACCTGTCCCTCCAGCATGTTCTGTTGATTGTGGTAATGAGGTTGAAGTCTCTGGAGCATGTGGTGTGGAGGGATTGGGATTTCTTTAGATGTAGCATTTCTAACAGAGTTGGGTCAGACATGTCTTTGTAAGTCAAGCAGAGATTGCCTCTAAGTAGGAGATATGAGATAGAGAATAGCTGGAGATTTTTATGAGTCTGTCCATATAGGACAAGTGTTTAAGGCCTAGGAACCTCTTTGTGAGGTACTTTTGCAGCCTCTCCAGTTGTTGCAGGTGTCTAGTGAGGTACATGCTAAATGGGGCATTGTATTCGATGATTGGCCTAATGAGGGAAGAGTAGAGGGAGATAATGATCTCTTTCTTCCTGGATGCAAAATGCTTAGTAATGAGATGTGCCACATAGAAGGACTTTCTGACCACAGTGGCAACATGGTGGTCAAAAGAGAGGTTGTTGTCAACCTGTGTTTCCAGATCTCTTATAACACTTTCTGTGTTCAGTGGACTACCATCAATGTGGAAATTCATGGGAACTGGGTTTTACCCAAGGGGGATGATGACACATTTTTTGGCATTGAGCTTAAGGCCATGGTTCTGACACCAGTCATTGGTCTCACTGAGGCCTTTCTGTAGGATGTCCACATCCCTTGAGGAGTTAATAATAGTTCCCCAACTTGCAATCATCTGCAAACATTGTCAGCCAGAGTCCCTTTGTGTTGGCCTGGACTTCAGAGAAGTAGATACCAAACAGGAGAAGACCCAGGACCGAACCCTATGGGACTCCACTGGTGACTGGTCAGCAGTAAGACTTGGAGTCAGCTACTTTCACACTGTGGGTTCTATCTGTGAACCAGTTTGCAACCCACCTACAGATACAGGGGTTGATGCCTAGCTTAGTGAGTTTTTCTATGATTCCTGAGTGGGGAATGGTATCACAGACCTTGGCCAGAACAAGGTAGGCTGTATGAACCACCTTATCTTTATCCACAGCTCGGGTGACTGACTCAAAGAAGTCGACCAAGTTGAGCAGGCATGATCTACCCTTACAAAACCAAACTATGTAGGATTCAGAGTTTGGAGATTCCCTATATCCTTGTTTATTAGGTCCGTGATGATGCATTCAATAGCTTTGGATATCAGACTTGTCAGGCTAATGAGGCGAACAAACCACACCAACACAATCCTAGTTGCAAGCATTTTACATCACAAACCATACTAACACACTCCCAATTGCAAACACTATACATCACTTATAATCTACTCAATCATTTTCTATCAAACATTACATAACCCATTTAAGTCCTGCCTTCTTTTAAGCCTCATTCCTCTTAATCATTCTAAAAGGGATTTATCTTCTTTATCTAAATTTAAAAATATGTTCTTATTACTTTTAACATAGCCCCTAATATTCTGTTCAACTAATACTTCAACATTTTTCAAAGAAGGATGATTGAAGAGGATTGAATGTCATTTTCTTCTTCAAAGTTCCTTTTTGAAGCAGGAATAAAAGTTTCAAAATTAATTTTCCTAATGAATAGTTAAAGATCTATAAGCATACTACTAAGATCACATTTTCAGCAGGAATAAAATTAAAAAATAATCTAAAAATGAATTTTGTGTATAAAAATCCCACTGTAATTGAAAATCTTGAAATGGTTTAATACCTTAACACATCCTTTGTTTTTTATAACATCATCACTACTACTACTTTAGATCTCTTTGGAATCAGCCACTAGCAGTTCCTTTCTTTTTCTCTTCCTCCCCCTTTCTTGTAGTATATCATGTTCTCTCCATCCCCTGTGATTCCTGTGATAATACCTTGCATATTCCTGTTTTCCAATCTCTCTGATCTCCTCAGGGGGAAACTCTAAATTCTACTTTCCAAGTGATGATGAGGGGTTATCAAAATCAAGAACAAGAAAGGTCTGAGGATAGGTCTGAAGTATTTGCCTTGAGATGCTTTTGAATACAGCTAGGCATAGAAAAGTATAAGGACTGCATACAATAAAATTACAGACAAGGTGAAAATACAGTTGCTTAAATTGAAAGGATCACAATTGGATGTAGATCAAAAGGTACTAGTCTTAAAATTACTTCCAAAGTTATTTATGTGCAGAGGAGGCTTTTGGGAATTGCCAGAGGAGGGTGTGTTGAAGAAAGTCAAGCAGATGTTTAGAGAATTCATATGGGATGGCACAGGTTGATTGCGAAACAATGACAGGGAGGAAAGAAGAAGTTGGATGGGAAGTTCTTCATTTGAGAACAAGTTTGCAAGCAGTAATAATAGTGAATGTTTTGGGACTGGTGGACAGTGGATATGATGATGTGTGGTATTGCCATCCGTGCCAGGGAGAATAGAGAAGTACACATGTAACATATGCCAGCATAGTTAGCTGGGGTTTTGTAAACATTTTGTGTCATTGGATTATTGCACTGACTTATACAGATGCGATGCTTGTGTTAAAAAAAGAGTGTTATTATAACTCATTAAATGTTTATGTTTAAATAAGGAATTCTGGAAGGGAAAAGTAGAAGTTTTTGAAAATTGTTCTATAGCTTTCAGATACTGCAACAGTACTTAACAAAGCTCTGAGTGTATATTGTACCAGAATCAGGTGATCAAATGTGATGTCATTCTCTAACTAGCACTTACAGGATGGAACTCTCACAGTAGTTTGTTTTGTTTTATTTTCTTTGGAATCTGATATAAAAGAACTATGTCAGTTATCACAGTTCCTTTAGTTAGTTGAGCTCAGATCAGTCAGTTTGAAGCTCATCACCTTGCCTTGTTGAAGTAAGCATCTCAGCATCTAATCTTGTCTTGCTGTATAAATTAAGTTAGGTAGGGAACAGTTTTTCTTTAGACAGTCAGAAAATGCAGTGAGATTTGTTTAGTAGTGTTTTCTGCATTGGTTTGAATCTGTCCAGGTGTGTTATTTTTATTTTTTCTTTGATTGAAACTCTGATGTTTATTGTACTTTGTTATTTAGTATCCTCATGTTTTATATTTTATTACATATTATTAAATATTTTTATAACTTTCAATGTGCTGGTCTTTTAGAAAATACTTTTAACATCTTGAGAGTACTTGTGCTTATTTTAGTGACACTTTGGCCACTCCAAAAAAGCCTTGCTGCTTTGGTTACACTTCACCATTTATGTTAGTATTGATTTCACTCAGCATAATTGGATACCCTTGTAAGAGGCTGAGAGTGACTGGTGGCAGCATGGTTACCTTAAAGTCTGGGCAGAAGGGGGCACAGCTAGTAAATCTGTACCAGCCTTTCCCAGGAGAGTGTGTGTGTGCAAATCAAATACTCAGGTGTGAGTGCTGGAACTGGGACACAGTGCTCCAAAGTGAGTCTTGTTTGGGATCTGGAGAGAGAGAGTCCAGTCCCAGGTCTGGAGAATGCTTCCTATATGCTGTTGGGGGGAAATTGTATTTGATGCAGAGAGCTGCATTTCAAAATACTGTATAAGTCCATTCCTGTTCTTAGTGACCATCTCTTACCAGTGTCAGTGGTGAGGATTGAGGCTCCTTGATTACTGGCCCAGGGTAAAGAGAGGCCATCAGAGTGAGTATAGGACAGATTGGAAGGACTTGCTATATTTCAAGGAAAAGGAAAATATGGATACAAGAGATTTTGTTGACTGATTGTTAGAAACTCCAAAAGATAATCTTGTGCATCTCTGGGAAAGCGATGTACAAAAATTGTTCCAAGGTGTATGGAAGAGAGAAAAGTATAGAGGATGAAAGGAATATATCATGACTATAGTGGACAAAAGAAGAGAAAAGAAGAATGAGGAAATAATATGGAGATGGAGCAGGAAGCAAAAGGATATAAAATATTAGTCACGGATATTAATGGGGTGAAGATTAAAAAACGGGAAATGTTAAAGTCAGAATATAGTTTAGAAGATAGGTTCGCATAGGAATAGCAAGGGGTTATGGCCAAATGGAAAGGTGCATAGGAGAAGATCAGAAAAAGACAAAGTTTATCATGGAAATAGAGGATAGGAGAATAAATGGTAGAACTACTAAGGGTCTTTTTTTAGAATTGTGAGAGATGGCTTGATGTGGAACAATGAGAAACTTATGGAGCAATAAAAGTTAGGGATGGGTAAGAGATTTAGGAGAAGAGGGCAGGAAAATCGAATGGAAGATTATTTTGAAAATTCCCAGGGAGGTTCAAAGGTAGGGAAATTCAAAAGTTTTAAATGAAAGTGTTTGCATAAGTATATTTATACATTGGTAAGACTAGCAAAGATGTTTAGGGGGAGTGGCAGAGGGATGTTGCAGATGTAAGAAGAAGAGAACATGGACTTATATTTCTGGGATTGTGAGAAACTGGAGAAGTTCAGGGAGGACATGAATAATAAGCTGAGGGAATTAGGAAGTGAAACAGATATCAGAGAATGCTTTTTATGGTATGAAGAAGAAATACCAGTCAGTTTACAGAAAGACGTTGAGAGAGATAAGAAGGCAGTAACAAAAAAATGGAAGCAAGTGGAAAGGCTAACAGAGGAGGAAGAAATGAAAATGTTGAGGCAATGGGATGGGGATGGAATCGAAAGACGTAAACTGAAGTTTAAAGAGGTGAAGAGGAGAAAGAGTATTTGCATTAAAGAGGATAATGTGAACGGTTGTGGAAGGAAGTTATATGTAGTAGGAGCACAATAGAGTATATAACTTGAATGAGAATAGGAAGTGACAGGAATAAATAAAAAAAGATAAATAGGAAGAAGAAGCACAAAAACAAATAAAATAGGTATAGACCTGGGAATGAGTAAACACAAACAGCCAAACCAAAAACCACCTCCAGAGGTAACCTTAATAGGCAAAAATAGTAAAATGAAAAAAATCTGAAGAAGGTTTTTTAACTGAAAGTGCTTATCCTGTTTGACCTGCAAGTTGAACAGCACGATTTGTGCTTTTTATTTCTTCATTTTATTAAAGCCTACATTTTAACAGAATTTCTCAGTGAACTTTTCGTTGTGGTGGAAGCCTTTTCTTCATTTTACTGGGGATGGGTAAAGGTTTTATTGGGGGGATATGTTTTCTTTCTCTTTTCATAGTTTTTAATATATATATATATATTTTTATTGTGCAGCAACTGTAAATAGTTGGAGTTTCTATAAGTGCTAAGTCAAGGAATTTAGAGTAAACTTCTCTGGAGAAGGGAAGAGTAGGATAATTATGCTTGTTACAACTGACGTGAAGTGAATTGTATAGTTGCCAGGTGACAATCTATGTTGTGATCTTAAATTTATATTCTAGAAATATTCGCTGATAAGCAATGGACTTTAATAAATATGACTGACTTGAATTCTTGTTAGTGTTTGGGTAACTTGGCAATGTGACAGTGTTAATCGAAAGAGAGTCATGACTGTATAAAATCTTGTACATATGTTAAACAAATTTCATAAAGAAGAAATAACATGCTTTGAGTTGCCCCCGTACCTAAAAAATTACTTTTACCATTCACAATATTTGTTTTTTAAATATATTCCATTCTTAACATCCATTGTTACCCACACTTTCCAATCACTAGTCCATACATTTCTTTCATCACATATTTTTTTTAACTTCATACCTTTTTGTACATAGTAAAAGAAAAACAGTTTAACTCATGCTAATCCATGTCTGAATTCCTAAACTGCACATGTATTTTCTTTTTTAGTTGTTGTAAGAAGCTTTAAAATAAATAGTCTTTCCACAATGCTACTATATTTCTTTTTTCAGTCTCACTCATTATTTTTTCAGTAAGTTAAAGCTTTGAAATGTCACTTCACAAAAATGTTCAGTACACCAATTAATTAATATCCTTATGTCTTTAATGTTAAACCCTAGTGGTAAAATAATACTATCCATAATGTCATACCTGTTTACACTGCCATCATTTATACTTTTATTGTTACCACTGGTTATCTTCCTCTGGCTGTTGAGAAACTTCAAATGATTGTCCCCTTTCAGTTCCTTCTTCCATCTTTCCTTACTCGCTGCATGCACATAACATCTTTTTTCTTGTAGCAAAAAACCTTGTTGCAGAGGTAAACCCTGAAAACTGGCTACTCTGCTGCCAGGAACACCTGTACTGTTTTCCCTTCTCCAACATCTCAGTTTCTTTCTCCTGTAGTCCTCTCTCCACCATGTTACTCCATCATGCTTCCTCTCCTTCCTTTGGCTCTGCCTGTTTTATCAAATCTACTAGCACTTGTATTTCCAGTTCCCCAATTTCCAACTCTGTAATGTTTATTTCATCTCTTTCTCCTTTCTGTAAGTTTTCTCCTGCTCCTCTCTCCATGTCTGCTGCACTCTCCTCAATCTTGGAATTCCCATAGCTGCAGAACAGCCCTCTGGCAGCTCCAGAGAGTGCTTCAGTTCCCCTCCTCCAAACATCAGGGTGCATTACTAACATCTGCATTTATTTTATTCCATATAAAAAAACTTTCAGCCAATTATTGACACATTTTTTAAATTCATACTTAAAATTATTCACAAGTTGTCAACACAAAAGTACACAATTAACAATTTTACCTATTTCATTCTTCTTTCTTTTATATTTACCCTCCCTCCCCTACCCTTTTTTCCAGAAATATCTTTTAATTTCAGTTAACACATCATACTTTTGTGTTTTCTTGTTATATAAGAAGTTATCACAGCTTTATTTCCACAGTACCCACATTGTCACAAACAGTACTTTATCCCATTTATCAACATCACATTTCCTTATTTTGTTATACTTCCCATATAATATCATATTCAGAATTATACATTTAAATGTATCCCATCTATATTTATTTTTAAACTTTTCCCAAAAGTCTTTATTTTTGCTTTTTTTTTTGTAATCCAAGTAACAATGTTTTATTGTTTCTTCTTCACTACAGTCAACACATTTTCTTTCTTTCATCACCTTATATTTCATATTTCATTTCACTGGTAACTTGTCTAATAAAATTATCCAAAACATTCCCTGCTTCATAAAAAATTCAAACCTTTTTCTTCTGTCTTTTATTGCCTTTTTCATCTTCTTTTAATTCCTTCCATGGGTACACCATTTTATTTCTAAAGTTATACTATACCATTCTTTTATTTTATTTTCCTGGCAGCATCACCTACTTTTAACTTCCATCATTTTTTTGTTATATTCTTCTTCTTCTGTCCTGTGTTTTTTTATTTTTATTTTCGCTATTTTTTCTTCCTATACATTTTTATATTTTTCATTTAGCATACTATCTGTCATTTCTTTTTGTCTTTCTTTTTACCTTTCTTGGTACTCAAGAATGCATAGATGCTAAATGCACCAATTGATTTTTTTAATTCAATCCACCTTGTTCATTTTTATTACAAATTATCCCTCTTCTCACTGAGTTCACCTGTGAGTTACAAATAAAGCTAAAATGTCTAACAACACTTTCTCCATTTGATGGGGAAACCATTCTAGCTAATTACCATGTTGATAATATGCTTTGTAGAGATAACCTAGTCATCAGGGATCTGGGTAAGCATGTAGACAGTAGACTACCTTCAACCATCATGTGGCCACTAAATTCTGACCTTATCATAACAATCATATACTACAATGCCCACTTTGGTATGTATCTGACCAGGCATATGCAGCAAAAAGAATAACCTCAGAGGTTCCTTACAAAAAGAATACAAGGAGTAACAAATCTGACTTAAGCAGAGTGCCTTAAAGCCCATTCCCTCTGATCAGTCTCCTATTGATTGCCAAGGGGAGATCTATGGTTGACTTAAAAAGCATCCGCAAACCTCTTACTTGTGAATCTTTTGCATATTTATAAGTCAAGTAGTACCAGAAATACAAGGTCTAGGAACCTGAATTTTATCTGTGACTTAAACAGAACATGCCGGAGAAACAGATATCTATCCCAGACACTGCCCTCTTATGGAACATGCTTCCTATCCATCTATTACCCAGTTTAAGTACAACCTAGACCGGTGGATGAGGAACATGAAATTTACACCAGGCCTGGCACCCATGTCCCTTATGGACAGAGGTAGTTTACAAATGCCTGGACCTCAGTGTCCTATTTGGATACAGGACATCATTATTCTTTCAGGAAAACTTGACTAGGCTTAGAAAGCCCCAACCCTGTGGGTCATTAGCCTAGTAACAATTTATAAATCTATGTATATAATCCCCCTAAGTATGCTATTATTCCTAATACATAAGTATCTGGCATATATGTCTTTTTATGAAATGATAAGTAAAAATTTTTCCAGCAAGCTAACAATTTTTTTATCTATTCCGATATGCGTCTCCATTGACTTATTACATTTTCATACTCACCAAATGTCACTCTTCAAATCTTTACTTCCTTTCTTGTGAAATATATTCCATTTATTTATCTCATGAAATCTCTTACACTTCATTTTTGTTTAGCTGCAGACCCACTTTTTAGCAGCTTTTTGATCCGTATTACAACATCATTTACCCAGCCCTTGTTGTTATTAGAACTAAATCATCTGCATTTCTCATAAATATCGGTAATATAACATTTCCTTCCATGTCACATCTTGCCTGCCTCATTTCATACATGCATGTTATGTAATAATGCATTCATTACGAATACAAATAAGGACATACTCATCAGGCATACTTTTTTACTCTTCTCTTAATACTTATTTTTCCCATCCAACCATTTATCACAGCTCGCACCTATGAATTTTCACAGCATTTCTTTATTACATTAATATTTTTTCTGCTATGCTATATCCCTCTGAAATCTGCCACACTGCTTCATGGCTCACTTTATCAAATGCTTTAGCTACGTCACATGCTATCAGTCTTACCACTTTATTTCCTTTCAGTATCATTTCTACTATTTCTTTCACTATTATTAACATTTCTTTCACTTCATTTTATACCATAAAGCTCTTCTCCTACAACCTTATCCAATATGTTCTCCGTCCTTTTTGTTGTATTTTCATAAATATTTTCTAGTCAATATTCCATTAACTTCTAATATCAAATCTTAGTGCTGATTCACTCTTACCTTCTTTTATCACCTTCTCTATTTCTTGTAATGTTATACCATTTCTTTCATATCTGACTGCTTTGTGCGCATTGCAGCTCTTAGGATATTAAACCATTTTTCCATATTAACTTTAAAATCTGCAGCATCTACTCCAACACCACCAATTACTGGAGACACAAATTCTGTCAGTAGTCATTTTGGGATTAGTGCTTCTGTTTTGCTCTTGGTGAAAGAAGGTGCTTAGGAACATTATTTCCAGGGGACTGCTGACTGTCAAAAAGCCTAATAACTGCTTCATAGGTGCCAGTTTGGAATATGTGCTTATATTTTGCTCCTGGTAAGTGAAAGAGCAGAGTGCATAGATTCCTGACTCTTTCTGGTTGGGATGTCAGTGTCTGTCTTTGATCTCCCTGACTGGTCTGGTTGTTAATCAAGGCATCTACAAGGAAAAGACTACAACAAGCCTACAGACCATTACATCATCTGGGACCAGACTGTGGATCACCACACAGGCTGTGGCCTGCTTCTCATCTTGGGATTGGTGCTACTGTTTTACTTTTGGTGAGAGAAGAAGGAAAGAAACATTGTATCCCAGCAGAATGAAGCTGTGGTGAGACCAGTACTAGTGTTAGTCAGGCAGTAGCCATTCATGCAACTCCCCTCTTTTCATCATTCTTGACAAGCTAATTCTTTCTTCTCAGTAAGTACTGCTTGATTTGTTTCTAACTTCAGAATAGCTGCCTGAATACTTTATCCATAAATCATAAGGCTCTACTTATTAGTTTCCCCTCAAATGTATGGCAATGCCCTTTATAGCCAGACCTTGAGTTCGCCTTTTTCCTGTAAAAGCACCATTGAAATTTCACCATTACCTAGTTCCACACAAGTCAACTAGTTGGCAGTGACAAGCACTGTCCCCAGAGTTGCAAACCAAATACTCCTGACATTACTTTATATTCTCACGCCAACTGTCTTATCAATAAAAAAGTGTATGTTATCATGGATATGAACTTTCCCAATATCTCCGTTACCAGCTTGCTGGATATGGGCATCCTGAAATAATGTAGAAATTGTCTCATGTATACTGAGAACCAGTTAATTCTCAAACCAATTAATTTTCAAACAAACTGAAATGGTATGTGAGAGATGTATTTACACAATGTCACTGGAGGCAAAGCTCTTACATAAAAGTACTTCTAATGTTAATAAGGTTGTCAGTAGTACACACACTGTACTCATTACACACAATTCAAAGCAGACACATACAACTATATATGCTGAGGCACTTAAATGTAACCTACCCAAACCCCAAAGACCTCCTAGACAAAGTACACATAACAAACCCACTCAGTAACCCAGAAAGCACTCTTTCAAAACAACACCCAGATCAACACATACAGTCGCATGTCATGGAGCCTCTACTTCTAAGCCCACAAAGCAAGCCACCACACAATCCAACATTCTATTCACTGGAGACTCCATTTTGAGACACACTGATATTCCTCTCACCAGGCTGAGTAAGGGGAAAGTCGTGGTCAGTTGCTTATTCAGGGGCCAGGATTTGCCACATTATGCACGCACTCCAACATAGCAAATCAAAACCAAGAAAATTCAAAGGTGTTGCTTCTCAGTGCTAGGATTCTAACAAAAAACTCCACTCCCCTAGAAGCTCTCTTCACCCTAGAGAATGCTGACATCTGTGTGATCATTGAGACATAGATTAAATCTGCAGGCAGCACACCAACAGTACAAGGTTACAGTGCCTTCTACATAGTTAGACCAGCTACTACACAGATAGGGACTAAAGGTGGAGGTGTCAATTTACTGTACATCAAAAATAAATATACCTCAAGGCTGGTCAAACAGGACAATGCACTTGAGATACTCGCATTCAAATCAACATAGAAAAAGTCCGATACCACTTTCTTGCAAGCTATAGGTCCCTCTGTTGGACTCAGGAAACCCATGCCACGTATTTGAACTTATTGGAAACACCCACCATCCAACCCAATACCATATTCATGGGTGACTTTAATTACCCCACTATTAACTGAGATTATTATACAACACCAAACATAAAGGCACAGAGATTCCTGGATTTTGTAAACACAAACTTCCTGGACAAGATTGTCAATACACCAACAAGGGGTGCAACCATACTGGATCTGGTCCTCACTAATATGGGAGAGTGCTGGGCACCCCTAATGTAATGTATTCACTGGTAAGGTCATACCACAAAATAGTCTCGTTTGAAGTAAAAATAAAACCTGGAACAAAAGCTAACCCTGGAATGTTCAGCAACTACTCAAAGGCTAACTTCCTGGGCCACCATAAACCCTGAGAACACTGCTGCCTAGGCAGAACTGTTCACAGAAAACCTATACTAGTATATTAATAGCTGCATAGAGGCAGCTGCACCCACCATGAGGAAGTACAGAGCTAACTAAAAAAACAAGCCACCCTGGTGGAACCACAACAACAGGCTGTATAATAGAAGGAAGAAAATCATGGCAAAAATTAGGAGGTGCAGCACCCAGCAGGATAAAAGCACTCTTATCAAACTAAACAAACAACTCAGAGGACAAATAAAGTCTACCAAAGCAAATTTGAGGTAAATTTGGCCTCCCAGGCCAAGGACAACTACAAGGCATTCTTTAGCTATGTCCACAACCTCAAAAGCAATACACAGTTGTATGCAGAGCTCATTATAAATAGAGCCACCTATACTGAGCCAGAAAATATAGCAAACCTCCTGGCTGATAAATTAAGCTCCAGCTTTACCTCTCTCCCCATCAACCTTCCCTTAGGAAATACCATCAAATATAACTTGCCCTGCTATTACTAGGGAACAGGTCCTTAATGATCTCTCTAAGGCAAGAACACTATAACAATGGGCCCAGACAATATCCCAAGATGCCTTCTAAAGATCATGAAACATGACCTATCAGGAGCTCTGGAATTGCCATTTAACTGTAGCCTCCAAACAAGCTTTATATCTCATGAATAGAGAACAGCAACAGTCATCCCTATGCACAAAGGTGGGCTATCTACAGACCCTGTAAACTACAGACCCATAAGTCTCATTAGTCTCATATGCAAAACCATGGAAAAAAATTATCATTCATATGACCAGTAATGACATAGGAAACCTCAAGAAACTGGACCCACCCCAATTTGGTTTTGTCAAGGGGAGGTCATACTTACTCAACCTGGTGGACTTCTTTGAGAAGGTCACCAAAGCAATAGATGAGGGCAAAATGGTTCACACTGCATACCTTGACCTGGTCAAGGCATTTAACACAAATCCCCACTTGGGCATTGTTGACAAACTTAAGATTTTAGGTACAAATCCTTATATCACCCAGTGGATAGTCAGCTGGCTCACAGACTGGACCCAGGAATTTAGAATTGTGGAGCCCACCTCTACATATCAGCCAGTCACAAGCAGAGTCCCTCAGGGATCAGTCCTGGGATGGCTCCTTTTTGGCATTTACCTCTCTGAAGTCAAGACCAATGACAATGGCTTCTGGCTGACTAAATTTACAGATGATTGCAAATTTGGAGCTGTCAATGAATCATCCACTAACACAAATGTTCTCCAGGAAGGGCTGACAGAGACAAACAGCTGGTGCCAGTGCCATGGACTAAAACTAAATGTCAAGAAATGCATAACAATATCCTTCAGGAAGTCATTCACCCATGGTAGCTATCATATTGACAACACATCCCTAACAGTTGACTTGGGGACACACATAGACAGTAATCGAGCCTTTGACCACCACACGTCTACAGTAGTGAGGAAATCATTCTGTGTTGTGAAACTTATAAACAAAAGTAGGTCCAAGGAAGCCATTGTTCCACTGTATTCTGCATTCATCAGACCTGTCATTGAGTATGTACCTAACCTGGTCCTATCCAATAATTGAAACGTCCATAGAGATTCCTCACTAAAAGAATACAGGGCCTAAGTAACATGTCCTTTGCAGACCACCTCAGGGCCCTATCCCTGTATTCCACCTCTACAGGCTCTTGAGGGCAGATCTATGCCTGGCATACAGGGCATTTTCAGACCACACTGTGATGGACCTCCTGTTATATCCACAAAACAAACAGCACCAGAATTACCCATTTTAAAGACTTAAAATCTTGCCTTTGATATAACTAGGACCTACTTGACATACAGGTATGTATCCCAGGGACTACCCCTTCTCTGGAACAGGCTCCCTATCCATGTGAAGCTGAGTTGCTCCCTGACCCAATTAAAGTGTAATTTGGACAATTGGATGGTGACAGGAAATTCATCCATTGTTTGGCACCTGTGTCTTTACCAGGCACAGACAGGCTGTAAATAGTTCTTCTCCCAGGTTCCTGATTGTAAATGTTTCACCTCCCAAGTCCCTGTTTACACTTATCATGGGTACCAGAACTTGTCAGAAATTTGGGAAACATGGCTAGACTTAAAAAGGCACTTGTGGTGGTTAGCCTAGTAAACACCTATAAACTTATGAAACTATAAAAATCCTTACATTTTTTCAGATTTTTTTCACTTTCCATTCTTTCTACTCATTCATTTCTTCTTTTTCATAACTTCTCATGCAAAATTTTGTACTACCTCCATAATATCTACTTGTTTGTATTTTATATTTCCTTTGCCATCTAACATGCACCATTCCTTCACTGAAATTATATTTATTTTCCTGAATAATATGTAACGTCCACTTTCTTTCATTTAAGAAAAAAATGCCTATGTAACATAATTTTTGTTTTTCTCTATTTTTTTCATACATCTGTTTTTCTATTTCCCTTATTTTGTCACTTCCTTTTTCTTTTTCTCATAATTCCATAACATTTCTTTATAATTCATTTCATTTTCTTTATTCTTCTTTTACTTTTAAATCTGAGTGTTACTTTATATACTACCTATCACTGTGTCCACTTTTTATAACATGGTCTTATTATCATCATATGATCTTTTCATAATTTTTTTTGTCATTTCTTCCTCCTTTTTAAACTTTGCAATTAATATCTTTATCCCTTTCCCTGTTTATTATTTCCCTGCCTTCCCCTATTTTAGTCTATTCTAATCAACGATCTGAAAACTTCTTCCTATGTTATTTCGTTCTTTCATTTAGAGTAAATTATATCATTTTCATTCTTAAAAAATCCCCTTTTATATGTCCATTCTCTGTTCTTTCCTACTTTTGAATTTCCACATTTTATTGATTCCCTTTACCTCTTAATGTCTTGTGTTATTTTTTCCTTTTCTTTCCTCAGGTTTCAGATAAAAAATCTCCTATCATCTCTATTAACATATTTGCCAACACATTTTTTATTTCTTCAAACAACTGTTTTGTCTTTGTTGTTTCAATACATGCATAAATCATTAGTAATCTTATACAATGTTGTCTCATTCTCGTACCACATAGCACTATTCTTTTTTGTACTACTGCTGTTGCATCTAAAATTCTTATTTCTTCATTTTTATAAGAATTACTATTCTAGGACATGGCTCATTTCCTCCTGATAAAACAATTTGTATCTCCCATATTGCTTGCATTTTCCCCCTTTTTTCTTCTTTGTTACATCTGGTATCTAGCTAGCAAAAAACATCAATTTTTATTTTCTTACATCATTTCACCACCACCAAACCTGTTATACAATTTCTATGCTATTCATATTTAATGCTAAAGTTCCTACACCATTATTTTCCCTAGATTCTTTTCCAAGTATCACAACTGAATTTTCACTACCTTGTTCTTGCTGTCTTCATTTCTCCCTTGTTTTGAAGTGTTGTTTCTTCTAACTACTTAGTCATTGTTTACCCTTTCTTCAGTATCCCCTTACCCTTATCCCATTGTCTTTCATCATCTCCTATAGTAGTACATTCTCCTGTTTGCCTGTCTTCTGAGCTTTCCTCTTCATCTAGTCTTTACTTTTCTAATATGGGACAGACAAACCAGAAGTGCTCAAATTCTTCACATTTTCTACTAAAAGGCTATGTTTTTTATGTATGCCCACTCTCATCACATTGTACACACTCCCATTTGTTATAGTCTTGTACTAAATGATGTTCATCTCTACAGAAATAGCATACTTTGGGTTAGTCCCAGTACCCAACACAGCTTCTTAACGTTCACAACTACTGTATTTTAAATGTGTTGGATTTTCCCATCCTTAACATCCACTATTACTCATACTTCCTGATCCCCACTCCATAGATTTCTTTTCATCACATATTTTTTACCTTTGTGTACTTTAATACACAGTGAAAAATTCCTAAATTGCACATATATTTTTCAGTTGTAGTCCTAAGCTCTGAAATAAATAGCCTTTCCATTCTGCTCCTGTATTTCTTTTTACTCTCAGTCATATTTTTCCAGCAAGTTATAAGTTCCAAATGTATCTTCACAAACATTTTCAGCTCCCAAATGAATTAATGCTCTTATGTCTTTAATGTTAAATCCTAGTGGCAAAATAATACTGTCCATAATGTCATACCTGCTCACACTGTCCTTCTTTTTACTTTTTATTCTTACCACTGGCTGTCTTCCTTGTGGCTTTTGAAAAACTGCAGCTGTTTGTCTCCTCTCAGTTCCTTTTTCCATTATTTCTTGCTTTGGTGCATCTATATAACTTCTTTCTTGTAACAAATACCGTCTTGTAGCAGTAAACCCTGCAAGCTGGCTACTCCACATCTTAAGAGAACCACCATTATTTTCTTTAACCAGCTGTTGTTTGTGTTTCCAATCTCTCACTTTTGTACTCTTGTAATACTCTCTCCACCATGTCACTCCATATTTCTTCTTCTTACATTGGATCTGCCTGGTTTGTCAAATATATCAACACTTGTGTTTCCATTCCTTCATTTTCCAGATATCTAACAGTTATTTAATCTCCTTCATCATTTCTTTCCTTTTTTCCCCTGCTCCTCTCTCTAGCTCTGCTGCACTCTCCAACATCTTGGAATTCCCAGTACTGTAGTAGCAGCCTACAGCACCGCCTAGCAGGTCCATAGAGAACTGCACTTCTCTTTGAAAGAGTAGGGGAAGTTGTCAGGTACAATGACTAAATTTCCATAGTTAGTCAGCATGTACACCATCTCAGATCTCCACTGAAAAGAGGCCACTGGTTTGGTGGCGCTAACCAAGTCAATGAAATATATACAAATAAAAATAAACATTTTCCATAGGTGCTGCAGGATATCTGATCTTATTTTTATACTACTTTCCTCTTTTGTAATCCCTGGAGTGTTCATCTGTTTCCTGCTTGACTCCTCATCTCTCCTCATTAGAGATTCTGGACAATTCTTTTGCTGACTGGGCCACTTGACTTCTCAGAGGCTGAGCCTTGGGGCTATTTTGTGTAGGACCAGGGCTCAAGGTTTAAAACAGGCAAGACCAGACTAGTGACCAGGACCATTCATTCTACAGCTGTGGTGAAACTGTTGCATGTGGGGCCTATGGCTTTTAAGAAATACTAAATAAGCAAGAAGCAATATGATACCTCCTCCTGGGGTAGAAGAACTGTCAAGTTGCAGCTTCACCATATTCCACCCGGCCATCTCCACCAATGGTTCAGACTTATTCGTAAACTCAGTCTGCAGTGGTACCACAGATGCACTTCTTCTGAACCAGCAAACCAGCTAACCTTCTGATTTTATTATATCTATATACTTTGCAGTTTATGTCCCTGTAGTTTTCTATCATACTGAATTACTATTTATCAACATGAGCTATTAAATCCTCTGCTCTGAGTCATAGCATTGTATATAATCCTTTGCTGTGCTGAACATTAGCATTTCCTTTACCCTTGGTCACAAGATATTTTCAGTCTTTATATTTTATATATTCCAGACTTCACCACTTAACTAAATTCATTACCAGCAGCCTGACATATGCATTTGACAAATAACAAAAGATGTAAAGGTTTATGACCAGATCTCTGATTGTAATCATCTTATGTGTTTGAGACATGGATGCCAAGAAGTTCACCTTGAGACTGAAGCTTGAAAGTTAAATTTTGGCATCTGTCTTGAGAATACATTATAATAGATCAGGATCAGTAAGAGCCAGTCATAATTCTTTGCAGTGCTTGGAGCTTTATTTGCAAGTTACAGAAAAAAGTGCAAAGTGTTTTGCTGGTTTTCAAAGCCTGTAAAGCATTTAGTGACTGTTGACAAACACATGCACCTCTTAGATCATAGAGGAGGGGAAGAAATCAGTGACGGTATATCAATAATTGATAAATGAATAGACTTTATGTTAACAGGCGTTATATAAACAGTAAGAAATATGACACTGTAATTTTAGTATTTTTGAGTGACTGTAATCCATACTGATATTCCAGAAGATGAAGTTAAATATAAGTGACATGGCAACATTATAAGACAAACTCAGGAACAGTTTATAGGCATAGACAGCAGGCAGAAACAAAGCAGTTTTTACTTTTGCTGTTGCTGTTGCTGTTTACTGCCTGGCACTGCCAGTTTTTAGTCCTTAGTGTGAAACCCATTTTTAACAGCACTTAGGGGGTGATTATCAATTGATAAGCACCCTTTCAAGTGATAGTAAGATCGGGTTTCACTCTAGAGCAGTACTTAACTAGTTTGTCTTTTTCCTAATATTGGAGCTCCTGCATCTCTATCAAAATATACTGCCCATTTCTGTATCGGGTTATATTTTGACAAATGTTCATGCTACTGTTCAACACACTGATGCTAATACAGATGTGAACAATACTGATTTCCTTCTTTATCATACACTTTATCCGTAGTTTGTTTCCCTACCTCTGTTTTGCCCAATTAGATTCAGCAAACTTATTTTCAAATCTTTTTTGTCATTCAGTGCATCTCCTTCATGATGCGTCTTTTTCAAAAAAGCTGTGCAGTCACTTCACCCATCACGTTTTCGCATCTATCATTTGGGTGTAAATACCATGAGAACACAAGATCTATTGATATGGGAGAACTGAATGTGTGATCCTTAGTTGGCTGATTTACCTGTATTTTTTTTTTAATAACTGCATAGAGTGACCTGGTTCCATGTAACCTTTTCAACCACAGCCCATGCCAGAAGGCAAAGACAGTCTATAGGCTTAGAAATTTCAAATACATTAAAAGAGCATCAGTTTAACTTACACAAAGAGATAAATGCCAATGAATGGCTGACACCAATATACAAGATATAAAGTGTATAACAGTGGCCTCAAATGGTGCATGAAAATCTTAAAATAATAGTCCATTCATGTGATAATAGAAAATTATTTATTGCCATGGGTATAAAGCAAAATAGGTCCATGAAACATAAATATCTTATGATGTAAGATCTACATCAGCTGTGCTATTTATATCATTCAGTGTGAGAACAATAATAAAGTTACAATACTTAATAATCACAGGATGAACACCAGCAAAATGAAACAGTGGAAAGTACATTGTATTGCATTGTATTGCATGTAGTAAGATAATTTGCAGAGTTTTATTTTATTTTGTTTTATTTTGCTTTATGTTGTTTTACATGTGTTTGCTGGGATAGTACACTGAAAATAAATGACCATTTGTGGTACTGCCTGGTTTGCTTTGTTTGATAAAGTTATTTACATAATGACTTAAAAAGAAACATATAATGCATTCTGATATATTTTTAAACAAATGAACAACCTTCTTACCCACTGTGTAATATATATATATATATATATATATATATATATATATATATATATATATATATATATATCTGTGTGTGTGCATGTATAAGTTTATAGTGAATAATCACTGGTGAGTTTGAGCGAAACAGAAAACACTGAATAAGCTCACTAGCGATTATCATTAATCTCCAGTAAAGCCATTGAAAATAGAAGCCAACAGATACATTTCTGATTACAAAGAAATACAAAAAAAAAACAGCTTTTTACATGGGGGGCTTTGACTCCATACCCCTGGAAATTAGATATACTTACTACAGGGTCACAAAGAGCAAAAGGCCTTATATTATGTAATGGTCAGTATAATGAACTTCTACCATTGCACAATTTGACAACTGGTGATCATCATTTCATCACATGATAAAACGCATGCAGCGATAACACATATCGCGTGTGCGCGAGCGCACACACATGTGCACACACACACACACACACACACACACACACACACACACACACACACACACATATACACAGACACAATTTTAAAGCATACTTATTTATTTATTTATTTATTTTATTTTACATTTGTTTTCCGGGCTAGTCTAACTGGATACATGTCCATTTTCAGTAGTATATTTGAAATAGAGATAAAAATAAAACAATTGGCTATACATGTAGTTGAAATAGAGAATAAAAATACAACAATTGGCTTTACACACTATATAAAACAGGCACAGAACTTAAGTAAATAATCTCACATGCTTCAATTGCAAATACTTCTGAACCATTCTCATTTAATTTCAATGCAATCAGCCAGTCATTGATGTAATGCTTATATAGGTGTAAACAATTGCAAAATAAATGTTGTGTGCCTACACCTTTTTCTACTCTGTCACATCTACCACAAATTGGACAGGTATAATGGCTCTTATGTCAGTGCTTTGGAAAAGCTGGTACACTTTAACCTGACATTTTTTAACAGCAGCTAGTGCAGAGGATTATGGCTATGAGTTGCTAATGAACTAATTCTTGTAGTCCAGGGTTTGATCCCCTCAGTCTTAATTTGCGTACTAGCTCTGAGCAAGTTATATAATCAGACAGTGCTCTGTGGCAATTGGGAAACTAAGCTGGGCTTATCGATGATCTGCAGGACTGTATACCTAGTAAATATCTATGAACCTACTGTGTTAACTGTGCTACAAATTCAGTAAACAAGAGGTAATGAAGCTTTTCTACAAATATATTGTTAAATATTAAGTGTTTCATTTAATCGATATATGAGATATTAGTGTGCACTGACATTGTATTTGATGTCAGTAAATGCCAGATAACCATTTATCCATTGTGTTAATTACATTCAGCAGCAGCAGAATATTTCAATGCATGACCTTAATTGCTTATCTACAAATGCAGATAAGGCTGTAATAAGATTCCATTTGTACTTTTATGGCATGTATGGTTAATTATTTTTATGTTTATTGTATACATATTGAATGTTATAATTTTTTCACGCTTTGTCTCTGCTGTCTCCTGATCATCAGTCCTCTACTGGTCATTCTTCCCATTAATGTCCCATCACTGGGGCAAGGGTCACCCAGGAAGGGCCATCATTAAAGCTATCATCAGGGGATGGTTCATGCTTTTAATAGTTTTTTTCTAAACATCTCCACACATACTTGGATAAGCATAAGTGAAATGGACATGTGAAGGGCAGATAGCAAAGGAAGTTCCCATCACTTCTGCATGGGATGTTTCCTTTGTGCAGACCCACCGAATCCTCACAAAGCACAGGATGTGGTTTTCTTACTCTCCATCATGGAAATCACATCTGTATAGTGTGCACCCCCCCCATAGCATGCTTCCCTGCCCAGTCCCCTAAGAAAGGCAACTAAACTATGCCCCTTCACTTCTATTCCTCCCACCTGATTCCTCCAGTTCCAAGGCTGATGACTGAATCCCAGTTATCTGGGTCACATTCAGGGCTCCATTTTTCTGTGACATGGAGATACTCACAAATGTTTTATATTTTTGTTTAATTTCTGTTTATTTAGTTATGAAAACAGTTGTTGTAATGGTCAAGATAGATCATTTTCAATCGCAACCACCAAGTTATTTTGTAAAAAGAATAGTATCTGTCTGTGCAGCTTCGTCCCTAGGATTGACTAGTAGCTTACGAACCGGCAGAGATGGAGGAGTTAATGGTCAATATCTATTCAGCTTCCTTAGAAGAGAGCATCTGAGAAGAGTCCTGCTTTGGAATGATACCTGGTAATAGCTGGGAATCAGGTCCTGAGATCTGCACTTTCTTAGCAGTGTAAGGCAGGAGGCCTATCAAGGAGACATGGGAGGGACTGCATCCCTACACCTTGAATGACTCCATTGAAGTCCATGCAGATACTACTGGAAGAAAAAGTAGGAGAAAGGAAAATATTGCCATGAGCTAAAAAAAAAATTACATAACAAAATATGGGAGTTTCATAGTACGCAGTCAATACAGTAGGTAAATGGCATCATCACATGCTAACTTAAACTATATAGATATCATACACAGAATGTAATGGTTATAGCAGAAATTGTTAGCATTACAAATAATATGTTTTACTATAATATATATCTAATAATGTCTGGCTTTTAATGAGCTGTTTTCTGTGGTCCATGGTTCAATTCCCTCAGTTTCCATTGCCTCAGTGTGTGACAATGAGCAAATCACTTAACCAGATAGTGCCCCTGGGCTAAGTATGTAAAAGGTTCCTATATTATTACTAGGCCTTGTGAGCCATTTTAAGCCTTACAAATTTCCCCATGTAAGAATTAAATCCTGCACCTTGTGTCTGTGATGTAAACATTTTAACCATTATGCTAATCTCCTGACTAAAGTTAGAATCAAATCCTGTACCTTGTACCAGTGAAACAAATGCCTTAACCATTATACCAGTCCCCTAGGTACGTAGGAAAGTACATTGAGATCAATGATCTATTCTGGTCAACAAATTAAAATAATCAAAACATTTCTTGAGATTGAAGTATCATTTTTTCTGATAACATCAGAAATTGTGTGATACTTAGGCATGATGTGGCTAACCTCCAACATAACCTGGTAAAGCTAGAAGGAGAGGAGACAAATAACAAACTAATTTTAATGCAAAGCAGATCTAAGATGGTACTTTTGAAGGCAAGGCATGGTTGATAGGTGGTAGCATTAAAGCTGCAGGAATTCATCAGAGGAAGCCTAAAATGGCAGCAAGGTTGCAGTGGCAACACCTGTAGAGCAGATTGAAAAGGAATGCTGCATGAAAGAAATAGGATGATGGGATGTATCATGATAATAGGGATGCTAACAGCCATGGAAGCTATTCCCCCCACTGAACAGCACACCACAGAGGACATATAGCCTTGGAGTAGAGTGTGCAGTTATGGGAACATTATACATTTAGAAATAACCTTTAGGCTTATGTTGTTATGATAAATTATGCAGTGAACCATAGCTTATTTTCACATAATAATCCTTCTTCCCTGAAAAAAAAATCATGTATGTGCATTTTGGCAGGAGGAATTTTGTTTAAATTATGCCAGTCATGTGTGCCCCATCCGGCCTGTTACAACCACAAAGAAATAAAAAACTAATTGTACATATAGCCATCTTTCCCTAGGAACATAATCAATGTTGTGCCATCAAGGCAAAATGATAAAATAAATAGTAAGTGAGCAAAGTTTGGGAACGTGGTCCTTCTGGATTGGATATTAGAGTATTACTACAGTGGTACAAAGGGTACCCTCAATGAGAATGTGCTGCAGTGATGTGCTGGTATAACCATTGTATATGATACACTGGGGTTATGAGGCATGAGAGTTCCTGTAAATGTTTCATAAATGTATGTTGGAAATAGTGAAAACTGGTGCTAGCACTGTGCTGCCTGAGTCAGAACAAACACAAGTCCAGCTGGTTATGGATTGGTGTTAGACCTTGGAGCTGTGGATTGATAGTGCATGATTAAAACATGGGGAAAAGACTAGGTTCACAGAGGGATCTAATCATGATGCAATCATAGGCACATCAAAATGAGGTCTTCAGAAGACTGACCAAGGACATTTTAACATGGGGAAAAAGTGAAACACAAGTCGAAGGCCTAGCCCATACAGGAATGTGTACCCAAATTGCAGTGGAGGGAGAATGATCTGGAATAGTGAAAGTATTTCACAAGTTTAAAATTTCCTATGTAAGTCACGACAACTGGAAAAGAGTATTGGAGAGAAAGACAGTTGGGAGAAATTTCTCAATGGATATAAAATACTTCAAGTTTAATGTAAAAGGCCTTTGGCTGACTAGGTTTGCTGATGACTGCAACCTGGGGTCAATCACTAAATCCCCTAATGATGCACATATCCTTTAGTGGGGTCTGACTCTGACAAATGACT